>NC_133753.1:131608215-131933215 GCF_036562045.2 Rhinolophus sinicus
CTCCAAAAAACAGTGTTGAAACTGGCAAAATTTTCAACAGCCATTTTAAAACTCTGGAAATTAGGACTACACTTTGAGAATCACTGATCAGAGACCTTTCTACTTACCCTAATTCTAAAAGCAGAGTTTCAGAGCAGGTTCTACCTATGTCATTGGCATGTACACTTACTGCATGATACTTGCCTATCCCAGGAAAAATGAAGGTTAGGAAAGCTATAAATAATTATGTGATATTCCTAACACATTGCCAATGGCAGCCCATAGCGAAACAGTAGTCAAAAGTGAAGTTGCCTTGCTTTAAGCCTACCTGGACTTTATGTAAACAGTAATTTGAGAAGTTCTTATTTTCAATTTATCAAGTAAGAATTGATGTGTAATTTAAATGTCACTCTTTTTAAAAGTTTTTCATTACAACCCGATAGAACCATACCCTCTAATGTTCTAAATGAGAACAAATCAACAGTTGTTGAAACCCACTATTTAAAAGGTTCCTTAAATAGTTTGGGGGACATTATTATATGTGCCTTAGTTTTTATTCTATAAAGTAATGATAATAATAGTTTATACCTTATATACATGCTTAGAATTAAATGTGTTAATATATGTAAGGTGCTTTCAAGAGAACAGTGCCTGGGACATAGTAATAGAAATTTGTTGTTTTAGTTTTGCTTATTCCTCTCTTTTTTTTTCTTGTGTAGTGTCACTGTGCTAGGTTTTGAAGATATAATAGTAACGAACACACATGCCTTTATGGAGCTTATGTTCTTGTGTGGGTCTCAGATTAAAAAAAAAGACAATAAAAAAAAGACACTGATTGACAGCTGAGTAGAGAAAATTCTGTGTGAAACCTTACTATAGATATGGGGTAAAGAAGACTTCACTGACAGGGAACATTTAAGTGGGTTAACCTAAAGCATGAGAAAGAATTAGCCATGTAAAGATTGGTCATTAAGAAAACACCAAGCATACAAGACACATGTGGAAAGACCTTGAAGCAGCAAAGATTTGGGTATATTCATGAAGGTATATTCATTTTGGCACATGGTAGGAACTTTAGATTTTACTCTTAATACAATAGGAAACCCCTAACATATTTAAAGTAAGGAAGTAATTTGAACATGATACAAATTTTGTTTTAAGAACTTTTAAACATGACTTTGTGTGAAAAATGGATTACAGTGGGAAAAGAATTGAAAAGGCAGTGCAATTTGGGTGTTGTTTCAGGAAGTTTTCCCCAGGTACTATAAATGGTTGGGTTTTCAATTCAGCTGTAGTGTATGAAATCCAATTGCAGGAACCAATTAAATAATCATTTGGCATTTATAAAATTCAGGGTCACTGACAATGGTTTGTGTAAGAAGAAGAAAACTAAACCTCCCAGGTATCAACTTGATCTGAGCTTCTGCAGCCTTAAAAAGGAAAGAAAATAAATAAAAAGCCTAAAATATGGGAAGGCAAATGTTCTAAAATCTAGATATAGACATGTAATATTAAGACCCAACAGAAAAGCCTGCATTTCCAAGCTCTTGCCTTTAACACTGTGCTAGGCTGAGTTTCAGAAAGGAAACACAGAGATGATGGGCCATGCTTTAAAGAGCCTGCTATATTAAACATATTCCCACTATTTGCTTTGTCACGGTTTTAGCATCTGACAAAGCTGAATTACTCAGCAGAGCATATCTGTTAAGCCACATTGGTAAAATAAAAGTAGAGCATGTCTTCCGTGATAATGAAGTCAGCCAGTGTTGGGTACTTGTGAATCAGCTAAGCACTGAAGATTATTTAAAAATTCATGTAAGAAGTGTGGAGTTGAGCAGTGGTAATGGCTGTAATCCCTCATCAGGTAAGGACTAGAGATGCTGTGATTTTCTGGGAATGAGTAAGAAGTACTAGGTTTTAACTAAATGTAGAGTTTGTGCTTCTCTGTGCTAGATCTTATAGGCGGAGAGATTTCCCTCATTAGGGTCTGTTGCTTTCACCAAAGCCCAGAAGCCAGGTTACCCACTAGAGACTCTGGCTGCCCAAGTGTCATCCTGTTCTCCTTCGGTAAAAAGTCTTAGAGAGCCAGCTGTAGCTTCCTTGTGCTCCATGGTTGATCCGAGGGGCAACAGGATAAAGGTAAATGAGTTTGCTTCTTATCCATAGATTCTGATCTGTAGCAGGCCTAACTACCAGTAGGACTACCCGGGGTGGGTGGGGGGGAACATTATGTAGCATTTAATACTGGGAGACCTTCCTTATGCAAATTTCCATATTTGTTTGATTCTAAGACACATTTTTTCCCCTTCACATTTTAACCTCGTTGAAATTGGGTTGGATAGTAAACTGATAGACTTTTGAAATTATTGCAAGTCAGGATGTAATTGTGACATAGTAGACATTGCCTGAGTATGGGCAGCGTTGGTCATGGCTGTTCATACGATCATTCCTTTAATTGGGTTACATACTTGACTGATAATGTCCATATTGAGTGAAACTGTTGTTTACCTCTTCAAAAAGATGATGCAATATTTAAGCATTGAATTGTAAAGTTATTGTATGGGTAGACAGAAACAGTAATAAGATATAATTTTGATATTAATAAAACGAATACTTGCTGTTGGAAGAATGATTCCTAGTTCACATTTTTTTTTCCGCACAGTAATACCCAAGTATTTTAGAGAACATAAGAAAAAGTGGGAATAGTAAAGTTCCGGAAATATCACTTTGATGAATTTTAGAAAGTATAAGCTACTACATGAAGAAAATGGAACTCTCCTTCATTATGGTGGGAGTGCAAACCAAGACATTCTGGACGAAAAATCTGGAGATAATGGAATGAAGTATACCAAATTCCAGTGCCCTAGAAATCCCTTTCTGGGATATGTTCTTCCAAAGACACTCTATCGTAGGTCCTGAAAGGTGCCTGCACAGGGATGTAGCCTTGTTTGTGACAATAGGGAGTTCAAGTCAGCCTAAGCTTTGAACCCTGTGGGAGTGAATAAATATGCTGGAATTACACTATGTAAAGTTAAAGAGCACTCAGAAGACAAATTAGACAAATATGCAGATAATTATTAGATTCTAAAAACTGCTTAGGCCTAGAAAAAAATTAAGTTGATTAAAAAATACACAAACATGAAACACCAGTAAAAATTTTCTAAGATATATGCATATCCAGGAAGCGCAGAAATTAGTTTGAAATTTAGTATTTTAATGTAATTTACTGTCATGTTAATTACTCGGTATAGTGTAATAGTATAATAGGTGATAGTAAACTATTACTATACATCCTAGTGAGGTTTCTGAATAAGTTCAAAAAATTTACTAAAATGCAGAATTTAAGTTACTTTACTCTTCTTTATGGATGTGAAATTCCCGGAAGTAAAATAATATAGAATCTTGACTGCAATCCTAGTGATTTTCAACTTTAGTGTTGCTTAATATTTCTTTGATTATTTTTCTTTGTTAAATAAAATGATTCTCTAAGAAAAAAATAGATAAGCGAAAGTTAAGGGAAATTTTAGATACCTGGTTAATAACATCTATTTTTCCTTAATCTTTCTGGCAAACTGCCAGACCCACAAATAAAAATTAAAGGTCGTATGGAGCTCAAATTACAAATAAAAATGGTTCAAACACTGCATGTCTTTTATGGTATGTGTAGTTGGTGAGTTGTACATTTCTGTTTTGATTTTTATACATACCTATTTTCAGTTTACATTGGGAAAGGCAAAAATTTTTGTGGATTGGTCATTAATATGTGAGTGGGTATCTCTATTCCTCTTTACCTAACAAAATAAAATAATCCATATGTAACTTATTTCTATTTCAGTTTTTGATGAAGACTCCAATGTTTGTGTGCATGGCTCTGACCAGAGCTGCACAATCTTTAGTTATGATTGGAGCAGCTGAATTTTTGCCTGTATATCTAGAAAATCAGTTTGTATTGACAGCCACTACGGCAACTATACTTTCAGGTAAATTTTCTGCTCAGTGTACTAATTTTGGAATTTTTATGTAAAGTTTTCTTTTATGTATTCATGAAATATTTCAAAAAGAAGAAAGTAGAAGGAGTATTAGTATTTGCTCAGATTTTAAATACCTAACTACTGTTTGCTCAAATTTTTAAAATGAGCACTTTACCATCATTTCATCAATATTTTTTTAACACATGAAAGCTTGTAAGACTTCTGAACCCTTCCCTGTCTTATCCTATTTCTCCTTCTCCCTCCCCATAAGTAACCACTCTTCCAAAGTTAAAGTGTATCCTTTCCACTTTTGTATATTTTGACAGCTTATCTGCCTATCTATATACAATCTATTTCTAAAAGTCATGTGTCATTTTGTACATTATCTTCTGTTACTTTCATCTGAAATTATGTTCATCAGATTCATGTTGATCTCTAGTTAATGAATTTTAACTATGTTATGAGATTTTGTTTTATGAATATACAACTGTTTATTTATCCATTATCTATTAGTGGGCATGAAGTTGCCTCTACTTTCTAAACTTTCTCTCAAAAACTACAGCAAAAATTGACTTGTACTCATCATGTTGTGTACATTTGTAAAAATTGATCTAGGGTTAGACATTAAAGGGGAATTGCTATTGTGTATATCTTCAGTTTGACTAGATATTGAGAATTGGCTCTCCAAAAGTGGTTACAATTGGAATTAAATTTTTCAGGTTCTAGCATTAATGGGAAAGTAGTAAATGCAATCATTTATTTTATGCTGTAAAAAGTAGAGGATACATGCTGTAACTTTTAGGGTAACCAGTAAAAGAATAGTAAAAGAGTATATTAATTTGAAAAATTTGATTAATAATAAAAAATGAAAGAAGAAATATAAAACATGTGGGCCAAATTAAAAAAAAAATGTTAAGAAGTGCTAAAACATTAACTGTCAGCCTTATTATTGAGTAGATTTTGTCATAGTGTCAGACTATCCAAAAGGCAAACCATGACAGTTTCAGGGATCATAATGACAAATTTTTCCATGAGTACACCATGTTGTTTGCCAATATGATTGATCTAATCAACAGAGATTGGGACTATATCCATTCAGCTTGTTTCATACAGTATTTAATTAAGGCTGATATCAACAGGACTCGAAGCAATAGGATAACGCCACCTGCAGTATTGGCCTCAACCATGCCAAGGATATCAAGTACCATCAGTCTGTGCCATAAATTTCATTACATTACAATGTCTGGAACATCCAGGGATGTAGGAGCAACAACTGAATTCAATTGGTTAATTCAACTGAAACCCCTCATAACTTTTTTCACTGGACACTGGTCTGTTGAATTGAGATATTGCATCTCTTACTTCCCTTGCTTCATTTAAGTCCATAATCAAAAACCAGGGCTTTCCTTTCCCCTCTTGAGATTCTGTTGTACCATACAACAGGAGACAGGGAGACAGTTTGGGTAGCAATTTATGTATTCCATTATCACTTTGGGAATTTAGGAGCACATACAGTGCAAGCTTGAAATAGAATTACCAATTATATATTTCAAAATTGGAATCACAGCATTAATATATTGAGGCCAAACAGAAGTACATTGGAATTCTCCAAAGCCTCACCCACAAGGTCATTTTACCTCATTTTCTGAGGCAGTAGAAGTCCAAATTCTATTCAATGTCTTATCTACGGTTTCACACAGGAATATGTCTCTCTTAGGGAAATTCCTAAGAGGGTCACAACTACCTTAGAGTAGTCAAAACACACTGAAATATTTCACTTTTGTCTTAGAATGGATCCAAGGTTGACATGATACAGTGCAGGAGAAGCTCATGTGATACAAAAGAAGGCTTTGGCAATATCAAAGATAGCATATCAAGTACCAGCAGCCTGTGTCATAAATTTCATTATAGCCGGCAGACAGCCCAGCTATTATCATTTCACCTTAACAAGCAGTTATGCACTCCACTCCATCATCAACCAAACAAATCAGTTAAACTTGTCATTATTCACTGGTTTCTGTCCATAGTGGTTGTAAATTTCCCTCCTTTTACACTCAGTGTAGTTGCACATCTCTGTAACCATTGTCTGAAATCAGGAGGAATCCTCTGTCCAACCGGATGAGTCTCAGTAATAGTTGTTACAACAGGACAAATCGGAGGCTGATGGTCAGATTTGTGAGAAAGTCCCTTTGCCAGGAGAATTAACAACAACCATGACAACTTCTGTGGTGCTTTCTTTAAATCTACTTCAGTCTGCAGCCAGCTCTCCGGTTCTGCATCATTAATAGGCAATAGGTATGTTCACTACTGATTTCCAGTACTTCTGTCAAATCCTGTAAATTGGTTTATGAGGCTGTCATTTTTTTATCTTACATAAAGCCACATACATCTCTGTCAGCATCCCATGTATGTCACCAAAAGTGCTAAGGTCTGTGAAGGGTTTGAATTTTACTCTATTTGAAAGTTAACAAGTTAGTCTACCATAGTTTCATGTATGCTAGCAGAAGACATAAAACTCCTTGGTCAGAGATGAAGGAAAGTTTTTGACTCTCATCAATAGCAGTAACTAGAGTCTCTCTCTCTCTCTCTCTCTCTCTCTCTCTCTCTCTCTCTGAATTTTCTGAGCCCCAATTTCCACAGGTTGATGTGAAGGAGAGCCAGTGACATCTGTACACACAATGGGTTGCATTACAGGAGTGGCTTGCATTATATTCCCTGAGCTTAGAGAACCCAAATCTTTTATAATAGATAATAATCAGGCTTGTCTTTGATTCAGAGGGAGATGTTATTTTTATTATACTCAACAGCAAGCATGCCTTCTCTTAGTTCTAGAGGGGACAATATCTCTGTCTTCCAAAACTGTAAGCAAACCTGCCATTGCTCTCAAGAGGGACACTATCTCTATTATCCAAGGCTGTTCGCTATACAAAGAGCTTTGAAAAGATAGAACAAAGAGTAGTCAGTGCTTCTGCTGGCAGGATATCTAGCATCATAGGATAATGGAGAATCGTTGCCCATTAATGTCGTAGTAAACTAAATATAAAGATTGTTATATTTCTTACAAGAGGAACTCCTTAAATATGAGGACATGAAAAGGTTGAAAGTAAAAAGACCAAAAAAGTTGTACAATATAAATACTAACCAAATTTAACCAAAAGGTGGTTAAATATAGTATTCTTCAAAGCAAGAGGCATTACATAGCATCAAGAGAGATCATAATGTCAGAAGAGTTGACCAGTAAGGTAGGCAATACAGTTATACATGTGTATGCTCTCAACAACATAGCTTTAAAAAATATATAACAAAAAATTGAGTTAATTAGATATTACTGATATTAGGCCAATTAGATATCCTTATGAAAAAAGATAAATCTTAACCTCTACCTCACTACATACACAAATACACATTCTAGATGGATTGTAGATCTAAATGTGAATGGTGAAATGATAAAGCTTTTTAGAATAAGGCATAGGAAAAGATATTCATGGCCTTAGAGAAGATAAAAATTTCTAAAATAGGAGATAAATCACATAAGTATAAAGAAAAAAAAATGCCAAAATGCAATACTATTACCCATTCACCAGAATGGCTAAAATGAAAAAGAGAGATAGGTGTTGGCACGGGTGTGGAGCAATTGGCATTTCATCTACTACTGATGACAGTGTAAATTGGTTTACCATTTTATAAATCTGTTTGGCAGTACTATAAAAATCTGAACATATACATATCCCCTGACCTAGGAATTCCAATCCTAGTCATATACCCAACATAAGTTCCTCTCTTAATAATATGCCCAACAGAAATGCAGATGTTTACAAAAGGACATGTACATGGATTTTTAAATTAGCAGCACAATTCACAACATCACAATGAACAAATAAGATGTGGTGTATGCATGTACATTGTTATTCAGCAGTGAGAAGACATGATCCATTGTTATATACAAAAACATGGGTGAAGTTTTCAAACATCATGCCGATCGTGGTGATTATAATAGGTGTGCTCACTTTGAAAATTCATCATGTACAATTGTGATTTGTGTACGTTCCTGTACACCATAAAATCTTTGCATAAGAAGTTGATTGGAAGTTCTGTGCATTGCAGTTGAATTTTCAACTGTTTTGTTTCCTTTTAGGATGGTCTTTCAAAAACCGAGCTACTTAACTGTTGAATTGCCAGTGTCCTGTATTTTCTTATTGCCTAGAACAATAAGCCTGACAGTCACTATTTTCTTACCTTAGCTGGGTTCACAGTTTTCTGCTTACAGATGTGCTTGGTTTTCCAAATCTACAGTTGTCAAGTTCAAACTGAATAAATCTGGGGTCTTTTTCTTGGTTGTCATTTGACAAGTAGGTGGGAAGAGGAATTTTGAGGATCAAACATAATGTATGAATAACACAATACTTTCTTCCAACTTATTAATTCAGCTTTCAATGTCTGTCATCTGGGATTTAAATTTTTATTTTAAAATTTATATTTTTAAATATCCAGGTTTCTTAATTGTTCTTTTTTTATCCACGTGCTCTTATTTTTCATTCTTTTCTCTTTGTTTTTCATTTTTGTGGAAATGACACTGTCATTAATCTTTTGAGCATTCTAAAATTAGTTACAAGTCTTTGCCAGACAATTTTATGATATAAATTTAATCTGGTGGTAATGGGATTTTTTGTTTTGTTTTGTTTTTGCCTTATATTTCTCTTGCTATTTTCCAATTTAAATCTACCATTTCAATATGTGTGGTACAGAAGGAATTACATCAATGTATGAATTTACTGTGCTGTCTTCATCTGATTATTTTCTAACTATATTTCTTCTCCTCCTTTTCTGCCTTCTTGTGTTTACCTCTCTCTAATCCCTTATGCTTCATTGAAAAGAAAACTATATCTCACATGGGTATTCTGGAGTCCCACTTTGTTGAGATTGTTGATATTGCATATGCATTCACAGAAGCAATGGGTGGCTTGGTTTAATCTTCGTAATGAATCTCTGTGAACTCCTGTCACTATGGGCATGCCTCTTGCCCTAAACCATAGATCCAGGCAGCTATCCAGTAATAGCTCTCAATAAGACAGCTGTCCTCTTCTATTCTGTATGGATTACATTTGGGGTTCATCTTAGATGCTATTACTACATAGGAGCCAAACTTCACTGGCACTGTCCTCGAGCCCATTAGGCCTGTAGCTTCAGCTCCACTCACAGATTTGTATTTCTGTTAAGTGTCAGGTTTGTTGAGATGTTTATCATACCTCTACGTTTTCTCTCTGTTATTTTTTATTATAATTATTTTTTATTTAAATCTGTGTTTGCTACATGTTTAGAGCAGAGGGGATTGCATCAATGTAAGAATTTTCTGTACTATCTGTAGCTGATTATTTTTTAACTGTGTTTTCTCTTCCTTCTTTTGTCTTTAGGACTTGTTTTAATTCCAGGAGGTGCACTTGGCCAGCTTCTGGGAGGCATCATTGTTTCCAAGTTACATATGTATTGTAAGGGCCTTATGACATTTATAATAGTCACATCTGCTATATCGCTTGTACCGATTCTGTTTGTAATTTTTGTACACTGTGATCCAACACCAGTTGCTGGAATCAATGAAGATTATGGCGGGTAAATATATAGTTTTCTATGCTACATATTTTACATCAAAACCCAACAATGCATTTCTCGTCAATTCATAATTATTTACCCAGTAATTCTTATATATGTTTATCATCCTTGGAATTATTGAACATGTAAAAGAAATATAAAGCATAGTTTCACCTTTCATATTAAGGTCAGAATTATAATAATGATGGCTTATGATATGAGTGCTTATTCATTCATAAAGTACTAAAGAAAAAGCACATTGAGATGATTCAGGACCTAGAAGTAAAATGTTGTATTAAAGTGTCTAGAACTGTGGAGACAGTGCAGTCTGTACAAACCAGTCTTCCTTTTCTTTCCTGAATTGGTATGTCTGCTTTCTTGTAGACATCAAAGAATAGAACTGAAGTACATCTGAAAGTATGCATGAGTAATGTCTCCTTTAAGCTAAACATGCAAAAATTCAAAGAACGGGGTAGAGATTGATGTTAAATACAGGGGAACATAACTGGAATTGGAAACCAAAGGACTGAGCAAGTAAAACAGTAAAGGAAATAAGATTTCCACTTGTAGCTACAATGGAGTAACGTATGGCAGACCAATGCTCCAATCAAGAGTAACTAGAAAACTTGAATAAAGTTTTAAAAGATTTTTTAAGGCATCAGAGGGTTCCTTACACAATTAGGAATTTAAAAGCCACAGTCTTGGGCAAGGCAAACCCTTGAGAGGAGAAGCAACCATCTGCAGTTCTTTTTTTCTCCCAAGGATATTTGCTAACTCTGGACATTGGCAAGAAAATGAGAATTGGGCAAAGGGTCTAGGCAAAAAGCATCTATTAAGATGACAAGAAACCACCACAAATTTTTGACAGACCTGTGAGTCTAAAGAGACAAAAATAGAGCATGGGTCAGGGCAGGGTCTCAGAGAGAAGAGAGGTAGACAGATAATTCACATTGCTGGGTTTTCACTCAATACATTTGCTGAATTAGGAAGCTAAGAGGCTGAAATCAAACAAAAATCTTGTAAAAAGCAGAAAAAAAATTCAGCAGTATTGTGATGCTCTTTACACACAGGATTAATGTGTGAGGGGGTTTAGAATGTGCTGGGGAAGGGAAGTGTGGTGAACACACATCCTCCAAGTATCTGTAAGGCTAAGACCTAGAAGGAAGTGACTTTCTAAAGTACTGTAGTCTAGCTGGGAGTTAATTTGGTCTGTAACTGGCTTATGTCATCCAGCACTCTACCCAGCAGGAGAAAAAGAGACCCAGCACTCTGAATGAAAGATGATATACAGAGCTGGAAAGTGTCTTAGGCAAAGGTCTTGTATTAAAAAAAAAAAAGAAATTATCAGGCAGGCCAACGACCTGGCCAAAAACTTTGAGACACAATAGGTGACAGAATAGATGCACAGGAAAGCCAAATATTGAACAACATGGGTTTGAACTACATGGTTCTTTTTTTTTCAATAAATATACAGTCAGCCCTCCCAATTCCCAGGTTTCACATCTGCAGATCAGCCACAGATGAAAAATAGTAGTATTCGGTGAAGAGTGAAAATACTACTTTTCATCTATGGGTGGGACTCTATGTGTATAGGGCCAAGTCAAATTACAAGTGGATTTTTCAACTGTGTGGGGCTTGGTGCCCTAACCACCTGCCCCCCCAACACCTGTGTGTGTGTGTGTGTGTGTGTGTGTGTGTGTGTTAGGTATTTACATAGTTTAGATTTGTCTATAGTTTAGGTATATCTATGTATCTATCTATATCTATGTATCCACTTACCTATACTGCTACCTATTTTTTATGGTCTGCAAGCTAAGAATGGTTTTTATATTAGTAAAGGTTGTGAAAAACAAAGAATAGGACTTCTAGTTTGTACTCAGTATGTAAAGAGCTTGTAAGTCATTGCAAGAAAAGAGTTGAACAAATTAAAAATTAATTCTTAGATTCATCAGACTTGAGATCACAGGGCAAACTGCTGTCCCCCAAAAAACGGGAGAGATAGGTAAACAGAGAGAATTGCAGTTTACTGGGAGCAGAAGCCATCAGAGCTGAACATTAAACAGTAATTGACTATTTATGGATGTGGAGCCTGGACTAACTTGAGAGTTAAAACCTCCTGAGGGCCCAGTCTTAGAGGGATACCCCACTTTAGAAGTTCTTACATCCAGGTGCCCCCACCAGGTTCTGACATTGAAGTTGGGAGAATAGTCCTCTTATATTTTGGGCAGGGGGAGAAAGAGAGTAATCATTTTGAAATATTCCCTAGAGAAGTCTGCCATCTAACAAAAGCCTACCTTCTAGGGAAGCTACAGGAGTTTCCCCTGCCAAACTTTAGAGGGAGGACAATTAGACAAGTCATTCCTTCTCCAACTTTCCTGCCTCACATAAGGGAAAGAAAAATAAAATAAAAAAAAACTAAATAAAACATATGAAGGTCACAGCCTAGGGACTCAGGCCCACTAAAAAAACCTTGTAATGGCTAAGATTTAATCATAAGATTATAGAATGCTTTTTCTCTACAATATCATCACGTCAACATATGTCTAGGTTAATGACAGATAATTACAACTGAAAGAGCTGCAAGACACACTATGTTTAATAAAGAGTTTCTAGGGAAATCCAAAGACAATAGGGAAGTCAAATTGAGGATACCATAGAAAACTGAGGCCTCTGACATCTATGGTTACAACAAATTTTAAACACAAGCTAACTCCTAGACTACTAAACATAAAGCCTCACAAGAAAGGCCTATTTATTTCAGTTCTTATTACCTGGTTTATAATGTCTGGCTTTCAACAAAAACTTTACAAGGCATTCTAAGAGACAAGAAAGAATACAGATTGAAAAGACAAAGCAAGCATTAGAACCAGACTCAGCTATGGCAGGGCAGGATTTTGGAATGATCAGACTGGGAACATAAAATAATTATGATTAATATGCTAAGGGTTCTAATGGAAAAAGTGGACAACATGAAAGAAAAGATAGGTATTGTAAGCAGAGGAATGGAAACTCTATGAAAAAAAGTGAATCCTAGAAAGCAACACCAAATACTATAACACATATGAAGAGTACCAATCTTGGGTTCATCAGCGGACTGGACAGGACTGAGGAAAGTGTCAGTGACTTTTAAGATATGTCAATACAGATAAGAACACAGTTGAAAAATATTTTTAAAATAATGGAGAAAAAGAAGTCAACCTATAATTCTATACCAAGCCAGAATATCTGTCAAAAAATGAAGGAGAAATAATTTTAGACATAAAACAATGCAAATAATATTTGACCAACAGACTTACAATACTTGAGGAGTTAAAGGAAGGCTTTCAGGCTAAAATAAAGATACCACATGAAAATATGAACTACACAAATCAAAGAAGAGCAAAGGAAATTGTAACTATAGAGGTAAATTTTTTTCTTATGTAAATCTCTTTAAAATAATTTTTTAAAACAGATTAGCATGCAATATGGGTATATACGAAGTGCTATCATACCATATGTTGGTAAACTATGTTAAATTAAAGAAGTATACTATAAACTTTCAAGCAATCACTAAAATAACAATGAGTCACAGCTAATAAGCCAACACAGGTGTTAAAATAGAATTTTGTAAAAATATTTGTTTAATCTCAAATTAAGCAGAAAAGAGGAAGAAGAACAAAGACGAGATAGGATCAATAGACAACAAGTTGAAAGAGGACAGATTCAAACCTAATCATATTGGTTCTCACATTAAGTATAAATGGTTGTACTATCTCAAGTAAAAGGCAGAGAATCTCCAATTTCATTCTTTTAAAAAGCAAGACCAAACTACATACACTTCACAAAAGAAATGAACTTAGAATATATACACAAATAGGTTATATGTAAAAAGGTGGGGAAAGGTGTATCATGTTAAGAGTAATAATAATAATAATAATAATAATAATAATAATAAAAACTGGAGTATAATATCAGACGAAGTAGATTTGAAAGGAAGTAGTGTTAGAAGGAATAAAGACTGTTACTATGTATGTACTGTGAGGTAGTAAATTCATCAAGAATTCATAGCACTCCAGTTTCTTAACTTAATGAAAGCTTTAAAATATGTGGAGCAAAAACTTTGCACTGCAAGGAGAAATTTAGAAATCTGCAAATATAGTCAGATATTTCAGTATCCCTCTCTTAATAATGAATAGAAATAGGCAAAAAATGATGATGCAAAAGATTTGAATAACACTGCCAACTTGACTGACTTGACATTTGTAGAACTTTTCTTCTAACAAAACAAAATGTACATTTTTTTCAAGTACACATGAAACACCAGATTAGATAATATTCTGTAAAACAAGTCTCAGTAAATTTAAAGGACCAAATCAAACAATGGAATGAAATTTCTGACCATGATGAAATAAAATTAGAAACAAATTAATTAAAAAAAAAAAAAATCTGGGGAAGCTCCAGATATTTGAAAACTTAAAAACAAGCTTCTAAATAACCTGTGGATTAACTAATTTCTTACAAAGGTAAATTGGAAAGTATTTTGAAGTGAATCAAAATGAAAACACATAATAAAATTTGTGGAATGCTGCTAAAGCAGTACTTAGGGGAAGATGTATAGTATTAAAAGCCTGTATTGGAAAAGAGAAAAAGTCTTAAACCAATGACATTTGCTTCTATCTTAAAAAAACTGAAAATATCAGCAGGTTGGTCCCAAAGTAAGCAGCAGAAATGAAACAATTGCTATCAGAACAAAAATCAATGAAGTAGAGATGAGAAAAACAATGGAGAAAATCAATAAAATCACAGGTGGTATTAATATTTTGAGAAGATTAATAAAATTGCTAAACCTATAGAGGGAGAAAATTACCAATAGCAGAGCTAGAGACCTGATGTGATGTTAGTGTAGATTCTACCAATATTAAAGTATAATAGGATAATATTATGAATAACTTTATGCTCATAAATTTGACCACTTCCATGAAATGGATAAATCCTTCAAAAGATATAAACTCACTTAAAAAGAAATAGATAATTTTATAGTAAATAAATCAAATTTGTAGTTAAACACTTTCCCACAAACAGAACTCCAGGCCAAAATGGCTTCCCTGGGGAATTCTACCAAACAGTTAAAGAATATCTGATTTTACAAAAATTCTTCCACAAAATAAAAAAAGACTGGATATTTTTCAACTCATTCTATGAGGTTTGCATTATGGTTCTATCAAAACAGACAAAGACATTATAAGAAAAAACAAAATAAAAACTATAGACATATAGTATTTCTCATGAGCATAGATGCAAAAATTCTTAACAAAATTTTAGTAAATTGAATCTAATAATATATTAAAAGGAAAATAAATTATGATCAAGCAAAATTTATCACAGAGATGCAAGACTGGTTTAATATTTGAAAATCAATCAATATAGTCCACCACATTAAAAAAGTAAAAATGAAAAAATAAACATGTATCCTCAATAAATGTCAAAGGCACTTGATAAAGTGCAGCATTTATTCCTGATAATCTAGGAAAGTAGGAATGGAAGGAAATCTATGAAAATACACAGCTAACATCATACTTAGTGATTATTATGGACTGAATGTGTGTGTTTCCCCCTCCCACCAAATTAATGTGTTGAAGCCCTAATCATCAATGTAACAGTATTAGGAGGTCAGGCCTTTAGGAGATAATTAGATTTAGATGGGGTCGTATGGGTGGGCCCTCCATGATGGGATTAGAAAAAGAGGAAGGTACCAAAGCCTTCCCTCTATTCAGCCTGTAAGGGTACGCTGAGAAGTTGAAGGTCTGCACTCCAGGAAGAGTCCCCCAAACCAGACACGAAAGCTGCCTACACGTTGGACTTAGCTTCCAGAACTATGAGAAATAATGTCTGTTGCTTAAACCACCCAGTTTATTATATTTTGTTATTATAGCAGCCTCAGCAGACTAAATGATGAAACACTGAATGACAAAGAATACAATAAGAATGTTTACTTTGAATGCTACTACATTTACATTGTAGTGGAGGTTTTAGCCATTACTGTAAGAAAAATAAATAAAAGGTGTCCAGATAAGAAAAGTGGAAGTACAACTGTGCTTATACGAAGACAATATGGTCTATATAGAAAAATTAAATAAAGAAACAACAACCCACTATAACTAATAAAATGAGTTTAGCAAGTTTGCAGGATATAAGATCAACATACAAGATTGTGGTATTTTTATTTACTTCCTACAAATTAGAAGAAATCAATATTAAAAATAATACTGTTAACAATAGTACCAAGAAAAATAAATACTGTAGAAGAAAAGATCAATATACAGGAATCTATGGTATATACGTACTACCTACAAACAACTGGAAATTCATATTAACCAAAAATATTATTAGCAATCATTATCAAGATAAAGAAATACTTAAAGATAAATATGATAAAAAATGTGAAAGCCCTCTACATTGATTACTACAAAATATTGCTGAGAGAAATTAAAGACCTAAGTTTTAAATGGAAAAATATTTCATGTTCATGGGTTACAAGACTCAATGTTGTTAAAATGTTAATCCTCCCTAAATTGATATATGTATTCAGTGTAATTACAATCAAAATCCCAGCAGACTTTCTTTTTTACATATTGGAAAAGTAACTTTTAAATTCATAAAGATATACAAAGGATCTAGAAAAACAACAAACTATACTGAAGACAAACAAAAGTGGAGGACTAACAGCAAAGCTCCAGTAATCAAGAAAGTGGTATTAGTATAAATATAGACAGTTAGATCAGAAGAGTGGAACAGAATGGAGTCTAGAAATAGGCCTAGATATAAGAGGATAATTGATTTTTGACAAGGTGCGTATGTAATATAGTCATTTTAATAAATGATGCTGGAACAATTATGTAAACAATGTATACATAAATATGTAAGCAAATGTCTTGTACCATATTAAATAACTCAAAATGGATTGTAGATATAAATGTGAAATGTAAAATTCCAAGAACATAAGGAAAATTTCTGTTAACTTAAGTTCAGGAAAGATTTCTTAGATCACCAAACATGTAATCCATAAAATAATATATTGGTAAATTGGGCTTCATCAGAATAAAAAATTTCTGCTCTTTAAAGGGAATTAAAACATAGACTGTGAGAAGATATTTGAAAATCATACATCTAACAAAGGATTTGTTTCCAGAATATATAAAGAACTCTCAATGCTTAGTAATAAGAAAACAAACAATCCAGAAAAATGGGGAAAATATTTGAATATTTAACCAAATAATATATACAAATGGAAAATAAATACATGAAAAGATGCTCAACATCATTAGTGATTAGAGAAATGCATATTAAGAACCATACTAGGAAACTACTATACCCCTGTTAGAAAGTCTAAAATTAAAAAGACTGACCATACCAAGTGTTAAAGAGGAATGCAGAAAACAACTGACACTCTTATACACTGCTGGTGGGAATGTAAAATAGCACAACCACTGTGGAAAACTGAGTTTCTTAAAAAGTTAAATGAATACCTACCAAGTTATCCAAACATTCTGCTCCTTAATATTTACTCAAGAGCCTGGAAGTATATGACCATGCAAAGACCACATAAACATCAGCTGCATGAAAGGAGCCAGACAAAGAAAGTGCACATACTGAATTATTCCATTTCACAAAATGTTATGAAATTCAAACTAATGAAGAGTGTCAGAAGTACCGTTTCCCCGAAAATAAGACCTAGCCAGACAGTCAGCTCTAATGCGTCTTTTGGAACAAAAATTAATATAAGACCTGGTCTTATTTTCCTATAATATAATATAATATAATATAATATAATATAATATAATATAATATAATATAATATAATTAATATAATATAATGCCGGGTCTTATATTAATTTTTGCTCCAAAAGACACATTAGAGCTTGTCCGGCTAGGTCTTATTTTCGGGGAAACATGGTAGATCAGCAGATGCCAGGGTGGAGGTATTACAAAGGGGTGTGAGGAAACTTTTGGGGGTAGTGATTATATTTGTTAACGTGATTGTGGTAATGGTTGCACAAGTGTATACATATTCGTACATCAAAAAATTTTAAATTGTAATTTTAAACAGGTACAATTTATTGTATGTATTAGTTATACTTTAATAAAGCTGTTAAAAAGAAATTTTAATATTTTTATGACTCATTGATATCTTGATGTGTACATTAATAAATATAATATAATGGTATTATAATTATGTTCAATCTCTTTTTGTACAGAACAGGACAGTTGGGAAACCTGACGGCTCCTTGCAATTCTTACTGTAGATGCTCACCTGCATTTTATTCTGCTATATGTGGAAGAGATGATATTGGATATTTTTCTCCTTGTTTTGCAGGCTGTACATATTCTAAAACATTCAATAATCATAAGGTAATTATTTTTAATTATGTGTCTTCCTCTTCAGTAAGATGATATTGAATTTGTAGGTGATGTTTACATTTTACTCCTAGCTCTCGATAATAAAGTTCCCCTCCCCCTTATTTTCCTTTTTATTAATTTTTAAAACAAGAAAAGAACATTTGCTTTATGGCCACAATACAGAAAGCTTATTGGAATTGGGAGTAGAAAAGATACTTCTACAGTAAAATATACCTCCATATATTACATTATGCCAATTGTATGGTTTTAAAGCAATGGGTGATTATCTTGCCATAGCAATGTTAAACCAAGCAATCTAGGAGAATATTTTGTCTTCCACTTACCTAGTTTATCATAGTTCTCTCCCACATATCAGCAGCACCTAATACACCAAAATCTTGAACCATAATCTTCCCTGCTCCAATTGGTTGATCAATACTATCCTTCTGGTCACCTTTCACTTGGTTTTTCCTTCTTCTGAGAAATTCAAAATATCTATTGTGTACCCTCTTGTTGTCTCTGTTTTAGCCCCGCATTAACTCAGAAGTGGTAATCAGTCCTTTTATTATGTGTCAGAGATTACTATCCATACAAGGCCTGTATAAACATTTCTAGAGAGGTAAGAGAATTAGAGAAGACGTATATGGCAGCAATACCAATAACTTAAAATTTAATATGTCATCCCTGTTTGTCCTTTGATATTTACATTAATCAGATATCATTTTAAAATTCCCATATTTGCTCATCTTTGGGGCCATTACCATCAGAATTTTTTATTTCCCCGGGCCTTCTACCAACCTCCAGATAAATTTCCTTATTTTGTCATGTAGAGCAGTTGATCACTTTGCTACTTGTTCGACTCCAGTTTAATTTTCTTACATCCATAGTTGCTGAAATAAGATTTTAGCTAAATAATGGACTGTAACTTTGCCTTCTCCCTTGTAAGTAGTTCTCTGACCCTACCAGAGCCTGATATCTTGTGCTTCTACCATCTGTTCACCAAACCTTCTTCATATTTTCACTTTTGACTTTAGCCAGCCTAGGTTCTATACTGGATATCTTTTGTGTTACCTCCCGACCCACTTTTCTCCTGTCTTTACCCTTCTTATTATTCCAGGAGACTGATCTATAGGATGAGAGCTCCTTTGCCTCTGGTTTTTGACTGGATTAGGATAATAAGGAGTTCTAAAGAAAATAAGAAAGATGGGGGAAACAAAGTGAAGTTGTGTTTATTTTTTTGATTTCCTCTCTGACTTATGGATCAGTTGCCTCCCTTGCCTGAAGGTCTGTTTCTTTCAGGGAAATCTCCACATGAGTTTCTCCTTCTGATAACCATTCCTACCCTAAGATCCTTCAGAAAATCCTTTCAAATCTATTTTTAAAATATATGCTGAATCTGACTATCTTCATTTCCTCTGATACTATCCTGGTCTGAATCGCCATTGTGTTGCACCTTATTTCAATAGCTTTTAAACTGTTTTCTCTGCTTTCACCCTTGCCATCATAGTCCAGCAGTCTCAATATATCAGCCAACTAATATATTAAAATGTCATTTATACATATATCCTTCCAATGGTTTCACATTACTAAGATTAAAATTGATCTTATAATTACTTATCAGTTTTTATATAATCTACCTTTCCCCCACTACTCTGGTTTTATTTCCTCTTAGTTTCCTTCATATTCATTCTGTTCCAGCCACATGTTTCTCCTTGCTTTTCTTTGAGTTTACCAAGTAAGCTCAAGCCCCAGGGCTTTTTCAATTTCTGTTTTTGTTTTTGTTTTCCTACCCGGAATGCACTTTTTCTAGATAACCAAATGGCTCACTATCTTACCTTCTTCAAATTTCTGCTCAAATATCATGGTGTCATTGAGGTAGTCACTGATCATACTAAGTTCACCCCTACAATCCCTGTATTTTTTCCTTGCTTTATTTTTTTTATCCAAAGTATGTCACCATGGGCTTCATTATGTTTTATTTGTTTGTTTCATTGTTTTGTTTTGTTTTTATAGTTGTCTAATCCAAGTAAAAAGTTTTCTATATGAGGACAGGAATTTTTCTTTTCTTCCTTTTTCTTTGTTTGTTTGTTTCTTTCTTTCTTTCTTCCCTCCCTCCCTCCCTCCCTCCCTCCCTCCCTCCCTCCCTTCCTTTCTTTTTTGTAAATTAAAGTGCAGGGATTTCTATTGTATTGGTTAGTGTGTTTTCCCAACACCTAGAATAATGTATAGTACATGAACACTGAAAAAAAGATGTAGTGGAATGAATAAATTGCAATTGAGATATTTCTATTTGTTATTTAGCATATCCAGTAACCACTTAGCAACTCCTGCAAACAAAATGATTTTTGGACCATCATTTTATAACTCACTTAGATTCAAGCCATCTTTGTTTCCTCTTATTACTTCACTAATGATCTAGTTCCATATTTCTGTTGAATTTATTATAATTTTTTAAACTTAGAATCTTTTCAATAGATTAATAAATTGCTAACTGGACTCTGTATCTTCAAACTCTGTTTAGTTCTTAGAAAATATCACCAATTCATCTTTCTTGAATTATAAACCCTTCAACAACCATCCCAAATTGTATTAGTTACCATTCAGTGCTACATTGTTACTTTCATTGGCACTAGACACTTTGCCTTTGGTGAGCCCCTTCCTTCACTGAAAAAAATTGATTAATTTTTAAAAATTAAGTACAACTGTATTTGTATGAAGACAAATATGATCGGCCTGAATCATTATCATTATGTTCATTTTTTTAAAATTTAAAAAACACTAAACTTACATTTTTATGTGGCCCTGATGTATTTTGGGCCTTTGACACTGCCTACTCTGCATAACAGATAATAACCCTATATCATTACATACAAAATGAAGTCCTGTCTTTGCAGTATAATCCCAAAATCTCCTGCAGTTGGGTAACTGTCCATATTTCAAATCCCAGCAGAAGTTACATTTTATTCATTACATTTTCCTTAATTGCCATTAATTTACATACTTCTCCAACAATTATTTGTGTAATTAAATGTAAATATTTTTGGTGGAATTTCTTGAATTAATGAAATTTTTCCTAAGTTACTATAATTAATTAACACACACACACACACAATTCTTTGTTAGGTTAAAAATCTTGTACTTATCATTAATATTTTATTTCTAAATAATGGCTGGCAGATTTAATGTAAGGGTATTTACTAATAAAACTGGCTAGTCTCCCTGTGGTTACTGATTTAATTTTTATTTTGCAATAAGTTTTTGCTTCATGACTATATTTCTAGAAGATTGTTTCCAATCTTAATTTTCACAGACATACTTCAATTGTTCTTGCATTAATGAAGGATTAACAACCCCAGATGATCAAGGTGATTTTATTGATGCTAGAGCTGGAACATGTGATTCAAAGTGCTATAAATTACCTTTGTTCATTGTTTTAACCTTTTCTACAATTGTATTTTCTGGTTTCTCTGATGTACCAAGCATCCTGACCATCCTTCGGTATGTATATATTATTCATAATCATTGTTCATTTAATACGTAAAAAGTCAATTTTAGGAAGATTGTTCAATATTGTAGAAAATGATTTACTTTTTTGTTTCAAGGTAGCAACTGCTAGAAAGGAAATTGTTACATTTTCAAAAGTCATATGTATGTGTAATTCTCTATTTTAACTAATTTGTGTAAAGTATATAGATATCACATTTAGTTTGAATTAATTAAATTTAATTTACAACATGGTAAAATATTGAACCTATTTTCCTTTATTAGCTCTATGAATATGTAGTATTGTCAAATGTCTGTTCATATCTTTTGTCTATTTTTACATTGGGTTTTCTGTCTTTTCATTATTGATTTGCAAGACTTCTTTATACATTCTTTATATACTCCAGGTAGGGGGTCATTTGTCATATATATTCATCACAAATATCTTTTCTAACTCTACAGCTTGCCTTTTCATTCTGACAGTGGCATCTTTTGAGTAAAATGAATTAATTTTAATATCCTGTTTAAGAAATCTTTGCCTAATCAAAATCATGAGGATATTTTTTATGTTATTTTAATAAAAGAACATCTAATCAGTAATTCAGCTGGAGATGACTATTTTGTATGAAGTAGGGATTCAGGTTTATTTTTCTCATGTGCATATGGATGTTAGTTGACTCACTACCATTTATTTACAGGCTGTCCTTCCCCACAGCAATGTAGCGATGGTCTCTTTATATGTGGGTCTATTTCCACACTTCATTCAGTTCGATTGATTTATTTGTGCATCACTGCACCAATATTACAATGTCTTGATTGCCCTATATTTTTTGTGAATATTTATGTCAGGCTTTGTTGTAAGCCCATCTTTGAGATTATCTTGGCCATTCTTGGCCCTTTGTATTTCTAAGTGATTAAAATTACTTACTCAGCATAAAAAAAAACATGCTAAGATTTTGATTGGAATGCCTTCTAAACAATTTGAGAGAATTGCTGTACTTCCCAAACGGAGTCTCTTGATCAATCAGTGAGGTATAATTTCTTCATTTATTTAAATCTTCATTTATTTCTTCCAATAATGTTTCATAATTTTTTCATGGTGTAGGTCATATACCTCCTTCATTAGATTCATTCTTAGGTAATTGATGTTTACTATAGCACAGTATAGTATAGTTGTTTATTGCTGGTATGAAGAAATGCAATTCATTTTGTGCTTTTACCTTGTATTTTGTGACTGTGCTCATATTAAGTTTTCATAGTTAGTTGGTAGATTACTTCAAATTCTTTGTGTATATAATTATAATCTGCAAATAACTATTTTTATTTCTTCTTTTCCAACCTTCGTACCTTTTTTAATGCACTGATTAAAGTATCCTGTATAATGCTGAATAGAAGTATGATAGTTACTGTCATTGTTTCTTATGTTCATTAAGATGAAGTCTTCTGATATTTCATTATTAGATTTGAAATTTGCTGTAAATTTCACCATTAAGTGTGGTATTTATACTATCAGAATAAGCCACTTTGCTTCCATTTCTAGTTCACTAAAAATTTTTTTAATAATAAAATTTGAAATTTATCAAATGCATTTATTTGATATATCTATTGAGATTATTACAATATGATATATCTGTTTTATTCTAGGAATAAATTGGATTTGATTCATTTTGCTGATATATTTTAGAGTTTTTGCATCTGTATTCATGAATAAAGTTGCCTTCCAATTTTCCCTTACTATTAATGTACTTCTTTGGTTTTGGCATAAGTGTTATTCTGGCCTCATTATGTGAATTGGGAAGCATTTTCTCTTTTCCTAATATTTGTCCAATTTTATCAAGGTGTGGTATTACTTTTTAAATTAAATCTTTGGAAGAAATCACTGTTATGTGTGCCTGGAAATTTCTTTGTGGGAAGTTTTACATTAAATATTGAATGACTGTGGATGTGGGGACTAATACATTTTTCTGCTTTTATCTTTAAAATTTCAATCATTTTACTTTTGTGTTTATACATTTTTTTTATTTTACTCGCATATATCTTCTGTATATTGCCTTTTCTATCCAAGTGTGCATACTGGAAGTCTTAATACATACTTTTTCTCATTCTTTAAATTCAAATATGCCTTTCAATGTGGTTTTTTTTTATTTGAACCATGTATTATTCAGTATAGTTTAATTTGTAAGCATTTGGAAATTTGTTTGTTATATTTTTATTATTTTAGATTGAGTCCACTGTTTTCTTTTCTTTTTCACTGTTTTCAGAGAACTTATTTTTATTATTTCTTTCCTTGAAAATTTATTTAGACGTACAAATGATTGAAAATTTTTTGTCTATTATTGTGGATTTGTCTATTATTTCTATCATCTTTGCTGTATATATGTTGAATCTATATTAGTTTAAAACAACTTTAGAATTGTTACCACTTCCTGCTTTATTGACCACCTTTATCCTTATGAAATAATCCTCTAATTAACTTTTTGTCTTAGAGTTACTTTTTCTGACTTTAATATTGCTTCATCTGTTATATTTTCATAATGTATAATTTTCTACTTTTACTTTCAATCTTTCTTTGACTGTTTAAGGTATATCTTGTAAGCCACATACAGTTGACTTTTAAAAAATTCAGTTTAACAACTTAATTTTTCAATTAGAGTATATAGACTATTAAATTTTAAATAGTTCCTAATGTTTGCGTTTTCATTTTTTATTTTAGTGTTTGTTTAAATTTTTTTCTACTTGTTCTTTTAGTTCTTTCTTTACTTCTGTTGAATTGAAATAGTTATCTTTAGTTTTCATTTTTTCCCTCTTTATTTTGCTAAATATGTACTATTTTATTCTTCTTGTAGTAGTCACTTTAGACATTACATGAGTATATTATTAGAGTCAAATGGACATTAGCACTTTTGCCACTTCGTGGACAATGTAAGAACGTAGAATACTTTAATTCCATTAGCTAAGTCTCTTCTAAATTTTGTTATTGTTGTCATGTATTTTGGGGCTATGTAAATTTTAAACCGAAAAGGATGTAATTTTATTTATTATATGTTTAATATCATAGCACCAGAATCTTTTCATTTTTTTCTTGCATTTTTTAGGGATCATTTCTTTTCTCCAGAAAATTTTTTTACTGTGGGTCTGCTGAAAATGATTTTTGTTCATTTGTTTTTTCTTTAAAAATGTCTTTATCTACCTCTATTATAAAATTATATTTTGGCTGTTTGTGGAATTCCAAGTTGGTGGCTATTTTCTTTCAGTACTTTAAAGAAGTATTTAACTATCTTACTGATTTCTATGAGAACATTTTATTACTGTTCCTTTGATTGTAATATGCCTTTTACTCTAGATACTTTTAACATTTTCTCCTTGTCTTTTGCTGTCAGCAATTTTACTACGATATTCCTTAATATAATCTTATTTGTCTTTATGTTGCTTGGAGTTTTAAAATTTTCTTGATGGCTTAAAAAATAAGCTTGTTGTTTTTTCCTATTATCTATTAGGATGGCAAGTATATTAGTTTATCTTAAAAAGTTATAACAGGCTTGATGGCTAAAATAACAGAAATTTATTTTCTCACAGTTCTGGAGGCTAAGACTCTGAGATAAAGGTATCGGCAATGGTTGGTTGCTTCTTAGGGCTATGAGGGAAGGACCTCTCTTTGGCTTGTAGATGGCCATCTTCCCCTGAGTCTTCACATTGTCTTTGCTCTGTACATGTCTGTGTCCATATTTCCTCTCTCTATAAGGTCACCAGTCATACTGGATTCGGGCCCACCCAACTGACCTCATTTTAAACTAATTACTTATGTAAAACCATGTCTTCAATATGGTAGCATTCTGAGGTATGGGAGGTTAGGAGTTCAGCATGTAAATTTTGGAGGGGATACAATTCAGCTCATAGCAATAACAAACCACCTCAAATTTAATCACTTAACAACAATTTATCCTTATTTTGCATAGTTCTGAGAGTTGACTGGATTCAATGGGGTGGTTCTTGCTTGGGGTTTCTCATGAGCTTGTGGTCAGTTGGCACATGACTCTTGAGTCATCTGACAGCATGACAGGGCTGGATTTCCAAGATGGCTGACAATTTAGGCAAAATTTTCTGGGAGACTAGTTGGGGCTGTTGATTGGCCATAAGTGGCCCCTTTATGTGACTTGTACTTCTGCTAACTGGGTGCAACAATTTCAAAAGGGTGCATCCCAGCAGCCCAAGTGTTAATGTTCCAAGAGAACCAAGCATAAACTACAAGGCATAAGCTGTAAGGCTTCATTTGACCTAGGCCAGAAGTCCAAGAATGTCACTTTTCTGCATTCTATTTGTCAAAGTCATTATGTTTCAAGAGGAGGTTGATTAGATTCTACCTCTTGATGTCAGGGGCCACATGCATGTATGAGGTAGGGAGGGGAAGAAATCAATGACAGTCACCTTGTGTGATTATCTACCACCATATCTTTCATTGATTTTGTAAAATTCTTAACTATTTTTTCTGCAGATATTGTTTCTGCTCCATTCTTTCTCTACTCATAAATCTTTCATTGTGTCCATGGGTTTCTTATGCTCCTTTACTTTCTATTTTTATTTGTTTTTGTATTCTGTGCTTGAAACTAAAGTTTTTTTATTTATTTATATTCTAATGTACTAATTGTATCTCCACCTGCTTTTCTAGTTACTTATACTTCAGTTTACTAATTCTGTCTTCATCTATGTCTAATTAGCTATTAAATTCACCTATTGAGTTCTTAATTCTAATTGGTGTAATTGTCAGTTATGTAATTTCATTATATTTTAGTAGATTCTAGTTCTCTGATAATATTCTCTACCTTGTCATTTGTTCTCTTGGACATTAATTCCCCAAATTTAAAATCTCTCTCAGATATCTGGTATTTGAATGTGCTATAGAACTATTTATATTGTATTTGTTTTCCTCTGGATCTTGTCTCTTATAATTCCTGTAACACTGGGGGTATAAACAAAGAAGTAATTAAAATGGTAACCTAAAAGTAACCTAAAGGGGTGGGATAGAAATAGGGGTAGATGAGGGAAGGGGTTTAAATAAGCAAGTCTTTCCAGCGTGTTCTCTTTATATTAACATTTATTTGCTTTCTAAGCATGTAACTATACTACAAATTTAACAAATATAGTTTGATCTTTTTAAAAATACAATAAAAGTCAAAGCTAAAGACATAAATTGTGAAATCATTATCAAATAAGTGCTAATTATAGTCATGGAAGTGGAATAGGATGGAGTATTTGTAGCAGGTCTATGCTCCTACAGAGCATAACTAGAAAAGCAGGGTTAGATGATAAAAATCATATGTTTAAAGTCAGAAAGCAGCAGAGGACTAGAGGCATTAAAATTCCAGAGAGAGCAGAGGCTTTTAGAGGTGGATAGGGATCTAAAGCTGTCTCTGAGGTTCTTGCCATCTCTTGATGAGAGATAAATGCTGACAATCAAGACTAGGTTCAACTTGTGGTCCTGTCAAAATGTCCACAGAGACATTTGGTCCACTCCAAAAAGTTCTTGATATTTGGTCCTGTCTAAAACTTTCACAGAGGTATTTAATTCATAGTTAATATAAATCCCACTCTTCTGCAAATTTGATCCCAGACCCATCTACCTCCCCCATATGCCATTACCAGCTAGGCTACCAAGGCAGGAAGGCTATTATTGTCAATACAGCCACAATACAATTATCGGAATACAATTATTGGGCTAATAAAACATGATAGTATTTTTTATGTATTAATTCTGTAAACCAAAAGTAGAAATAAATATAATGGGCTCTTTGAACTTAGGGATGTTTTCTAAGTGTGGTTGTTTTTGACAAGACCAAGTATTAAGGGCAATTTGGTGTGGACCAAATATATTGTGGACGTTTTGGACAGGACCCAATGTCCTGCAAGGCTAGGTCCAGGTAGAAGGGCACTACTGGGAAACAAGCAAACTGGCAAAGTTTTTGGTGATCACATGGGGCTAAGAATTACAAAATTCCTTTTCCATTGGAAAAATTTTCTGAAATATGAAGGTGTGTAAGGCTTAAGTCTAAACAGAAAAGTATCATGATTTGTCTGTATCTCTATGTCAATGTTCTTATTAAGAAAAACTAGTTCTTCCATTCTTTCCCTTCCATCTCTTATTATTTTAACATGTTTATGTCTTCTCAACTTTGATAGTCACCATGGATTCAAACAAGAAGGTAGAAGAGCACTTTAAGGAAAAAAGAAAAAAAAAAGAGGAATAAAAATGACCAGGTTCCTGCTGCCATGATGGACATTTGAGGGTGGATAGACAGGGGGAAAAAGTACTTAAAAGTAATATTAAAACATGCTACAAAGAAAAAAGAGAAAAATTCAATGAGAACATTATAGGATGATCTAACTTAGTCTGGGGATTCAGAGAGGGTATGCCTGAAGAAATGACACTTAAACTAGGCCCTAAAGGATGGGAGATGGTCTCCCCACTGGGAGACTACAGTGGTCTCACACAGTGGGACCAATGTGTGCAAAGATTCTGAAGTAGCTTTATAAGGCTATTGTATTTTAGAATGTGGTGAACAAGGGTGAAGATAAAGGCAAAAACTGTGACGTGGCATGGAGTAAGACTAATGGAATCAGGTGACCCTTGTAAATTTTTTTTTGCAATCCTAGATTTTATCCTAAGAACAATGGGAAGCCATTGAAGGATCCTAGTGGAGCAGTGAAATAATCAGAATTTCACCTTAAAAAAATCACTATGGCTCTTATATGGAGAGTGGACTAAAAGGATAAGGATGGTTGTTGGGAGGTAAATTAGGAAGTTATTTCAGTTTTTTGTTTTTTTCAGGCAAAAAATACAGGCTTGGAATTAGAGATGAAAATCAGAGAAAGAGATATGACAAGGAATTATTTCTAAAAATAACAGTATTTGATTATTGATTGTCTGTGGTGAATGAGGAAAAGGATGGTATAAAGGATGCATCTTTCCAGGTTTTGGATTTGACAACTGCATGGATGATGGTTTCACTTCTTATGATAGGGAGTGCTAGGGGAAGAGTGGCTAGGGGAAGAGTGAAAATATAAATATAGAATTTGTAAGAGAGAGTAGAGGCTGCCTTTTACATTTTGGAAGAGTATTAACCAATTTTTTGTTTACGCTATGAAATTCTGAAGTCATCCTGAAATAGCCTTACTTGTTAACAGAATACAAAAAAACCTTCTCCTTTTTGTTAAAACTGTGTAGTTTTTCATTAAAATTTTGTTCTTTTATTCCTATCTATTATTTATTTTTGTGCTGTTCATTTAATTGATTTTGGAAAATCCTGAGAATCATTAATCTTTTCATCTTGCTTTGTATATCAGAAAGAGGGTTATAATCAAACTGAAGATATATACATACTTCTTAATGATTATACTTACGGGTTATGGTCTACGCTATAGAAACTTTAGAGAGCACCAGAATCATATTACATCTAAGAAAACTACTTATGCTAAATGAAATAGAACACTCAATTATAGGTGGGCATATGACCATTTCCATTTTATACCAAAAACTTCATACGAAAGTGTGGTTCTAAAATGTGACACTTCACTTCTTTTACCTCTCTTTAATGAATCTGCTTGTAATAAAAGTTTTTATTACTTTTTATTTTAAAATGTCAGTATCATTTGAGAATTGGTTTTCATTTTCCTAGTAGTAAGCATTTGAGGGAACAATATATATATTTTTTCCAGGTTTATATAGGTGGAATTATCTCACTTTTTGCAAAATAGTCACAAAATACTGTATGTATGCTACATTTTAACAAATTGAGTAATTTTGGGTACAAATATTGAACATACTGGTTTGTTGTTTGAGTCATAGAACAAGTAAACAAAAGTAAGCATAGTTTATTTAAAATATCCACTTAAAGTGTAGTTTTTATTGTTTACTTCCTAAAATGTTGATTATTTTTTATTGTATTTTCAATTTATTTTTCAAACTGCAATATGTAATGTTATGCATTATTTTCCCCTTTTAAACAAATGGTTTAATCAGTAGGAAATACAGAGACCTTCATTGTTTTTTTATTTGGGAAAGTTATTTTTCATTTATTTTAGCTTTTGAATAGTGAGGGCAGTAGTGAGAGGCCCATGAGGAAAAAAAGATGACACCCTCAAATTAGGACAATTCAATTAAGATTTTAAAAAGTGGCTATTTAAAATGCGGGCAGGGTTTAAGGAATCCCAAGGTATAGTGCAGTACCTCTGGTGTCTTACCACCCCAGGCCAAAGGAAAACAACAGTAGAAAGGAGAGAGACCTGTAGGGGTGACATCTTTGTCTTGGCATCCAGTCAGCCTGACATAACTCTGCAGGAATGGAGCCTGGGAATGAAGACCTCGATCTCACTTTTCTTCCTCACTCCAGAGCACAACAATGGCAGAACCCAATTAGAAGCCAGAAGGCGAAAGAGCCTACTGGTGCAGTCCATTTAGGTCAGCCTCCCGGGGCACAGAGCAAGGTAGAGAAGGGTAGAGAGTGGATCTCACATGGACAAGTAGAAGAATCTGAAGCAATGGGTGTGTACTACAGAATGAAAAAAGAGAAGTGAGAAAGCTAGTGCTATGATTTTTTTTTCTGTTTTCCAACAAAGGAAAAGAAGGCTGGGGTGGAGCATTTCGGCCATAACTGCTTCCTCTTTGTAAGGAGCAAAATGCTTTGGAATTGGATGGAAAGGGACAGGATAAGGAGAAATGGAAGGAGTTGCAGTTCTTTAATTCAACCAGATTGAACTCTGTTAACTGGCTAAAGGTTCTTGGTCTAATTGATACACTGGGAAAAAAAATTAATCTTGAACTTGGAAAACATTCTCTATAGCTAATGATGATGCTTTGATGATGCCATTGCTGTTTACTTGCAGGATTGTACCTGACAAACAGCGTTCTCTGGCCCTGGGTATCAGCAATGTGATTTTGAAAGTATTTGGTATGGACTTTTGGCAATCTTTCATTACATTGAAATGTTCATTTTTTTGATACATGTATGTGTCTACATGTATATTTATTCAAATAAATAATAATGGTAAACTGAAATAAACAAGTGAATGGGAGAGCTGCTTTGCAGAATTTAGGAGACAATACTTAATGTAAAAAGACAATGCCTAATGTAAAGCCCATCCTAACTGTCATATAAAACATGCATTAATATTGTATTCTATTAGAAGAGGCAGTCTCTTTGATCAGAAGCATGCTCATCAAGCTATACAAGTGGTTTGGTAAGCTGAAATAAAATGCTTATGTAAGTATATCAACTACACGTTGCTAGCATGTTTGGGAAGTCACCAACCTAGACTAGTGCTTTTAAACATTTCATTACCAAATAAATTGAATCTGATGTTTTAAGGATTTTTATCCAAATAAAAAAATGGTTTTGCTGAGGGTAACGCACTCTGTACTGCAGGCTTTCTTAAAATAGCAAAAGCTACCTTTCAAATCCACATTAGGACTATATTCGGACCCTTGATTCAAGAAGTTGATTCAAAATATTGGTGGGGTAAGGAAATAAGATTGGACTGGATTGAAGACTGAAAGATATATGATAAATGGAATAAAAAATGTAGAGAATTTTAAGTGTGGCTCTGATATGGATCAGAGAAATCATTCTATAGTTAGATCACTCTGTGGGTTAAAATTAGCTTTTTTGATTGAGAAAAATTAGAGCATATTTTTATGGTGGATAATGATCCACTAGATAAGGACAGATTTGTAATGGAAGAGGGTAAGTAATAGCAAGCGCAGAGACATTTGCCTGCATCAGAAAGGAACCCAGCAAAATGATGCATTTTTGAATGGGAGGAGGTAGATTAAGATATTTTAGATATAGATTGTCTCTAGATCTTGCAGGGTTTCACCATCAGAGAATTTAGAGGATAAATATCATCTGATTTACATTTAAAAGGTAACTCTTCTGTTGGAGGGAGAAATACTTATAGACGATTATGTGGAGGAAAAGAAAATGGAGCCTTTTGCTGAGATATGTCATAATTACATTAAATTGGATTCTGGGAGTTGTAGGTGAAAAATCAACATATCCAAGATATATTTGGAGTTGCTTTTACAAAGGTTTATCATGAATTGGGAAAATATGGTGGGGAATAGAAAAAATGAGTAGTAGGCCTAATATTTTCACCTTGAAAAATTATAAGCAGCATGCCAGCACTCCCTGAGATAGGGATTTCTGGTGTTGTATAGTGGTCTTTGGCAGGAATCAAGAGTTGTGAGGCAGTCACCCCAATAAACTTTAATTAAAAAAAAAATGAGTTGTGAAGCATGAGGGCTCTGATAATTTCTTAAGGGAGATGGTCAATCATTAGGCATGTTCTTAGAACCTGGTTCTGATGACTTTGGGGTGGCTATTTTTTTCTTTTTCTTTTTTTTAATGACTGTTCATTTACTTTTAGCTACAAATGACATTGTTGCTGAGGAAATACTGTCTCTGAGTATATAGAGATTTCCCTCAGGCAGCACACAACTGTTCCTCTGGGTAGAGGTCAGCTAAATCTAGGGATACTATTAACATACCAAAGCGTTTATACTTTAAGTTATTTTTCTCAATCTCTTGATAAATAATAGATATCATTTAGATTATGAAACTGAAATTTCAGTTATTAAAAATTTCATAATTTGAAATCTTTGGAGGTACACTGAGTTTTCAAAATCAGTATTTAGTATCTCCATTTGAAATACTTTCTCCTAAATTTTTAATTAAAAACTTAACAACAGTTTTGAGATGTCAAATAAATAAGAACATGTACACCATTCTAAAAAGATTGCAAATCTACCAATTTTTTATACTTACAAGGAAAGGACTTTTTGAAAACACGTTGTTTCTAGTTATTAACAATCCTATAAGTAAATTCTTAATTTTAAATGATATATTTACAATGAGGATGACTAAATGTATAAGTTTAATTTTAGGATGAAAATTATTCTGATACCAACCTATAGTGTTTTCATGGAGAATTTACAATCATTGCATTTTTCATAGGAAGTATGCCTGGACCAGTAGTTTTTAAAATGGTTGGAGAAAGTTTTTGCACCTTTCGGGCTGTTGAAGGCTGTAGAAAAGCAGGAGGTTGTCGGATCTATAGTACAACAAAAATGGCCTCCCTATTTGTAGGAATATGTAAGTGACATCTATTGAAGAAATATAGAAATATAGTAAAATTTTAAAAACTTATGGTTATTTATACTTGTATAAGGTACAGTAATAATAAACTATGAACATATGGATACTTTATGATTAAAGAAGCCTTATATTATTATATAGAAAATATTTGGACACTAAAGTACTATGGAATTTATGTAAATATTTGAGTCACTGCATTAAATATATAATTGTTTTATGTTATTCCTGAGTAAGGGTGATAATTAGCAGAGTTTCAATTTGGGAAGTAATTTTGCCTGTACACTTATATAACCAAGTTGTTTGACCTTGTGACCTTTCCATTTCCACAGTAAAAGATCGGATTATTTAAAATATTTTTTTTTTTTGCTCCAATAAAGATCATCAAGATACTCTTACCCACTTAAATGTAATTTTCATATTGTTTCTTTTGCTCAGTGCTTGTGTAGTATTCAGTATTTGTTGAACAAACAAGAGATACAGGGAATTGGGATGCTATGGTGGTGTAAGCTGGGGTCAAAGTGTATGGAAAGATGAGAGGTGCTTGTATTACTTTCGAAAATTCACTAGGTTTTCCTGGATCTCAACGTATTCATCTGTAAAATTAAGATTTTGGACTACATCATTTCTGAAGTTTTAATCATCACTAACACTGAATGATTTTATTGTATAGATGCTATTGGTGTGATAAATATTTTAAAGTGTTTATAAGTTTTGTGATTTTATTAAGTGGGTTCAGTAATTCACAGAACCACATAATGATAGACTCTAATATCTAACAGTAATGAATACCTGCTTGATAAGCAATGCCTTCTAACTCAGAAGTCAATGATCCAGCAAACTTAGTAAACTCTTAAAACCAACTAAAGTGAAACGTAAGAAAAATATTTCAAACTCAAAACTGACATTTAAGAAGTCAAAGTGAATTTCTCAGAGATAATTCAGTGAAACTAGGCATTGTTCTTAAGCAAGTCCTTTTAAAACAATGCTGAGCCTTTTAATTTTTATTTTAGATATAACTGTAACATGCTTAACTATTTTCAAACATAGAACATAATTGAGCAAATTGATAAACTACTAGAGAACCTGCTAAGGAGTTACTAAAAGGAGATAACAATAATAAAGAACATAAGAAATTATAATAAGAGAGGGCAAACACAGGAAACTGTAATAGGAATATGCATTTATGGCAATATTGTGTAAGCTAGTATATTTGAAAGTGTATTCTATGAATCATTTGAATCAGGAAAACTTGGAGTGTTTGCTAAATTATAAGTTCCAAGGTCCTGAATTAGAATAGCAGGGATTAGTTGTAGGCATGTGCATTTTTAATAAAGCACCTCGGGTGATTTTAACCACAGTAAACTTTGAAGCTATATGAAACACTCTAAAGCTGTACTGTCCAATATGGTACACATTAACTATCTGTAGCTAAATTTAAATTAAATAAAACTAAATGCAATTTAAAATTCAATTTCACAGTAACAATACGTAGCTAAATTTCACATGCTTAATGGTCATATTTGCCCACTCTACTGGACAGTGCAGATGTAGAACACTGCCATTGTCACAGAATGGCTATACACACCACCACTCTAGAACAAGACTTATTCAACAGGCGTCCATGAACCCTAGGAGCCCACACTGAACTAGCATATTTTTCAAATCCTAAAGTTCTATTTTTATGTTGCATGTCCAAAAATGTTTTCCCTGTGGAGGAAGGCTGTGACATTCATCAGATTCTCAAAGGTTTTAATCACTCAAAAAGTTGGTAAAACATTTATTATATTAATCCATCAGATGCCTTTGGTAGCAAAGAAATTCTTCTGAGCTTTCTCAAATCTTAAGGTTTCATTGGGAGGACTCATTATGGACCTTTTACCTTAAATGAAGGATTCCATCAGTTCTAGTTTAATGGGTAGAGAGATGATTTCTCAGTCTTTTGTAACATTTTCCATTTAACTTGCCATGTTTACCCTTCATCGGGGTTTTTTTTTTTTTTGGTAGAATTTTTATTGAAATATAATATGTATTATATATATTCAGTACAGACTACATATTATAAATATATAGCTCAACACATTTTTATGAAGTTAACACACCTGTAATTAGCATTCATATCAATAAATACAACATATTAGAATTAATGAATTTAGTAAAGTTGCTTAATATACAATCAATATAAAATAGTTGATTGTGTTTCTATATATTAAGCACAACCAAATACAAACATATAGTAACACAAAAAAGTCAAGTACCAAGAAAAAAAAAATCTGCTGAATGCCGTATAAAACCTGTACACCGACGACTACAGATTTTATTAGAGAAACACTAAAACATAAGTAAATGAAAAAAATGTATCATATTTATAGATAGGAAGATTTTAAAATGCCACTTTTCCTAAATTAATCTATACATCAAGTGATCACAAACAAAATCCCAGACGGTATTTTTTTTAAACTGACAAGGGACTTGAATTTCATATGAAAGCCAAAGGGCCAAAAATTATCAAGAAAATCTTGAAGATGAAACAAAATTAAAGGATACATTCTATCAAATATCAATACCTATTATCAAGCTATAATAATTAATATAGTAGGGTACTGGTGCAAGTGTCATCATACCAGTGAAACAGACTAGAGAATCCAGAAACAAATCCACACATGCACCCTTAATTTATTTGTAGCAAAGGAAGGAAACACTGCAATAGTAAAAAGATGGTATTAAGATGGTCTTTTAAATAAAGGGTAATGAGTCATTTTATATATGCATATAAAATGTATCTTCACTCCTACCTCAAGTCATATACAAAAATCAATTCTAGATGCATATCTAAATGTCAAATATAAAAAACACACACAATAAAGCCTTTGAGAAAAACAAGAGAATATCTCCATGGCCTTGGAGTAGGAAGAGATTGCACAAACAGGATACAAAAATCACTAGCTATAAAAGAAAAAATCAAACTATATTAAAATTAATACCTTCTGATCATCAAAAGAATTAAGAGATAGAAAAGACAGCTGCAGTGTAGAATGCAGTGCAAAAGGCATAAAAGTGAAAAAGAACTAAAGTCCAAAATATATAAAGAACTCCTACAAATCAATAACAGGCAAAGGTTAGGTAACAATAGAAAAGTGGACAAAAGACTTGAAAGAAGGTTCACAGAATTGGATAACCCAATAGCCAATAAACAATGGAATGGATAAGTTGTGATAAAATCAATAATGGAGTACTATACAATGACAGGGAAAGGTACACGATTACATAAATATGGATAAGTCACACCAAAATAATTTTGAAACTAAATAAATATAAATTAGTATGCACTGTATGATTCCACTTACATAATTTTGACATGCTATGTTATACTTGAGAGGCACACAAAATCAACTGTCTTGGTTGGGTTAGTGAATTTGAGGAAACATGAGGAGTGCTTCTGGGATATTGACAGTGTTTTGTTCTTGATCCAGATGCTAGTCACACTGCTTAGTTTGTGAAAAATACTTCAAGCAGTACCCAAAAAATTGATATGTAATTAATACACAATTATGTAATATAGATCTTAGGTTTTTGCTTTGATGGCTTTTGATAATTGAATGCACCTGTGGAACCAGCGCCCAAAATAAGGTGTAGAAATTTCCCTTATTCCCCTTTCTAATCAGTGTTACTCTTCCAAAGGTAAAGCTCTTTCAGATGTGTATTACAATACATTGGGTTTTTGCCTGTTCTAGAAATATATGCATCTGTGATACAGGGATACTGGATTATTTGTTTTTGTCTGTGTCGCTTAATGTTATGCTTTGGGGAGATTCATCGTGCTAGTCCATAGCAGTAGTTTGTGCTTTAAAAAATTTTTCTGAGCACGATTTCATTTTGTGAATATACTACAGCTTATTCATTCTCATTAATGTACATCTGAGTTGTTTACAATGTGTGGCTATTATAAATAAATGTGTAAAATATTGTTATTATAAATGCCATAGACTCATTAATGTTTCCAATTTTATCTTTTGAAACCACTATAATTGATATTGTCAAGTAATTGATATTGTTGCTCTAAAATATTCTTTACTTTAATTAACAGGGTTATTTGCTTCCCAAGTTCAAGTATTAACTTGAACTTTCTGAAACTTGAAACATGAAAATGAATTAAAACTCCTACAGATATCAATTAGTATTTCTAAAATATTCTATTTTTCAAAAATGATGAATATTTCAAAAAGAGTAAAGCTGCATGAAATGACTTAAACAGGTTCCAGTTCCTATTGATAGTTAAGTTTTGAACGTAGAAATGCATTTTACTGTTTTTGAATTAAGGCATACTGTGAAATAATAGCACACCTTGCATTTTTTGGTGGGCTGTATGTTTAAGAATTCTAAAAGGTCTTGTAAACATTTAAAAAATCTCTTTAAATAACCTGATATGTTTATGACATTAATTACATTCTACAATTGGGAAATTGGTAACTTTAGAGATAAAATGTACTTACCTTTTCTTTGGTAAATGGCATTCTTTCCACAAATATTTTTGCTCTAAAATAATTGATGCATCTGATGGTTGTATTTTTTTTTGTTTAATTTAGGTTTTTTTTGCAAAGTGTTAGCTATCATCTTCACTGCTATTGCATTTAGCCAATACAAATATTTACTAAAGGAAAACAGTGCCAACACGCCTATACCTGTGAAGAATCTAACAGTAAAAAAAAAAGAAAAAGGAAAGAACTGATTTATAACTGGATCATCATTGTGTAAGAATTACACATTATCAGTCCATCAGTGGAATATTATATTAATAAAATTTAAAACAATGTAATATAGTTACATGTTTAATAAATGAATATGATTCATCTGATCCTGTAAGTTTTGTTACATTTTTAATACAAATATAATAATAGTCTTTGTGTTTTCAATTTTTAAAAGATATTCTAAGATAAACATATAATACTTTTAATAGAAAGATAATACTTTGAAAGAAAAGGATAAAGTGGAAGTGGGAAAATACACATAAGTTAATTCTGATTATAGTGATATATTAGTTATTGGCCTTTGGTTATATGAGATTACTTAGGTTTCATATGTTTTATTCTTGTTACTTTTCATTTGCACCATGAATGTTTATTTCTCAATAATTTTTAAAAATAAAATTTAATTTGCCAATCAATTTCATATAATAAAAATTTAAATTAAGGTTATATTTTTTTCTCCAAAAGAAAACAATTTTAAACCTTTTGGAAATTAACATTTTATTTATCTTTTATTTGATCGTGGAGAGATTTCCTCAGAAAATTTCTCAGGTCAATTGGCCAGTTTGCAATACACACTATTTTCCATGGTCTTTCAATTTTATCAGACATAAAATCGAATATGATCATATACATTTCTATTTTTACCTTAATTTCAATTTTTTTGATAAAGACTACCAGATATCTGAATTGATATCCATTTTGTACTTTATATTTCATTAATGATTATTAATTATTTCATGTGAAGAAATATTCACATTTAAATGTATAAAATGTATCAACCGTTGTGGAATTTTTCTTAAGCTTAAAAGTGTTCTATAAAAAGTTTTGTTATAATTATTTCATATATCTTTGTATATCCATCCAAATTATATAGCAATTTTCCAAATATTGGAATAAAATTCAGATTGTTATGAAACAATTTCTCTACAATGTTTATTTTTTTCTCTTGAGAGAAGGAACAACTGACATAATTTCTCCTTTGTTATTCACGTTAGTTAATGACCCTGTGTGTAAGGGTAGGCATTGCCCTATTTGTGGTCTTATCTGGCAGAAGGAAATGTGAAGCAGGGAGTATTCATATCTTACTATATATTTTTCTTTCTTAACTTCAACATGCATTTATGAAAATCTATAAACTAGTCTTTAAGTGAAACTCTATTTGACTACTTGAGTCATCTCTGTTTGAATTTACAGGATTACAGAATATCTGAGGATCAGAGTATGAAAATAGGAATTTCTCCTTTAAAGATTCTACAAAATGTGTTGCTGTGCCCTACATTCAGAAAAAGAAAGTCACACATGATGTTTACCTAAGTAGTAGAACTGTATCTATAGAGATCTTTATTTTCATAATAAAGTTATTTCTTCTGAAACATTTCTCATATGCTTTTAATGTGTATAGGATTTTAAACATAAGTTTACAATATAGATATTTCTAAGAGAATTAAAGTTTAATAGTGTTAGATTACCTATATCATTTCTTAATTTTCTACTGTCTAAAAATATTATTTGAAAATTTGTTTAACCGGGAAATGAGGTAAGACAATAACATTCAGATCCGTTTTTTTTTATTTATTAATTTATTGGAGTGATGTTGGTTAGTAAAATTGTATCGGTTCCAAGTGTGCATTTCTATAATACATCATTTATATATTGTATTGTGTGTTCACTACTCAGAGTCAGTTCTCCTTCTCCATCTCCACCATATATTTGACCCCCTTTACCCTCTTCTACAACCTCCGACCCCCCTTACCCTCTGGTAACCACTAAACTGTTGTCTGTGTCTATGTGTTTTTATTTGTTTGTCTGGTTCGTTTGTTGTTTTCAGTTTTATATGCCACATATGAGTGAAATCATGTGGTTCTTGACTTTATCTGTCTGACTTATTTCGCTTAGCATGATAATCTGAAGATCCATCCATGTTGTTGCAAATGGTAGTATTTCATCTTTTCTTATGTCTGAGTAATATTTCATTTTATATATGTACCACATCTCCTTTAACCAGGCATGTATTGAAGGACACTTTGGCTGTTTTCATATGTCTTGGCCACCATGAATAGTGCTGCAGTGAACATAGGGGTACATATATCTTTACAGATAAATGTTTTCAGATTTTTTTTGGAGTAGATACCCAGAAGGGGGATTGTTGGGTCATATGGTAATTCTATTCTTAATTTGTTGAGGAACCTCCATACTGTTTTCCATAGTGAGTGACTGTACCAATTTACATCCCATAAGCAGTGTATAAAGGTTCCTTTTTCTCCACAACCTTTCCAGCACTTGTCATTACTTGTCTTGTTGATGATAGCCATTCTAACAGGTGTGAGGTGATACCTTGTTGTATTTTTTATTTGTATTTCCCTAATAGTTAGTGAAGTTGAGCATTTTTTCATGTGTGTCAGCTGTTTGTATGTCTTCTTGGGAAAAGTGTCTGTTCAGGTCCTCTGCCCATTTTTTAATTGGGTTGTTTGTTTTTATTGTTGAATTGTACGAGTTCTTTGTATATTTTGGATATTAGGTCCTTATTGGAGGTGTTATTTGCAAATATCTGCTTCCATTCAGTTGGTTGCCTCTTTGTTTTGTTGATGGTTTCTTTTGTTGTGCAGAAGCTTTTTAGTTTGACATAGTCCCATTAATTTATTTTTTGCTTTTACTTCTCTTGCCTTTGAGGTGAAATTCACAAAATCCTCTCTGATCCCAAGGCCCATAAGTTTAGTACCTGTGCTTTCTTCTATGCAATGTGTTGTTTCAGATCTTATGTTTAGGTCTTTGATCCATTTTAAGTTAATTATGGTATACAGTGACAGATAGCAGTCTATTTCCTTCTTTTGCATGTGGCTTTCCAGAAAGCCTACTATATGTTGCTGAAAGGTCAAGGGAAGTAAGCGATGAAAATATCTACTGGATTTAGCAACAAAGAGTTTGTTGGACACTGAGATGAGAGAAATTTCAGAGGCATTTTAGGAGTAGAAGCCAAATGCTAGTAGATTAAGGAATGTGTTGGAGATGAGCAATTGGACACACCAAATAGAAACAATTTCTGTAAGTATAGCTGTGACCAAAAGATATAAGCCAGTAGTTGGCTAGAGTCCTGAGGTTTGTTGAGGGTAGTAGATATGGTGGTTATTGCTGTTAGTGTAATGATGGGTGGCTTGAGCATGTTCATATGCTGGTGGTGAGAAGGAGGAAGTACTAAGAGATGGTGGTCTAAGACAAAAATATTATTCTAAGAGCTAGATTACTCAGGAGATAATAGGATGCATTCCAAAACACAGGGAGAAAGATTAGCTGTAGTAAAGAGAAAGGACTTCTTTTGCAACAGAAGGCACAAAGGAAAGGATGGGTGCAACTGCAGGCAATGTTGTAAGTTTGGTGGCCGGAAGGAATTTGAGAGAATTCCTCAAGCCATAGGCTCTTCTGAATGTGTCTCTTTGTCCTTACACTCATTTCCTCGCGACTTAATTTTTATTCTTAACCTATGTTCTGTTACATAATCAGCATGATGCCTCTCTAATTGGTCTATTGGTCTTTTTTTCTTCCCACCTACTCTCCTCCAGGCAGTGAAAAGGAATCTTTTTTAAATGCCAATTTGGTCATGTTACACAATGAATTGTAATTGCTCACCTGCCTGGCTCTTTTCTAGATTAGAGCCTTTGAAAGGAAGTATAGTGTTATTCATTACTCTGTTCTTTTTTGTGCCATAAATGTTCAAAAAAATAGTTCAGGAACTGAATGGCAAGTGACTTTATCTTTAACACTGTTGGAACCAAAGTCGTTTTTTTTTAAAGAGATTTTTTCAGATGATAGATTGCTGAACATAAAGTCATTTGTGGGATTTAGGGAATTCACTATTTTAAGGTGTTCTTTTCAAAGCCACTTCTCAAATTACCCATCTCCCTCACTTGCATGTATCTTATTTAAGCCCATTTCAGTAAACTGTTCAATTGTATGTGTAATGTGTCCCCCCTTACCCCCCTGCCAAAAGATATGGTGATGTCCTAACCCCTAGTAACTGTAAATGTGACCTTATTTGGAAATAGGATCTTTAAAGATGGAATCAAGTTACGATGAGGTCATATTGGATTAGGGTAGACCCTAATCCAGTGACTGGCGTCCTTATAAGAAAAGGAAAATTTGGACACAACGCATATGGGAGAACACCATTGGAGTGATGCATCTATAAACCAAGGAACACCAAGGATTGTAGCTAGGAAGAGGAAAGGAAGCGTTCTTTCCTACAGCCTTTGGAGGAAGCATGGCCCTGCTGATACCTTGATTTCAGATTTTTAGCACCAGAACTGTGAGAGAATAAATGTATGCTGTTTTAACATCCAAACAACCACCCTTCCCCAACTATATTATTTTTAGAAAAAAATGCATTTATCGTATGCTTTGTTTTTTTATTTTTAAATTCTTCTATGACTTTTTTTTTCTTTTTCACTTCAATGTTGTTTGACTAACAAGAAAGATTCTAAATGACATTAATCTGTTTATGTTGCTATGAATAACACTTAGGAAACACCAATGACTAAGTAAGTGGAAGGAAAGATTTGCCACCAGTCATGGACTTCATATAAGAAATATCATTGGAGAAAAGCCTCCATGCTCACTGATTTCAGGAGGATCACAAAGAAATAAAATTGTGAAATGCTCCGACTCTAAAACTGTTGCACTACTGACAAAATGTAAGCTTATAAGGGAGTTTGTTTTTAAAATGTAAAAAAATACCTTTTACTCTTCATTGAACTAGAGATAACAAAAAGTCTAGTTAGCATTTCTCTAAACACATTTTATTACCTTAAAGTCAGTAAACATAATCCCTTTTCCAGTACTAAACATTAAGGATGGTATTAGAGCAAACAAATATAATTTTTAACTAAATTGTAATGGGTATCTCGATCTATAAAAAAGTGTTTCAAAAGATTGTATATAAATTGAACTTTTGTATCATGAACTGACAGATGAAACTACTGTTTAATTAGTCATATAATATGAACCAGTTTGAGGATAATAAAAATCAATATGAGATAGTTTCTGTTTTTCACTTACTATAAAATATTGCAATGAGTTAAATTGTCTTACTTTTTTTATCTGAGATAGATATATTGTGATGAGTTATCTAAACTGGTTATTGTCATGTACTGTTTTTAATATGTAATTCTGCTTTGTGCAGGCAAGTCCAGACCTAGGGAATAGCAGTATTATTTAGGAAAAAATAGCTTTTGTTTACTTTTAGTTCAGGGAGACGGAAGGCGATAAGGAGAGTTAGGTGTGGACATCAGTGGTTAATTTCTTATGCAAAACCAGAAGACTATGGCAGCCACTTCTGGCCCATACATTTCTCCACATAAACCACAGGAAATTTTGTTTATTGGGAGGTGGTAGGTAGGGCAGAAGAGGAAAGACAAGGGTTATACCTTTAAATCCATGTGGTCTTGACGAACAGCATTCTTTAGCCCTGGACATAAACATTTGATTTATTTGATCGCTGTGTATGCTTGCTTAGCAACTCTATTTTTTTTAAACATATTGATGTAACTCTATGCATAGTAAGAAACATATTTGAGATAACATGTAAATTCAAAAATATGTGTGCTTAGGAAATAGCTTTTTAGACTTTAGTTATACTGTAGTTTTCCACGCTGTAGAATTTATAACATAGAAAGTTTTCCCACATTGTAATGAAAATCCATCCTAAAATAATCTACACATGCATGTATGGGCTAGTAGTATATTTAATAAGAGAAACTCTGCGTATTAACTGCTTATATGAGCAGGACTTTCAACAGTCCCCTTGCTGGAACATTCAAGTACTAACTAACCTAGAATGGTAGTTCCTAACCATTTTGCCCACAACCCTGTTTTTTAATTTTTCTCTTTTCTTGTTATTTTCAAAGATTTTTGCTAAAAAACAGACTGTGTTTATTTAAAAAAAATCTTACATTCTTTTTTTGGGGGTAAATATGCTGTTTTTATTTATCAGACTTTTTTGCCCAGCCTAATGACTCTAAAGTTATATGGAGAGCCAAAAGACTCAGAATAACCAACAAAATTTTGAAGGGAAAGAACAACGTTGGAGAATTGCAGCTACCATACTTCAGGACTTCATATAAGGCCCGTGTGGTATTGGTGAAAGAATAGACAAATAGAACAGAATAGGAGCCCAGAAATAGATCCACGTAACAACGGTCAACTGATCTTTGACAAATTAGTGTTTACAATAATGGGCCCAGAACAACGGGACATCCACATGAAAAAAATAATAAATCTAGAAAAACTTTATGCCCATCACAAAAAATAACTAAAAATGAATCACAGACCTAAATGTAAAATGCAAAACTACAAAACTCACAGAAGAAAATATAGGAGAAAACAAAGATAACCTTGGATATGGTGATGACTTTTTAGATTAAACTGCAACGGCACAATTCATAAAAGATAATTGACAACCTGGATTTAATTAAAATTAAAAACTTCTCTGCAAAAGACAACAAGAAGACAATGCACAGACTGGAAGAAAACATTTGTAAAAGACACATTTGGCAAAAGACTGCTATCCCAAATATAAACTCTTAAAACTCAACAATAAATAAAACACCTGATTTTTAAATGAGCCAAAGACCTTAACAGATATCTCACCTGAGAAGATATACAGATGGCAAATAAGCATATGAAAAGATGCTTCACATCATATATCATTAGGAAAATGCAAATTAATACAACAGTGAGATACCAGTACACACCTATTAGAATGGTCAAAATCTGGAATACTGACAACACCAAATTCTGGCAAGAATGTGAAGTAACATGAACTCTCATTCATTGCTGGTGGGCACACAAAATGGTAGAGCCACTTTGGAAGACACTTTGGTAATTTTTTTTTTTTTTAAGTTTAGTGGGGTGACAATCGTTATAAAGTTACATAGGTTTCAAGTGTACAATTCTGTAATACATCATCTCTATGTCACATTGTATGTTCACCACCCAGAGTCATACTCTTGTGATAAAATCCAGCAATCACACTCCATGGTATTTACCCAAAGGGTTGAAAACTTATCTTCACATAAAAACCTGCACATGGATGTTTATAGTAGAGTTTTTTCATAATTGCTAAAACTTGGAAGCAAACAAGATGTCCTTCATATATAATGGATATATAAACTGGTACACCTAGACAATGGAATATTATTCCACACTAAAAATAAATGAGTTATCATGCCATGAAAAGACATGGAGGAAACGTAATTATATCACTAAGTGAAAGAAGCCAATCTGGAAAGGCTACATACTGTATGAGTCCAACTATATGACATTTTGGAAAAGGCAAACTACGGAGACAGTTGAAAGATCAGTGGTTATCAGAAGTTAAGGGAGGAAGGGATGCACAGGCAGAACACAGATAATACTTAGGGTGATGAAATTACCCTATATGAGATTATAATGCTGGATACATGTCATTATAAGTTTGTCCATATCCATAGAATGTACAACATTAAGAGTGAAACCTAAAGTAAATGATGGACTTGGAGTGACACTGATTTGTCACTGTAGTTTCATCACTGGTAACAAATATACTACTCTGGTGGGGGACACTGATAATGGAGGAGGCTGTGCATGTGTGGGACTGGGGACAGGGTTTATATGGGAAATCTCTGTACCTCCTCTAATTTTTGCTGTGAAGCTAAAACACAGTTCAAAAACATAAAATCTATTAGTAAAAACACTATTATCCCATCAAATCTTTTTTCATATAATTACTCATTTTCCCTTCTTTTCTTCTTGACATAACTCATACAGAATTTATAAGACACTTCTCTGCTTATTTCATGCTAGTGTAGCTAGTTATGCCTTTAAGGGTATGGGTTTGTCACTCCACATAAATGCCATGCTCCTTGAGGGAAGAGATTCAATTTTCTTCTTCTGAATATTCTTTGTTCCAAGTACATACATGCATTGATCTCTGTGTGGTTGTATTATAAATAAAATATAAGAATACATTTATTCTGCACAATAAACTTTGCATCCAATATTCTATCATTTTTCTTTCACTTTGCATCCAATAGTCTATAATTTTTCTTTGATTAAGCAATATTGACATTATTAATCTATTTTTTGGTTAATGTACTTCTTAACATTCTTTTATTCTAAAAAGCATTGGAAGCAGCAGGGAGCAGTTTTTAAAAGAAAGAAATTACAGGACTACCTAGGAAAACAGGATTTACTTGTTCAGAAACTGATACTGAAATGTGTATGGCAATATATTATTGAATTCATCTTTCTTCTGCCTTTCTTTGAGACTAAAAGGAAAACACTGGGTTACTCTGTTTCCATGAACTGAAAAAAGGAAGCTTATCAGTTCTTACAGATTTTTAAATGTGAATTTTATATAAAAATCATTGCTTAACATAATAAGCATTATCTTTAGCATCTATCAGGTATTGCAAAGCTGCACAAATGTTTTTCATATCCTATTTGGTAGGCAGAATTAATATTCGAATCAGCTGGCCTTAAAATAGATTATCCTGGATTATCCAAATTAAATGTAATCACAAACATCCTGAAATGTGGAAGAGAAAAGCAGAAGAGTCAATGTCAGAATGATGTGATGTGAGAAAGACTAAACTGTCCATTTCTTACTTTGAAGATTGAAAAGGACAACGAGCCAAGGAATGCCAAATGACGACACCTTGATTTTTTAATCCAGCGAGGTGCATTTTGGAGATCTGACCTTCACAACTGTAAGTGGTAATTTGTTCTAGCAGCAATAAGGAACTATGAGTAATACATTTGTCATATTAGTTCTCAACAACTTACAGGAATGGCATTGTCACAGAGATAATATTCATCAAATATTCTACTCCCTTTCCTCACTTACATTTTCCAGTCCCCTTGAAGTTAGATGGTACTCATTGTGGCCACTGAAATGTAAGCAGAAGTGAAATGGGTCACTTTCAGATCAGATTTTTTTCTTCTGCTATGTCTGTATGGTTCAGATGGTACAAGACCAAGATGGTAACTCTTCAGTCAACCTAGGTCCCTGAGTGACTATGTATAGCATAGCAATACGCTATACATAGGACTCTTAAATCCTCACTGAACATGTAGTGGAGCTAGAAATAATTTTTTTTATTATGTTAAGCCACCATCGTTTGAGTAATGGTTTGTTGCTGCATTGTGACATAGTTTATCATAATAAATAAATAAATAAATAAATAAATAAATAAATAAGGATAACAAATTATGGCTTAGTAAAGATATTTCTATTACAAACCAAATTTCTCTAATTACTAGAGTTCTGGCTTGAAGATACAGCTTACAGAATTTAGAAAACTTTATGGCTAGCACTACCCTTAGACCATTACATCCCATCTACACTTTTAGCACACAAATTTACAATTCTTGCAAGCAAGATGAAAGTCCCACTCAGTTGTAGCCTAAGTCTCAGATTTGACATCTCATCACTTTTTTTTAAACTACAAATTTATTCAGATTTCATCAGTTTTTGCACTCACATTCTTCTAGTCCAGAATCTAATTCAGGATGTCATATTGCATTTAGTTGTCATATCTCCTTAGTCTCCTTGATCTGTCATCATTCTTTAGTCTTTCCTTATGTTTCATAATCTTGACGTTTTTGAGAGGAATTGGTAGTTGTTTTGTAGAATGCCTCTTAATTTGAGTTTACGTGATATTTTCTCACGATTATATGGAGGTTTTGCCTTATGGGAAAAATAACACAGAAATGATTTGCCCTTTCCATTGTGTGATATTATGGGTACATGATATACAAATGTATTGCCAGTGTTGTTAACCTTGACAATTTGGTCAAGGTTGTATACACCAGGTTTTACTTCAGCAAAATTTATATATATATATATATATATATATATATATATATATATATATATTTATTTATTTTAATCATCCAACTCTCATAACTTTTGACAGATCCCGTGTGTTAGAGCTAAGTCACTAGGTTCAGCCAGTACACACAAGGGAAGGAGATGGCATAATGATGTAAATACCAGGAGGTAGGGATCATCGGGAGCCATTTCAGAAGCTGCCCGTCACACTAGGAAAGGTTAGGTAAGGATACGATGGCAGGTAAGGTAAGGATGTGGTAGGTAAACGTTGCAATAATGCACATAAAGGATTTAGCACATTGCTGTCAAAATAAATGGTAGCTGTCATGATTATTACAGTGATGACTGTTTTGTGGCTCTCTTTCCAACTGATTTATTCAACAAATGTTTATTGAACGCTTACTATGTTAGAACTGGAAATACAAAACCTCTCTGGTTTAGGAGAGAGATAATAATAAACAGGTAAAGAAAATATTTGTAAATTCACAACACAAGGAAAGTAATTAGGACAAGGTAATTGTGTGTGTGTGTGTGTGTGTGTTATGAATATTTCAATCAAGTCAAAGAAAGCCTCCCTGAGATGGCATTTATGCTGAGATTAAATGTTGAGAAAGTCAGTTTTACAAGGGAAACTGATCCTCGAAAGTAATATTCTAGGCAGAGGGAATAGCAAGTTCAAAGGCCAGGAAGCAGAGAAGAGTTTGTCATGCGAAGGAAATAGGAGACCCTGAAGACTAATGTATATTGAGCAAGAGGTAAAGTGTTAGGAGATAATATAGGTAAGGGCTAAAATATATGGGACCTTATAGGCTGTGGGAAGGACATTATTTTATTCTAAATATGAGGGAAACCCTGGAGGGTTTTATGAAAAGTAGCAACAAAATCTTATTTTTGGTCTAATTGCAAAATTACGGAAAACTTGCAAGAGTGGTACAAGAAAGTTCCATATAGTCTTTATGTGAGGCGAAAATGATATTCCAGCTTTGTATAAGTATTACTTTCTATCATCAAATTTATTTTCTTCAAAACATGTAAAATGATATACAGTCAGCCCTCTGTATTCATAAGTTTTGCATCCACAGATTCAACCACCTGCAGATTAAAAATATTCTGAAAAAAAAAAAAAATCCCAGAAAGTTCCAAAAAACAAAACGTGAATTTGTCACCCATGTCAAGCCCTGTGCTGAATCTGTGCTAGTGAAGTGATGTGTAGGAATACCCTGCTCTAGCCTATATGCAAATATAGGTTATTTGCAAATATTATTCCATTTTATATAAGGGACTCTAGCTTCTGAGGATTTTGGTATCTGAGGGGGATCCTGGAACCAATTGCTTGTGGGTACCGAGGGATGGCTGTATTGACCTTCTCTAGGATTCAAAATACAGCATTTCTATATTTACTATATAAGAACCAAGAATCATAACAATTATATCACTTTCTGTTTATATATTCAGGTAATAAATGCAACAATGTTTGGAGACTATTGAAATTATCTCTAGTGTTTAAGTTTGCAACAGCCACAGGTTGGTACCTATTGACTGGTGGGAAGCTATTTTTCAGATCAGACTTTACTGTCTGGTTTCATTATAAGCATCCCGTGGACAATTTTATTTTACTGCTTGAATTTCACCATAGGATTTTTGTCTTTACTCTTGACTTTTTTGGAGGGTGAGGGGCAAGGAAATACAGGTGTAAGTTTGTGAACCATGGACATTATAAAATAATGTGCAATTGAATCCAAAACTTTGACATCTACAATGATGCTTGAATATTATGACATACATTATAGAAACTAATTAATGTTTATTCTTATAGTATTTTCATGCTGATGGCATAATGTACTTACTGACTTATTATAGTTCTTTTAGGAAGTCTCAAATGGCATTCATGCAATATACCTTTTATATTTAGGTCCATTATTTGGGAAAACATTTGTTGGTGTACAATTGTATGTGCCTTACTGTTTAATGACTCATTACACTCCAAAGAACGACCTCAAAACGAGGTAACATTTCCATTCTTGTTTTCTTACTCTCCACCCACATCCCAGAACTGAATCTTTCTTTGCTAACATGTACTTTGGATACTTTAGACATAAAAAGAAAATAAGAGTCAGGGTAAACAGTACCTCAGAAGCCTGAGAGATCTATTGTCTATTCAGTCAAGGAGTCCTAAGAAAGGAAGGTGATCACAACCACCAAACATCTTAGCCAGTGAGGTCGAGTGGTACCAGTTAAAATAGAACCTGGTCCATTTATTTGCCTGGCCAAGATCTGGGGGTAAACATAAGGTTGCTAGCTGTGGGAATAAGATCAGGGGAAGGAATACAATGGGTCTAGTGAAAAGACAACAGAATTCTAATTGTGACTTTGACACTAAATAGATGTTTGATGAAACAAATTTTAACTAAATTTATATTCTTTTCAGTATTTTATGAAATTAATGGATGATTACAGAGTTTCAGCATCACTGAATTTCAGATTTGGAATGGGCTTCAGTGACCGTCCAACCCAAATCTTTACAGTTTGAATGCCTCCCACAATATCCTTAATAACTGTCCAGGTAGCCCCTCGTGATAGAAAATTTATTATATATAGAGGCAGTGTATCCCATTTTGTATGGCTCTAATTCAACTGATCTTAAACTTTTTTTGTCTCAGGTCCCACCCACCCACCCCCCTCCGCCTCTGCATGTTTTTTTTTTTAGCAAAGGGTTAAGCAGGAAAGATGGATTTCTTCATTCTCAAAAGTTTTACCTCCACTTCACAAAGAAAATACAAACCATTAGTGGGAGCTCATTCAACTTCCAAGCCCTACCCACCCACAAACATATCTACATCTGCCCTCACCCTTATCTCTGCCCTGCCACCCTGAGCTCCCTTCTGCCCTGGGTTTCTGAACCCCTGTGCTCAGGTACCATTCCCTCCATTTCAGGAACCTCACAACATGACTCTAAGATCTGACTTTCCATTGACTTCTACCTCTCAGCATATAAATGTGCTTAATTCTTCCTCTTAGCTTGTGTGTATGCTAGCTCTCATCCTATATCTTTCTTTTGCTTAAAACAGCTTTGAGATACAACTCATACACCATGCAATTTACCAGTTTAAAGTGTACAATTCAATGTTTTTTTAATATTGTCAGAGTTGTGCAACCGTCACCAGAAGTGATTATATGTTCCTTTTATGATACAGCCAAAGAGCTTGCTAAAGGGCTGTGTGGGGTGTCTCCTATCTCATCTCCCTTTCACTCCTCAGTGCACCGCATTCTGGTTTCTGATCTACTTCTACTCCACCTTAGATCACCATTGTACTCTAATTGAGAGGCAGTTCTATCAGTTTTTGTTCCGTGCATTTTGACACCCTGTTTTTAAGTGAATAATTGTTAAGGATACTTAAGTCCTCTTCATGAATTTACCCCTTTATCATTAAGAAATAACCTTCTTTATCCCAGATAATATTTTTTGTTGTGAAGTGTTGTTATTTGGACTGTTATTAATGTAACCATTACAGCTTTCTTTTGATTACTATAAGCATAATATATAATTTTCAATCTTTTACTTTTAGACTATTATCATTTATATTTAAAGTGTGTTTCTTGTAGGCAGTATTTAATTGGTTCTTGCATTTTACATCAGATCTGATAACCTTTTTAATTAGAATGTTTAACATATTTACACTTAATGTGATTATTAATATAGGTCTAAATCATCATCTTTTTATTGGTTTTCCTTTTGTCTTATCTATTTTTGTTCCCTTTTTCTTCTTTTTCTGCATTCTTTTGGACTAATTGAACATTTTTCATGATTCCACTTTATTTCCTTTCTTGGATCTTTTATTGTTGTTGCTATGTTCGAGATTGCTCGAGGGCTTATGGTATAAGTCATTATCATATTCTACCTTTCTCATATCACTTCACATATAAGATTATATATATATATATATATATATATATATATATATATATATATATATGTATATAACTATACATATACGACATTTATCACAGCATACTTCCATTTTTCTTTACCTGGCCTTTGCATTATTGTTGTCCTACATTGTACCTTTACATAACTTATGAAACCCACAATACATTTTTATTTTTGGTTAAACAATGAATTATCTTTTAAAGAGACTGAAGTAGTACGAAAAAAATCCTCTGTGTTTCTCCATATATATCCCTTTTTCTTTTGCATGTTTCAAGTGGCAGTTAAAATCCAGTCTCTGTTACTCCATATTGGCTAAAAACAAAAGTCCATTCATTGGCTGTACTTTTAATGCCAGTTTTTATATATTCCACTTTTTATATTTAAAAAAAATGTTCAGTTCTTCTTTCATCACCGCCTCAGAAGTTTTTATTTCTTGTAATTTTTACTTCTGAGTATGGAGATACTTGTACCTTCTCTTCAAAGAGTAGACAGTTGCTTCTGTTAATTCACTCTTATGCTCACTTAAGCAATTCTCTAATTTCATCTCTTCTGTAAGGTATAAAATCTTTGCCCTCGTCCTTTCGGAGTATGTTCTGAAAGCTTTTACAAGTTGCTTTGTTTTGTTTAACCTACGCCTACTGCCTTGATCTCTGTTCATTAAAGCTCTTGTGTTTACAAGTAAATTATTTTGCTTGCTAAAAGTAGGCTGCTAGCTCCCTCCACCTCACACTAGACTTCTCCCAACTCCCAGTAAACTGTGAAAATTACTGTGAATGAATACATGAAAATTCCTCACTCACCACTATGACTTTATCTGTTATTGGCCTATTTCCTGCTTCTGATTGCATTGAGATGTGGCGTACATGTGACATTAATCTTCTCAGAAGAACGATACTGGAACAAATGATATCATCATGTCATTTATAATTCTATAAATCTAAATTTTAATAACCTTCATCATCTACTTTCCTTTGTTAAAAAATGGGTAGGGATTAAATTGTAGGTTGACAGGACGATCAAGAGTTGTAGTATGTCTGTTTCTCTATTCAGTGAAGATGGCATGTTGTCATAATCATGATATTGTGAATACATATATTCTATGGAATCATAGCATATTAAAGACTGTTTCCAGGCATCGAAGATCTTGAGTAGAGAATAAATACGTTTTAGAAATAATATTCCAATTACTAATTTATAGTGGAATAACTACTTTTAGTTTAAAATGTTTCTTGATATATATAAATCCAACTATGCTGTCTTCACTAGATCTACTATTGTGATATCTGTATCATAAGTAGGCTTTTTATAGAGTTCACAATGTTTTGAACAAACTATAATAATCATATATAAATGAAAGCTTAACTGGATATTATATAGTAAATTTTACACTAATGGTTTATTTTACACCACCTAATGGGTTAGCTTTCTTATAGGATTATTGTATTAAATGTTTACTTGCTTTCTTTTCTTTTTAAAAAATGATCAGTCATGTTTATGGATGTATCACTTTCTTAATGATTTATGATTAGTATGACTGAAAAAAGCATAGCTGCATTTCTTTTCAATATAAATATCTTTCTGTGCAACTGCAATGCAAAATAGTATTTAAAATAATCTAGTTCAACATTAATTTTTTTCTTAGATATAATTTATTATTTCCAATTATACATTTTGTAGAGCATTTAAAATGGAAAAGAAAAATTTAGAATACTAAGGTCACTTAGATTGCTTCATAGCTTTTATTTAGTCAATATAAGATCCAGTGGTATTAATAAATCTTTAATACTGGGATTTTTAATTAACCTCAACAATATCTGCACTTGACCATCTTTGTATTCAGACTCTCTCAAGATCTCTCAAATTTGAACATTCTATGAGCTTCATAGTGTTATACTGCTAAAGGATTCACGTCCAGTCTGCTGTTCTAAGGGAACTAATAAAGTATTAAAAGCACATTGAAAGGAAAATGATAAAGTACTCAACACAGGCATATAAGTACATTTTCATCCTATAGGTATAACTACATGGAAGGCCAAAATATAAGATTGTTTTTAAGCATGGAGTCAGAGCAAGGGGTTTGGTGAGATAATCTTGATAGCTTCTGTCCATTAAGCCATTTTACCTTGGTTCATCCAGTTTCTGATAGGGAAGACTTAGTGTACATCCCAAAGAATGAAATCCACAGGCAGGGTCATCTGCTCCTAGGTACATTGTTGGAGTTTTACTAAAAATATGTAGACTGTTCTTTTTCCCATTCTGTGCCTTTCAAAAATATAGCAAATACAATCCACTAAAAGATAGCAATTTATGAATTGCATTTTGAAATTTAACATGGTGTATTTTGACTATGCTCACCAGATTTCCCCTAGACTGACCAAAGAATTTAAAAAATGACAATTTTTCCATAGAATTATGAGAGACAAAACCTATCCGTTTGTTTTGTTTTGTTTTGTTTCTTTGTCTTTGTTGCAAACCTGAACCCCCTTCCTTCCATCATTGCAGCATAAAAGATGTAGGGAAACAGGAAAGTGGTGTTGATAACACTTTCAGTAAGTGCAAGATGTATTTAAAATGAAGCAATAGCACTTTTGCTAATCTTTCAACAAAACTCTCCTCTCTAACACTGCAGGAGTAGAGATTCCTCCTTAGACGGTATGGATTTAAGTGCATGACGACTGTGCTATTTTGACTTGGATAGTGTAGTTTGAATTTGTTAATTCAAAGCTGCAAAATAGCCTTAAGCTGTGATTGCATTTAATCACATCTCAAAGCAAAATTTGCTTGTTGGTTAAATTACTTCCTATTATATATGTAGAATGGTGATCATTATTTATTTATGTACACCTTTAAACACCACTTTAAGTCCATTTCTGTTTAAATGTTTTTTGATAGAAGACCTAGGATGGTTACATACCAAGCCTAATTTGTATATCTGCAAAATCTGGGGTATTCAGAGCAGAATTAGTCTTCTAAACCTCATCAACATCAGGTAAACCTGAGTTTTGATCTCTCAGAATTGCCATGTAATAATACTAACCAATAGAGATATGCTGTAGCAATTAAAAGAGAGAATGCAAAGTCCAGGGAAGATACCTGACTCAGAGAACTGAGTTCATACCCTTAATAAGTAGGAAACCATTTATTATCTTTATGAATTTGGGTAAATTACTAATCCACTCTGGAATATGGTTTTTTTAATATGTAAACTGTAGATAAAAATAGCTATAGCTACTGTTCTTGCAAGGATCACTAATGGGCCATATAGCAGATATTTTAAAAATGTTACTTCCCACTTCTACTCTTTTCCTATGTTCTAGGTCAATCTGGACCTTTTTTGACTGTGAGAGAACAAGGAACAGGATGTATGTCTGTTCAAAGTAAGATATAGTTTTTATATCTCAATCCCTCAACTCAGTAAATAAAGCATACATAATGGAAAGAAAATTTTCACAAAATAGTATTTACATTATGTGCCATGCACTGTGTATTTTCTTTCTTCTGAATTCTAGTTTATTTCATTAAGAAGTAATAGTGTTTGAAAAACATTCCTTTAGACCATCTTGAGCCTAGTGCCTACAGTTAGAAGAAATAAAAACACTTTGTTTCAGGATGAGAGGGAACCTTTCCATTACCACATTCTCTTCTCTGGGCGTAAGGCTACAATGGATATGAACCTCATGTGGTATCAAATCATTGCTATTGGAGAGGTATTAACACTGAATCTAGAATTTCCTGTGGCAGGAAATCAAACAGGTATTAAATGAAAACAGCAAGACTTGAAAATTCTCCCTAGAACTTAACAGCATGATTAATATTTACTAAAATAATATCTACTGAAAGTACCCTATATACGAATGACAGTACTATCGAATTGAAAACCATAGAATATAGCAGTATAGTATTGAGTAACATCTGAGACTTGTTTTGAGATATTTTATAATCAGTAATTAGATTTGTTGGAGTAGGTTCCTTAACATTCTATAGTCTTATGAAGTATAACAACTTTGTGTACGTAGCTCTGATTACCTAGTGGTTTTATTATGTTCATTATTGGAATAAATATTTAATTTAGGGAAAGATAAACATTCTGAGATCTTGATATATATTGTTTTAAAAACATCTTTGTTTAAAATATATTCCTTTGGGATGTATCAGTCTATCTTTTGAAAAGAGCGAATGGAGATCCTTTAAAAACGTAGCCGTGTCACGATTATGTCGCTCCTTAGCTCTACACCTTCCTATTTCACTCACAACAAAAACCGAAGTCCTATGAAGGAACTACAAGTTCTGGCCCCAATCACTTCTCCCCCCACCTCACCTGTACCCCTTTCCTGCTTTCGGACTCCTACTGCTGTCCAGCCACTATTTCCCCAACATGCTAGCCTCCCTCCTTACCTCCTTCAGGTCATTGCTCAAAGGTCACCTTCTCAGCGGGGTCTTCCCTGACCATCCTATTTAAAATCGCATCATCTTCCTCTCCGTCCTCCCACACACATGCTTTCTAGCCTGTCCTTGCTTTACTTTTCTCCATAGCACTTATCACCACCAAGTGTGCTATGTATTTATATATACTACTCATTGTCTCCTGTTAGAATGTAAGCACCATAAGGCTAGGGGTATTTGTCAGTTTTTACGTACACTGTACCGCCAGAGCCTAGAACAGTGTTTGGCACACAGGAAATAAATTTTTTTTTTTTTGGTGAGTGTATGAATAAACCGTAACTACTACTGCATACTGGTATTTAGTTCTTTAAAGTGTTTTTATTTATTCCACAGGTGGGAATTATTTACATGATTATCAATTTTCTTCATCTTAGATATGCAATATACTGCAGAAAGAATATCATATATATGCTTTTAAATTTTCTTAATTTCTGTTCCTTCAGTTTTGGGGAAGTAAAACCAAAAAGGTGCCAGTGTTGTGATGTTAATGCGGTGGTGTTGGGGGAAGAGGGGTTAGGTTGGACGGGATTTCCGTTTTTAGGGAGGATGACAGGTAAAAGTCTTACCATAATGCTCATCGAGTACCTGTGGCTGCTTGATTTTTGGAGTCCAGACCTAGTCTGGTTTGGTAAGCAGCTAAGGAAGAGAACTACAGGATATTTTCTTGAACGATCTCCCGATGCAACTCTGTTGACAGCTTTCCTGCCAGCATCCAAGGGGAGCTTTACCGCCACCAGACTCCTATAACCTCTGTTTGGTTCCCAGTCCCTGGGCTCCCCGAAGGAGCGCGGCGGGCTGCGGACGCAGCGCAGAGCCCCGGCCGCATCACCTGGCGGCGGCCAGGCAGCACGCCCACGCCGCGCACCCGCTCGCCCACGCCGAGCCTTCGGGTTGGCCGCAGCCGCGACAGGTGAGGCGCGGAGCACCGCTAACTACACAGCCAGGAGGCAGCAAGCTCGCCGAGGAGGGTTCCGGCAGCAACGGCGGCGGCGGCCAGAACCGTAGAAGGCGGGGAGGCGGGGAGTCTTCCCGCACGGGGGCGCTGCCACCTGCCCAGGGGAGGAGCCAGAGCGGGACCTGGTTTTTTGCTGCTCCGACGCCCTGGAGTTTAGAGAACCCATCCTGACCATGAAGCGCAGCAAAGGCATTGAGAACCCGGCTTTCGTCAACTCCAGCCCAGACACCCCGCGCCGTTTCTCTGCATCGCCCTCTTCCGTCGAGGTCTCTGCCTTGCCCCCCCATACCCAGAGAGAGGATTTGCAGCCACATGAACCTCAGGAGCCCCCAACGTCATTGGAGCCACCTCTGCCTGCAGCAACACCCACTGGCTCCCGAGAGAGGTCCGGGCCAGAGTCGCTGCCTGAGTTTGAGGAGGGGCCCTGCGGGTGGGGGAACTTTCAACCCCAGTGTCTCCAGCTCTGTAACACGCCCCAGGGGTTTCTGGTTCACTACTGCCTCTTGGCACTCACACAAGGTAAGATCCGACGCCAGCTGGTGAGGGCGTGGGCCTCCTGAGGGCGAGGTGGGGAGCCGGGGGAGAAGAGGGACGGTGCGCGGGGAGCCAGGTGGTCCACGCGCCCTGCCAGGCGGCCCCGGCTGGGGACTTGCAAGCGCTCGCACTGACATTAACCAACTAGGTTAAGACTTCCACATTTTAGCTTCTCCTTTATGGCAAAACTATTGAATACTTGCCTTACAGCCTTTCCTCTTGGGTGCTCTACCTCAGTTTAGCAGATTCGATTCCTCCGAGGAAAGTGGAAATTACTGGAGCCTTTCTGTGAGAACGGTTTGCCTTGGGGGAATCCATTCTTTAGGACAAAAGCATGCATTTAGCTGAACCACCGATTAAAGGGATTTTTTTTTCTCTTTACACTATCTCGAACGGAAGAATTAATACATTTGCAGGTGAGGGTAGGGTGGTTCTCCAAGGAGAAACTTGTTGAATATTTGAATACGTGTAGTGTAAGTAAGATGTAAGCATTCATGTTTTCTTAGTATATTTAGTTTGAGTTGTAGTGGGAACAAGTGGAGTCCAGTAGATTAGAAAAGGCTTCAGGCGTTGTTGAAGGGTGAGGTCTTTCAAACACTTCAAGAATTTTACGGTATCTGTTTTGTTCAAGGATCTCTTTTACGTTTTATTGGAAGTTACTGATAAAGTCCAGGTTTATTTGCAATCTAAGGTTTGGAGGAGCGAATGGTAGGGTAGACAGAGAATGGCTCCCATAAAAGAAAGCATAGTGAAGCTGCTGCGGTGTAGTGTCTAATGCAGGGAATGGAAAAAATGGGAAGTTACACTAACGAGACAAAGTGAGAAGGGGTAGGCATTTTGGTGGAGCATCTTGAAGGACATGATGAAGGTTGATTAGAATTTGATAGTATGTCGATATTTCTTGGTTACATCAGTCTTTTAAGATATTTTGGAAGCAGGCAGTCAATGACTGATGAGAAGAAATGCATTCCAAGAAATATTTGGAGAGGGGTTGGAAACTGCTCTTTTCTAAGATTAACAGAAGAATAAATCTAGATATATTCTTCCTGTTCTTATTCCTGCTCCTGTCTCAGAAGAATTTCATGTCCCTTGCTTTGCACAAGTTTGGTGCTAAGTATTTATTTGTTGATTGCATGTCATTTGCAGCTCTTCTGCTAAAGGTAGTTTTGTGTTAAAGAGTTATTTCTCTTTCCACTTTTCTTGTCCTCACCAAAGTTCATCTTCTCTCACTGTCTTGATCTTAGTTGTTCAAAATCCATGATTGTGAAGCATCTCAGTGTCAAAGGAATGGGAAGTTCAAAGAAGTTGGACACAGTAAAAAACTTCTTGCCTTCTGTTTTATCTTAAAACATATTCTGAAATTTTTATATTATCCCATTATACATAATTTTACATTTAATAGAGAATATTTTTTTAAACCTTATTATCAAATATAATTGGCACTCTTAGAAAAATGTGTCAGATGTAGCCTGGAGCAACATCTACCCAGAGGCCCCTGATTTAAGAAGCGTAATCTGAGATGATAGTGACCCAGTAAATTAATTTTTGTTTAAATTTGAATGACTGAGATTATTACAGTGGTTCTCAAAGATAATCCTTGGGAAGGCCATTTTCATGGTATAGTAATAGGTGTTTAATTGAGAGAGAAAACCCACAAAACCTGTCAAGTGAGTTTACTGAATGCAACATTTCTCAGAGATAAACAGGATTTCTCTTTAATTTCTTAAAGTGCTTCTTACTTTCAAGCATTTATGATAGACATACTATGCAGTATTTTATGGAATTTCTTTTTTTTTTTTTTTTTAAGCAGAGTTCTTGGAACATTTGTAGCATAAAATTCACATTGGAATTCATAGGCTTAAAGTTCTACCACAACAGTTTACAAATTTACTTTTTCAGAGAAGTTTTATCATAAAAGCAATGAGTTCTATTGACTGACTTTTAATCAGTATGACAAGTGTCTTGGGAAGTTGATTTAGAGGATGAGGACATTTTCATCTTAGGATTTTTAAAACTTCAATTTTCTTGAAATGTACTTGCAGTTTATAGGCTTAATAAAGCAAAATTTAAAGACATTATGGAGATCTTAGCTCAATTAATGAATGAAAACAATTCACGGTATCCTCTTACATAACTAGTTAAAAACTTTGTAATTTGATCAGATGCTTTTTATTTTTATTTTATAGTAATGTTTAAACTGTAAATTTAATCTATCTAGACAGGATTTTTGTTGTCAGTCAGAATTTAATTTTCAACTTTTCCTTGCCTGCATTGTATAACTCCATCATAGTTAATAAGCAGATTAAGTGTTTTTTGTTTGTCATTTAAAAAAAAAATAAAGTTAGCTACAATTTAGTATGTGCTAAGAATCAATTTTATTGAACACTTGAAAATTCACAAGTTTTCAATTTAAAAGCAAACTGCTTTATAAGGAAGTATATTTGGGTTGCCTACCTTTGAAAGTTTGAGTCTTTTAAAATTGGTATATTTAGTGCTCACTTTGGCAGCACGTGTACTAAAATTGGAACATTTAAAAATATCAAAAGGGACAAACAACCAAGCTTTAGTACATTGTGTTAATAATCATAATCTGTAAGGTAAAGTTATACTAATGCATATCAATTTCCTGTTTTCTCTTTTAGGTGTTGTAGTAAATGGCCTAATAAATATTAGCATTTCCACTATTGAGAAGCGCTATGAAATGAAGAGTTCCCTGACGGGCCTGATATCATCAAGCTATGATATCGCATTCTGCTTGTTATCTTTATTTGTATCATACACTGGCGAAAGAGGACACAAACCGAGATGGCTTGCATTTGCATCCTTTATGATAGGACTGGGAGCACTTGTATTCTCATTGCCAAAATTTTTTAGTGGAAAATACCAATTGGGGTCCCCTTTTGAAGGTAAGTGTCTGTTGTGTTTTGTTTGTCTCTTTTACTTTAAAAGCATTATGACTGAGACTAGGCCATTAACTCTATATTACAACTCACTTTGTCCAGGTAAGTAGGGTAAGGACTTAATTCTCTTCCATGGCTCACTGCTTTGTTGTGATGGGAATTGTGTGAAGTAGGAGATTACAGAGACAAATTGTTCATTATTCATCACTTTACTGGTTCTCCAACTTTTTAATCCTCTGATACTCATTCCCCATATAACACATAATCCTCCTCCTAAAGTAACGACCTGTTTTCCTTTGCAGATGTGATGTCATTGGTGTTCTGAGATCTATTGTTTTTCCATTTGTGGTTTTATTTGCTGTGCTTCCAGCTCTGTACCTGGACTTGTTGATTCCTGATTTGAGATAAAGAGAGGTGAAATTTATGTGAGAACTGAAGCTTTTCCTAAGAACTGAGGCTAGCTCTACTTATGACTCTAGTTTAGAGACACGGAACTTTGTGAGTTATCTAACGTGTTGCTCTGGTTAGATGAAGAAGCATTATTCTGAGGCTCCAAAAAGAAATTTGATTATTTAATTTTCTACTTTTTTTTCCACCAAAGAATCATTTTTAATGGGAAAACAATTATGGTAAAGCAAGAGGAATGTGCTAGTGAAAGTAGACCTTGGCATTTCTGTTGTCCTTTCTGGGACTTTTAATGGCAAACAAAGAATAAAACCAGAGGGCTACAAAATCAGAAGCTTTGAGGGTCTAGGTAAGTGAAGAAAAGGCTTAGAATAGGAAGAAAAGAGAATTGGGACCTGCTGCAATGCAGATACTATTTTTAAAAAGTTAATATTGTTATATTTGTGGTTATTAATACTGAAAATTAATATTAAAGTGTCAACATTTCCCGAGACCAATTTCCCAGCTATAGAATGATAACAAATAGGAAAATATTTTCAATAACAAAGTATATATTATGCAGCATGGTTTTAGGAGGACAGTCATTACATAAGCATTCTTCATTTTGCAAATGAAAATAGAATATGCAAGCATGTGGACCAATAGAGGATGTTTTTAAAATGTGGTACAGTTCGGAATGAATGAGATAAAGAGACTACGTTATCGGTGGAAAGAGCACTTATTTTGAGTCTAGTACATTATTTAAAATTGGTCAAGATTTCGTTAAGGCCACGTTCACGAAATTTCACTGTGGGTAGTTTCAGAAACAAGGCTCATAGGCTTTAGTTTAACACCTTTGAAATCTTAACAGTTAGGAAAAATGTAAATTTGAGTTTGTCATACAAGAGACATGACACTGATTCTATGATGGCAAAAATGTTATTGTGTTACTAGCATTTAGGAGTTTACTGTTGTAGTTGATCGAATCCCTCACTCTTGTAGTTGATCAGATGCCCCCCTTGTTCATATAGTGTGTACAAACTCTGATAACACATCTCTGGCTTTCTAAAACAGAATCACCTATTCCAGTACAGAAGTCTGACCTGTCCTCAGCAATCTTCCTAGTTTCATCTCTTGCCATACACACCTTACGATATTCCAAGTTGAACAATTTATGATTCCCAAAGGTAAATGGCCACATAGTAAGGTGTGTGTTTGTGGCCAGACTGAAGCCAAGAAGATTTTGAAGCGAGATGATATACTTTATGCATATTATTGTATACTATGCAAGTTTTCACCAAATTCTTATCGATATTTTTTATTATGTTAGGTGAAGTAGATTAGATTGAGGTATGACTCTAAGACTCATAACTTAAGTAATAGCTTATCTGTAGCAAATGAAAGCACTCAGTTGCTCTTATGTTAGTTTGTCATTCATACAATGAATATTTATTGATAGGAACTATAGATGCTACTGAGATAATAGCAGTGAAACATTTTCGTGCTATCAGGATTTTATGTACTTATTAGTGGGATGAAATACAAAATTAATAAACAAGGTAATTGAAGATTGAGGTGAGTATATGAAAGTACTAAATAGTATGAAGTAATAGTATACAAAAGGGCAAATAGTATACAAAAGGGCAAAGGGAAGGCTATTTTGATAATAACTGGATAATGGGAAGTTAGCTTTGGAAGGTGCTTTCCAGGCTGGAGAAAAACATGGTCTAGGACCTTGGAGCAATAAAGAGCTTGCTAGGTTCTAAAGGTTGTCAGTTTTGGCCAGATGACAGAACATGGCATGGGATAAGCGTGGAGAGGCAGGTAGATCCATGAGACCCTTGGATTTTCCATTAAGTGCAATGGGAAGTATGAGAAAGTTTTACACAGGGACGTGCATGATCTTATTTCTGTTTTTAAAATGATCATTTTGGCTTCTGTTGTCTCTGAGGTACAAGATTATGGGAGGAAATCATTCAGGAGGTTTTTCCTGTAGTTCAGGTGAGAGATAAAGGTGGTTGGAACTGGACTGGTAGCAGTGGACATCTAGAGGAGTGACTGATTTTCAATGTATTTTAAAGGAAAAAGAGATAAGACTTTCTAGTGGATTGATTGTGAAGGAGGATTGAATAATGACTCCTTGCTATTAGTCTTGAACAACTGGAGCCGTTTACTAGAATATGGAAGGCTAGGTCGGACAGAATTGGGAGTGGAAATCAAGAATTCAGGTTTGGACTTAAGTATGAACTGCATGATCTATATCCAACGTGGCAGTATATATGTTTTATATATGTAGAATATATATGTTTTATGTGAATGTGCAAGTCATTCTTTTTTCTTTTTTTAAAAAATTTATTGGGGTGACAATTGTTAGTAAAATTACATAGATTTCAGGTGTACAATTCTGTATTACATCATCTATAAATCCCATTGTGTGTTCACCACCCAGAGTCAGTTCTCCTTCCATCACCATATATTTGATCAAGTCATTCTTTAGTCTTCATCCCCAGAAGTACACATACTGGGTTTAATGGGCTTCCTCATTCTAATGTCACATCGACTTTTAGGAAGGGACGTACTATAATAGCTACTCTCCCACAGTCTATGTAAGAAGTGCTTAGCTGCTATTTTGAATTTTTACACTCATTTTTTTTTATATGAAAGTTTCCTTTCATAAAATACCATTGTGGTGTGTTTATGTATATGTGTAGGTATTTACAAAATGACAGATATAAAACTCAGGACTGGAATTGCATTACATATCTAAAAGTACTCAGACATTTAGAAACATAAGGAATGTTTAAAAAGCCCTCCTTTTTTAAAAATAAGGTAAAACCTTTAGGACAAGAGGGGATGTGATTTAATAGTGATTACATACAGATCAGTAACAGCTAAAATTAGTTTTTACGTTGTGTTTAATGTTTTTCAAATTTTATTACTCATAATAGGTTTTCTTTTTACAATATCAAATAATTTCAATATTTTTATGAATTTAAACCACTTCTTCCCCAATTTCAAATAGCCAGTTATAATGGTGTGTGCTTTCTTTAAAACATAATAACTTTTCTGCTCAAGCGAATTAATCCACTTCACAAATGGGATCCTGTAACCAAAAATCTGAATTGTTTGTCCAAGCAAAACTGGACATTAATATGAGAAAAGTAAACAAAGAGTTGAAAGCTTCCTGTAAATAAATTAGAAGCAAAGAAATGTATACTCTTCTTATGTAACACAATATAAATAGCCTGAAGAGAATAACATTAAGAAGTTATTTTATTCATTGAAATTATACATGTATTTTGATTTGAAAATGACATTTAGAGAATTAGCATACTCCCTGTGTTTTTTTGTTGTTGTTGGTGCTTTTGTTTTTGAATTTGAGGGAAATCAAAGTCAGGGCTCAGTTTGGATGAGATAATCTCTGCAAGAGGAGGTTAAAGTAAGGTATTATATAGTTGGTAAGTTGAAGGAAACAAAATGTGAAATATGATAAGCATGTATAATTTCCACAGGTGTGAGAATAACACAAAAGGAGGTTAGGAGTTAGCAAAAGGTAGAAAAGTGTGTTTGGAAACAGTTTGAATTTTGTATCCTGTAAAAAATAAATTTAAGTAGGTTTGGGAAACTATTTTTTTAAGGAAAGCTTTTGAGACCTAAGGATTAGAAGTGGTTATCTAACTTTGAATGGGGATAAAAACATTTATGAAACTGAAGTTTTGCTGGTTGTTATTGGATCCAAAAATGGAAGAATTAAAATTAAGAAAAATAAATTCTTCTAAGGCCTAAATTTTGCATGTTTTAACCTGAAAATAGAATACTAATAAGCATTTTCAAATAAATCATATTTAGCACTTTTGATATATTTAAACATAACATTAACATAACACAACATATTTTAATATCTTTTAAATATTTAAAAATGTAATAAATAAATAAATCTTTACCACATAACATTTTGTTTTCACCCTCACACTTAATTTCTTTTGGATGAGTGTTAATTTAATGTTAACACACTTCTTCCTGATTCAGTAGCCAAAAAAAGAAAATGCCCCATCATACTTTAGGCAAAGTTTATGGAAAATGAGAAGAGCAAAATAATCTTTTCTCTCTTTGAGACTTTGGGCTGGCGGTGATTAGTCGTTAGTTAAATTAATAGATACTTAGGAATTGTAGAGAAGTAATTACTAAATCCAATATAGCTCTTTTCCTTTATTGACCAATATTTGAATAACTTTTCCTAAGTTGCACTATTTTCTTGTTTCATTTTTCTATGTCTTTCTCTCAAAAAAATAAAATAAAATAAAATAAAATAAAATAAAAATGTAGCGCTCAACACAACACTTTCCACTTGCGTCAGCACTGAATTTCTAATGCTGTAGGTTGGTATTTCAGGTAGAGAATTCTGCCCGAAAGGACTTTGGTTATGCAAGATGACTACTTAAAAAAGTTAATTAGGAAAATAATTAGAGCATAACTCAAAATTGGACTTAATTTTTATTTACTGTTTTGTCTTTTATCTTGTATGCTTAAGGATTGTTTTTTTGTTTTTTGTTTTTTGTTTTTTTTTTTGGTAATGGGTTGCTTGCCTAGATTGGAGAAGACAGTGCCAAGAATCTTGAGTTTTTCAACCACTAATTCAATACAGGATGCTTTAATTTTGCTTGGCCTGTGAGTGTTCTTCCTTCTTGATATTACTTCTTCCTTATGGAAATAACTTTTATTTTTCTTATATTTTAGTTTTATTTTTACTGAAGTGAATAAAGAGGAGAGGTGATTTCTTAGGTTAGAAGTTATAATGGTGTATCTTAGAAGATATAATTTGTGTATAAAACAAATTGTTCAAAAACATTTTTAAATTTAACGCACACAATAAAAGAGGTAGAGCTAGTCAGTGCTCCAGATTGAATTATTATGATTTTAAATATCAGAGGCACTTCAGTCTTACCCAAACTTCCTAGATAATATGAATTACCCTGGAGATCCTGATTCAGTAAGTCTAGAGTAGGACTCAAATTAATATTAAAAAAAAAAATTACTCAGGTTATCTTATCAGTCCATTTTGGAAAATACATGTCCAGTTTAGTGTTTAATTATTTTGTAAAATTTCAACTCTGAGCATATAAAGAAAGGTTTTTTTTTCTTCCATTTCTGTACTATTGCTTTATATCTTCCTTTATAATAGGAGTTTCACAACCATTATGAAATACTAGGTACCTTAACGTAGCCAGTTTTGATGAAATTCATATGACCAAACTCCTGAAGGAGGAAACTCACAGCGAAAAATAAGTAGGAAAGCGTGTGTCAATGAGATGTTAGCACAAACTCAATTCTTCTCACACTTGTAGTTTGCAGATAGGTAGACTTTTAAAAAATCCATGGCCTTGATCAAGAGAATATTTTTCAACCTTTCCCAAAATGTGATCTGCAAAGCTTAATTTCTGAAGGTATTAAGAGTGTGTTAAAAATGGGTTCCATGGCTCAATGAGTTTGAGAAAAAAATGAAAGTTAAAGAGGTGTCTCTATTGCACCACTGTACACGTGAATGCATTTTGTGAATCTTTAGCTAGGTAAATGATACGTAGAGTTCTGAACTTATTGACCAAGGGACTCCATTGTTATCCTTGTCCGTTTTAACCCTGTTCCACTGCTCACTTTACATTTTCTCCTCCAGATTAGTGTTTCAGTGAACAGGCTGTGGGAAAGTCTCTTCGATGCTTTCTTATGTCTAAGTTATATGCTTTTGAAAGGTCTTGTTGGATTTAGAAACTTCATTATGGCCAGTATGTTGAACAACATGGGATGTATAGTAGGTAGTCAAGAAATGTTTATTGAGTTGTCAAATAGATTAATGAATGAATGGATCCCTTCAATGGAGGCATATTAGGAGACTGATGACTTGTCTTTCCACAGAAGGCAATAAGAGTAGGTAATGGCAGATAAAAGCAGTTTGGGGTACTCTGCACATTTTCCATAAACTTTGCCTAAAGTATGATGGGGCATTTTCTTTTTTTGGCTACTGAATCAGGAAGAAGTGCATTAAGATATCAGAGGCAAAAATTACTTACTATAAATGATCTTTATGGGTAAGATTTGGGATCTGAAAAATTTGCAATGTGAAAAAGGAAGCTAAAATGAGAAGCATATTCAGAAATAGTAGCAAATGCTTTGATATTTTACTTTTGTTTTTTTGTCTTAATTATTTGCTAAAATACTGATTTCGCTGTGTTATGTGCTCTACTTGTAATGTCAGGATTATTTCTTGATGGACTATTAATTGTGATTATCCCTATTTATCTTCATGTATAAAATAAAAGGAAATGCTCTGATGGGGCATTCAAGTGCACCACAGGCATAGTTCTGTCTAACCAGATATAATGTATGTGGGACGTAAAGATTAAGCAATGCTTTATGTAGCTTCCTCAGAAAGGGTTGGTAAAAATGTGGTTTGCAGCAAGAAATAAATGAGGAAATTCGATTTTCTTAGTCACTGTTCTTAAAAGTACACAAATTAGCCAGTGTGTGTTTTAATGTATTTTTTCTTTAATTTTAATGCTATTAAGCTCATTACATTGAGTGAAAGTATGCAGGAGAATAGCAGGGATATTACGGTCAGACAAAACTGACTTTAAATTTTTGCTCCAGGGCTGTCTGATAGTATTAAATGACCCTGGACAAGTTTCTTCAACTATAAATCATGATGATGATAACTGCTACCTCATAGGAAATTATACACAAGCAATGCTAAGGTAGTGCCTGGTGTTTGGTAACTGCTCGTTTAACTAGTAGCAGTGAATAATGATGTTTATAATAATTAAGTAACAGCTATACTGATGTAAAAAAAGTGCCTTTCGTGGTTTAGTTATTGGCAATGATAGTTACAAGATAGCATGAAAAACTAAAAATCTTTCAATATGGTACTTTTTTTTTTTTTTTTTTTTGTAGGCACCACTTGATATTGACAGGTTCCCAGAGTTTGGCCAAACAATTTGAAAGTAATATATTAGAAAGGGTTTTAATTAGATATGTTCCCAGAATTCTATTCTTATGAGATAAGAAAATAAATTTATTTGGTGTAGCTCAGATTAATCGGATCCACTCAAAATACCATGTTGAAATATTGTTTTCATATTATTTTATTTTATAATCTATTTAGTCAACCCTTCTTTGTTGTGTTTTTTGTTAATACATTTATTTTTTCTGGTTACAGAAGTTCTATTGGTCATTGTAAACAATTTCAATAATACTAAGTGGAAAGAGAAAAAAACCCAATTTATTGTTATTCTTTTCTCAAGGCGAACAACTTTGGAATTATCTTAATGTTTTTACTGTGCCTTTATTTTACAGTTAATATAATATTTTGCATAGTTTGCAGCCTGTGAGCATTCTTACTCTTGCATAGCGTTCTATTTTATATTTTAATCTTTCTTATAGTTGAGTATTTACATTTAAAAAGTTTTCTATTATAAATTACCTCATTTTTATGTTTAAAGATTTTACTATATTTTGGTAATTATACAGTATTTAACATTTTGGAATTTCTTTTCATTTAGAATAATTCTCTGAAGACTCATCAGGGTTATGTTTATCAAACGTTCATTCCTTTTTATTGCTAATTAGTAAATATTTTATGGTATGGATGTACCACGGTTTGTTTAACCATTCACCTGTTTAGGGACATCTGAGTTGATCCAGTTTTTTGGCTATTAATAACAAAGTTATGAACATAACTTTTCTGTGTGAACATAGTTTTGATTTCTCTGGGATAGACTCTTAGGAATAACACTGCTGGGTCATATGATAATTCTATGTTTAGGTTTTTGAGAAACTATTAAACTGTATTTCCAGAGTGACTTTACCATTTTAAATTCCCATCAGCAGTGTATGAGTGATCCAGTTTATCTGCGTCCTTGCCAGCATTTGGTGTTTTCATTATTTTTTATTTTAGCCATTCTGATAGTTGCAGTGAAATCTCATTGTGGTTTTAATTTGCATTTCACTAATGGCTAATGATGTTGAAAATCATTGCATACGCTCAGTTGCCATCTGTTTATCCTTCTTGGTGTAATATCTATTCATGTTTTTTTGCCCTTTTTCTAACTGGATTGTTTAATTTTTTGCTGTTAGGTTTCGAGAGTTATTGATGTATTCTAAGTACTAGATTTTTTTCCCCCCAAGTGTAGAGTTTTTAATTAATTTGTTTTTAATTAAAATATAGTTGACATACAATATTTTATTAGTTTTGGGTGTATAACATAGTGATTCTACATTTACTTTAGGATGTGATCACCATTGTATGTCTAGTAACCACCTGTCACTACAAAAACGTTTTTTATTTTTAATTAAAATTTATTGGGGTGACAATTGTTCGTAAAGTTATGTAGATTTCAGATGTACAATTCTGTAATACATTATCTATATCTCACATTGTGTGTTCATTACCCAGAGTCAGTTCTCTTTCCATCACCATATATTAGACCCTGTTTACCCTCTTCTAGAGCTCCCCGTCCCCCTTACCCTGTGGAAACTCATAAACTATTGTCTATGTCTATAAGTTTTTGTTCCTTCATTTGTTTGTCTTGACCTGTTGTTGTTTTCAGTTTTATATACCACGTATCAGTGAAATCATATGGTTCTCTACTTTTTCTGTCTGACTTATTTTGCTTAGCGTTATACTCTCAAGATCCATCCATGTTGTCACAAATGGTACTATTTCATCTTTTCTTACCGCTGAATAGTATTCCATTGTGTATATATACCACATCTTCTTTACCCATTCATCTATCAAAGGACATTTTGATTGTTTCTATGTCTTGGCCACCATAAATAAAGCTACAATGAACATTGGAGCACACATGTCTTTATGGATACATGTTTTCAGATTTTTTGGGTAGATACCCAGGAGAGGGATTGCTGGGTCACAAAAAGTTTTTATGATATTATTGACTATATTCCCTGTGCTGTACATTGCATCCCCACGACTTATTTATTTTATAACTGGAACTTTGTACCTCTTATTCCTCTTAATTTTTTCCCCCAACCCCCACCCCTCAGGCAACCATCAGTTCTCTATCTGTGAATTCGTTTCTGTTTTGTTTTTTTTGTTTAGATTCCACATATAAGTGATATAATAAGGTATTTATCTTTCTCTGTTTGACTTATTTCACTTAGCATAATACCCTCTAGGTCCATCCATGTTGCTGCAAATGGCAAGAGTTCATTTTTTTAAATTGCTGAATAATATTCTAATATTCCATGGTGTGCGTGTGTAGATATAGATATAGATATAATCACATCTTCTTGATCCACTCATCCACCCATGGATACCTAGGTATATCTTGGCTTTTGTAAATAATGCTGCAATGAACATAGAGGTGCATATATTTTTTTAAGTTAGTGTTTTTGTTTTCTTTGGACAAATGTCCAGAAGTAGAATTGCAAGGTCATATGGTAGTTCTATTTTGAATTTTCCTTAGTGTCTGCCCCAGTTTATATTCCCACCATCAATGCACAAGGATTCCCATTTCCCCATATCTTGTTATTTGTTGATTTTTTGATAATAGCCATTCTGATAGGTGTGAGGTGATATCTCATTGTGGTTTTGATTTGCATTTCCCTGACTATTAATGATGTTGAGCATCTTTTCATACGTTTGTTGGCCATCTGTAGGTCTTTGTAAAAATGTCTGTTCAGGTCATCTACCCATTTTTTAACAGATTGTTTTTTTGACGTTGAATTGTATGAGTTCTTTATATATTAATTCCTTATCAGATATGTAATTTGAGAATAGCTTCTCTGGGTTGTCTTTTGGTTTTGTTGATGGTTTCCTTCATTGTGCTAAAGCTTTTTAGTTTGATGTAGTGCCATTTATTTATTTTTGCTTTTGTTCCCCTTGTCTGGGGAGATATATCCAAAAAAATACCTCTAAGACTGATATAAAGATTTTATTGCCTATATTTTCTTCTAAGAGTTTTATGGTGTCTCTGTCACAAATCAGCTTTATGGTGTTTCCTATGTATGTGACCATTCATTTTCTCTTGCTGCCTTCAGGATTCTCTTTTTATCTTTAACTTTTGCCATTTTAATTATGATATGTCTTGGTGTGGGTCTCTGGGTTCATCTTGTTTGGAACTCTCTGTGTTTCCTGGACCTGGATGTGATTTTCCTTCCCTACGTGAGAGAAGCTTTTTGTCATTATTTCTGCAAATAAATTTTCTGCCTATTTTTCTCTCTCTTCTCCTTTTGGGATCCCTATAATGCAAATGTTAGTGTGCTTGGTATTGCCCCAGAGGTCCCTTAATTCTTTTGTCTTTTTGCTGTTTTAAAAATTCTTTTTTCTTTTTGCTGTTTTGATTTGGTGATTTCTACCATTCAGTCTTCCAGGTCGCTAACCTGTTCTTCTGTATTATCTAATTTGCTGTTGATTTCCATTAGTATATTTTTCATTTCAGTGATTGTATTCTTTAGCTCTGATTCTTTATTATATTTTCTAACTCTTTGTTGAAGTTCTTGCTGAGTTCCTCTATGCTTCTCCTAAGTTCGGTGAGCATCCTTATGACCATAACTTTGAATTATTTACCAGAACAATTACTGATTTTTGTTTCATTTGGGTTTTTTTCCTGTTCCTTCATTTGTGATATATTTGTCTTTTCATTTTGTTTGACTTTCTGCATTTGTTTTTATGAATTAGACGAAATAGCTTTTTCTCCCAATCTTGAAGAGGTGCCCTTGTGTAGGAGTGACTTCTGTGTAGGCTGCTTGTGCCTGGTGTTAGCTGGTGCCCGCTTGGTAACCTCTCCGAGGCTGCTGGGTTGGTTGGCTGGTTGGTGCTGGCTGCTGCAGCCTGGGGCCCTGGGCTGGGGGAGGAAGGTTGGTAATTGCTAGATCCTTATCAGATAAGTGGTTTGCAAATATTTTCATCCAGTCACCAGCTTGTCTTTTTGCAACCCTCTTTAACAGGGTTTTCCACATAGCAAAATGTTTTAAATTTGATGAAGTTCAACTTTACTAATTTTTTTCTTTTATGGATTGTGCTTTTCAGGTCAAGTCTTAAGAATTCTTTGCCAAGGTTTAATCCCAAATACTTCTTTCTTTATTTTTTTTTCCCCCCTGAAAGTCCTATAGTTTTCCATTTTACATTTAAGTCTGTGATACATTTTGAGTTAATTTGACTCTCTTAAATTCCCAATTTGAATTCTCTGTTTCCTTCTTGTAACCCAAATATAAAGAAATGTATTTGTCACAGTAATTATTACTCTTTGGAAAGGGGAAAATATACGGAAGTCATTGTTCAGAGAAATTCTGAAATCCCACTGGGAAAATGGTATGGTTGTTCCTTAGCTAAACCCTATTTCTGCTTCTTGGGAGGGGCTTCATAGTTTATTGTTCTCTGTGGATCCTTTTTTTTATCATCTTTGGTTACAAATGGAGACTGTACTCCTTGGATGCTTAGAAGCTATATCAGCCTGTTCTTACCTATAGGAATTGGGGAACTAAGGGTCACTTTAATACTCATTCAGTCATAATCTGCCTTAGAAGAGGCTAATGGTTCATTTGGTAGTGCAGCTCTTTGAAAAACTAGTTTATCTAATTGTTTCAGGTATATGTATGAATAACCACACTCATAATTTTGCTATATTTCTTTCTTAACCTCATGCCTCTCTCTGGACTTAATTAAGCCTACAGACTAATGGGAGAGCCATACCCTTAGGTACTTTTCTCTGAGACATATTTTCCAATTAAAAGCATTTGCTTGATGCCACCTTAATCCATCCAATAGTATTCACAATGGATGGGGCCATAGCCTTGATTTTCTCCACGTCACAGTCTTTTTCAATTGATCTTTATTCCTCAAAAGCCTTCTGACTTTTATCTTTCATAGGATTTGGTTGAGAAGCAGTTGCCTCTTCTAACTCTAAAGTTCTAGTCTTTCTAATCCGTTTCATTCCACCCAGAATATTTGGCAAAGATCCACTGAACACCAAAAATGACTTTACCTTCAGTTATTTTGGTTATTGGAAAGTGTCAGAAACTCAACGTCCCATAAAGTTCCGTAGGATATTAAAATATGTTACTTAAAAAAGAAATTTAGCACACAAGCTTATATCCTTGTTCATTACATTATTTAACATACAGGAGACAGTAGATACTTGTTGAATAGGGGAGGGACATCCTAAAATGCACAGGAGAGCCCCCCCCCAAACAAATGAGGAGGGAACAAGGAACTATTTCAGAAAGTTGAGGAATTAACAAAGTTAAAGGATTTCTTTATTGAAATAATTCTAAGGATCTATAATATTATTGAATTGTTCATGGGGTATCTAGTAATAATATGTGGTAATATTCATTTCTTAAAAATATGGATAAATTACCCATAGCCATGTCATTTTCTTTTAGTAAATTGTGTTTCTTGTTATCTCCATATGTTATCAATCTAGTAATTTTTTCCCAGTTTCAATTCCAATAATAAAAGCAATTAAGTCTGTAATAAAAAGTATTTTACCTTTAGACAAGCTGTAGAAGAACTCCAGAGCTTGCTTGTTAATTGTCCTACTGCTCTTGTTTTTCTCCACCACTTATCTGAAGCCCACTGGTGGTGGCTAACATTTCAGTCTTGGTTCCAGGTGGGAGAATAACTGTATTAACATTACCCCAGGATGATATTTTGCTGATAGGTTTCTGTGGATTTTCTTGTGTTGGAGATGTGTTTTTATCGGGACAAAGATAAAAGTGGATGCAGAGGTATCAAAGGAAAAAAAAATGGACAGCGCTAGATATTCGTTGTCCTGCCAGATCCGTCATTCACTATTTATCATCCCACGGAAGCCCTATGGACTATATCACCCTGGCATGTTTGTCTCCTGGTTTCTAATTGAGTTCAGCCTGTTGGGAAGAAAGATATTGTAGTGCTTATTTTCCAGGTGTGCTACCCACTAGACATGTTGCAAAAATTGCTGTGTGCTTCTGCTCAGACCACATTCTCAGAAGGTGCCCCCTACAGCTACAGTCCTTGCAGGGTTTCAGTAACTGGCCTTCACTGTTTGTTTCCTTAACTCTGCCTTTGTAAACAACCCACCCCATAAAACAATCTGCGTTCAAAAAAAAAAAAAAAAAAAAAATGTTAAACTTGCTGCAGTTAACCCTTTTGTCTGTATCCTCCTGCAACCTTAACCAATACAGAAGAATATCCATACAGGTTCTAATTTTAGTCTTTTAAAAAAATATTTCAAGTTCCTCCTTTCAAATGACTGCTGTTCTGAAATGAAATTGTACTAATACCTTATAACAAGTTGGGAACCTTGTATTTTTTTTTTTTTTTCTGTATTGGAACAGTTTAAAGGACACACAAGGATTGATAGTTTTTGATTGAGCTTTAATATAAATTCTCCAGGAAAAAACATTTCAGATAGGTTAATTTTAGAGATAGACTTTAATTTATTCCAGAATCATAGCTTCATTCGAGTTTTATATCATTTATAGTCAAAATTTTAATTTTAAGAGGTTTTCAAATCTCTTGGTATAAGATTGTACATAGAATTTTTCTAATGTTTCAAAGTTTTTTTTATGTATTTGTGGTCATTCCTAGTATATGCATAGTATTGGATTCTGTTTTTCTTATTTTTTAATGGGTTAATACCGGGTTAGGTCAGGAGTTTGCATTTTAGAGAAGATAAAGAGATTGACTGTTAGATCTTATGTCAAAAGTTTTTGTACTTTTTTATCTCGATAGTCAGAAAGCCTTACAGAAAGTTTTGAATTCACATCCCAAGATATTTAACCAATTAACTTCACTTTATATCACCATTAACTATAAGATTAGTCTGTTAGGCCCTTAATTCTTAGAGATTTTGTGGCAGTTAATCGAATTTTTACTTTACTCATCTGTAAAATGAGGAAAGTAATCGTACCTCCTTCACAGAATGTTTCTGGGGATTAGATAAGATAATGCATATCAGTGAATGACCATGCATAAAGTAAGCTCTCAGTAAATATTACTGTTATTATTGTTATTAACATGTGTGAGTCTGAGTAATAAGTAAAGCATGATAAACAAGAACCCAGTGAATTATATAGCCAGTTAAAACTTTAGGGCTTATAGTCCCTGAAAGAAGAAAGAATTTCCTTTGGGCAATTCAGGGGAACTTTTAATAGGAAGTGGAATTTGAGCTGGGCTTGAACAAGGGTACAATTTCAGTAGGAAAAGCATATGGTGTGTCCATGATAGGCATGGACTATAATATTGAAGGATTTTTATGTTTTAAACTTGATTATTAGACAATGGATGTTATAAACCAATATTGGAAAATCAGGTAGAAAAGTTGGCTCTGTGAGAAAGAGGGTGAGTTTGTTTTAGAAATCTGGCATTAGAAAATATAGTTCTAGAGCCTAAGAGAGATTGGAAGTTCAACATTGAGATTTGGCATCATCTTCACAGTTTCTATATGCGTTACAGTAGATGCTCATTCTAAAGAGAGAGCTAGTCAGAGAGAAGGTGAAAGGCAAAATCCTAAATCTTGACAATAGGAATCATTAAATGATCATTGATAACACTAACCCTCTAAGATTTAAGTCTACCTATACAAGGGTTAGTTAAATTAAAAAAAAATTTAATTACCTAGGGTTGTTTTGTTTTACTTCACACCTCGGTCATACTTCAAACCAGTGTGTTTTAAAAGTGTTTTATAGAGCACTAGTTCTGTGAGACGATAGACGTTAATGGAGGAAAACAGCAACTTGAATATCTGATGGATGATGTATAAAACTTAATCATATTACATATAAATGCACGCATATTACTGTTTAAGAGGATATGTGCAAGAATAGAGTACAGAGTTTTTCAAACTAATTTGAACCCTTTTGTTGATGGAAATTCTCAGAAGCCTAGGGTTCCATAAAGTATACTTGGGGAAACCATGCCTTATACCTTGTTAGTTGATGGGTCAGCTTATTAAACTGTAGCTCAATGCTCATTGGGGGATCAGAAGAATAGGAATCAGATTATTGGGTTATGGATGCATAATGTGACTTTGGGCTTCAGTTTCTTCATTTGTAAAATGCAGAGTGTCATTGTAAAGATTTGGTTTGGAAATATTTGTGAAAGCTTTGAGTATTGAGAAGCAACATACAGTATATATATATATATATATATATATATATATATAGTTTGAACAATATACATATTGTTAGAACAAATGCAATGTGAATAAAATAAGATATACTTCATTGTAGTTAAAGGTTAGTGTGTTTTTTTCAGAAGGTGCCGTTTGTATTTGTAACCTCACTGTTTTTCCTTTGTACATTCCTAATTTGATCATTGCTTATTTTGGAATTTCTTATCCCATTCTTATATTACTTAAGTACTCAATAGCCTCTGTCCCCCTGAGTATTCTGAAGTCCTTTAGAAGTGTTTGTGACACTTGATATACAGTATCCTGTTGGTATTCTCTACAAAGAACATTCTCAGTAGTCCATATGTCTGTGCAATTCAGAGTGTCTTGTCAAAATCCAGTCTAAGCTATGTCTTGGTGAAGACTGTTCATGGCATGTTTCCCTGGCACCAGTTATGCAGATTGAAGTATATATATTTATAGATATATTTTTTAATTTTAGGGACATTTTCTTAAATTATATCTGTGAGCATTTTATTCCATGATGTTAGGTTTTTTTCCTCAGGTACTTCAATTATGTGTACATATGATATCCTTTGGCCTATATATATATATATATATATATAATATATATTATATATACATATATATTTATATATATGTATATATATGTCTATATCTATATCTAGCTATCTATATAACATTTCCTCTTTTTTTTCTTTATCATTCATTGCGCTCACTTTTTTCACTTCTATACTATATATGCCTGTTACTATGTTTTTCAGTCTGTTCACCTTTGTGTCCCTTTCAATTTTATCTTCATTTCTATGGGGTTTTGATTTTTCCCTTTTACTTCTTTCCTGGATTCTGCCAGCATATGTTTCATCTCTTTCTTTCACCATTTATTTTCTAAGTTATTTCATTTCTGGTTTGCTCTCTTCCCCTATAAATAATTGCTTTGTGTTCACACTTTTCATCGGCTCCATGAAATTGTGTGTGTGTGATAAATGTCCTAATCTTAATTTAATAAAGGTACGTTTTTGTTTCTTACAACATCTTTGTATGGATGCTGTGGTAGCTCCTTTTGAAAATCACTTTATTGACTCAGTTGGGTTCCCATAGGAGCTGAGTGATCAGGCTGCATCCCAGGCAGGTTGGTGGCACAAGCAAAGGCTCGCTCCTCTTTCAGTTCTTGCAAAGGTGTCCTGAACTGTCTGTGATGTTCCCTGTGCAACCTCTTCCCACCTACCTTTTCTATTTTTATGGACGACAGAAGCTCAAGAAGGCCATGCTGCCACCCATCTCATCTCTGGTTCCCACATTGGTTTCAGGCAGGGGAAATCGGGGCTTCAGACTGTTGCTGCTGACCTTTGGCAACGGTGTTTTTCGTGCTTTCTCTGCCACCAGCTGTCTTTAGGCCTGGACAGCAGGGTCCTGCCCTGAGCCCTGTGCATAGAGGGGCCCACATCACAGACACTGAAACTCAAAGATAGTTTTTTTTCTGTAAAGTTTAGCAAGAAAGGTTTCTGAAAGATTGGTAACAGGATAGGTGAGCAGAGAGAGGTTATACTGTAGGAGAAGGCTATAGGGATGAGCTACTTCCTTCAGACCAGAAGATGCTGTTAAGACTTGGGAATAGTCAAGTTTAAGCAAAAGCAACAGCCCTTTCTCCTTCTTCAGAGCAGTGGCTAGGAGATGGGAAGTAGAGCCAGGGGAGAAGAATTCCAGTAACTTCCTGGGAAGGGTAGAAAAGAGGCTGTTTTTGATTAAAGTTGTCCACTTCAAAGTACCTGATGCAGGTAATTAGGCAGACCTGGTTTCCCAGAAAACGATGCTGCTCCTCAAAAGGCCTGGGTACCTCCTAGAAATACTGTCAGAAAACTGTGGCTGGGGGTGTGGAGCCCTATCTCAGACTGGAGCTTCCTGCCTTGGCACCAGGATGGACCCAGAGGAAAGTGTAGTGCCTTTTAAATTCCAGGTTTTGAAGCTAAGTGCCTGGAGAGTAGCAGGCTGCAGGTCTCTGAGTGGGGTGAGGGTTGATACTTCTAAACATTCTGGTATGTTATTTTGAATTTTATTTTGCCATTTTGCCTTTAGTTCCTGCAAATGACTGGAAACAGGTTTTTCTATTAAGTGAAATTCTAAGCGTTAATTTTGTTAGCAACTCTCCATGTTCATAAACAACATAGGAGGTCCCTCTTGTGGTGTATTCTCAAATCACATGCTTTTAAATTAGTGTTGAAAGTATTTTGTCTGATTTTTTATTTTTATTTTTTTACCTTTTCACTCTTTTATAAAGGATTTTATTTTTATTAGTTTCAGGTGTACAAAACTACATAGTGATTGGACATTTATATACCTCGCAAAGAGAAATTTTTCTATGTTCCATTAGAAGTTGAAATTCTAGGTTCAAAAGTTTCCTCAACTAATAATATCACCGAATTTTCAAGCAAATCTAGCTATTTTATAAAGCTAATTATAACAGATGTAATTTACTAAATTATTTAATATTACTTATGATTACTTCTTCAAGTCCCCATGGCATCTCTGAAATATACTCTCTAGTAGTTTTTATTTTTTTTCCAGAAAAAATTAAGTCTACGACATTTTAAATATATTTAAATATTTGTCTTTTGACTTTATGTTTAAATAACAGTTGGAGCATAACATTTGTGAGTCCCATTATCTTTCACTGGTTTACCTTTTGTCATTCCTTTACTGTCTTTATGGGATTGATGTTGCTGTAGCAAAGTCTGAGGCCAGCTAAGTGTTTTTCATTTCTTTCTGCATGATGTGACTATTTTTCTTTTGCTGACTGTCAAAGAAATCTTTCGTCTTTAAAATCTAATAAGTTTACAAGGGAATGTCTTATTGTTTAAAGTCTTGTAACAAATTTTTCTGGGATGCTCTCTATACCTTTTAAAATTGTAGATCAGTCTTCATTTACTTCAGGAGAGTTTCGTAAGTTTTACCTTTGAATATATATGTGTTTTTTCTATTCTGATTGATTATACATGTGTTTGATTTCCTTTCTAAAATTTTCTCTCTAATCTTTTAAGTCTTAGTTTTTGTTCCTTTAATTGTATTCATATTTCTGAAACCTGTTCTGTCTGTCCTGTAATTCTCACAGTCTCTAGTCTCTCCATTCCAGTATGACTTCTATGTGGTAGTTTTCCTTTTTTATTTCATGTCTTTCCTGGGTTCTTTCAGCCCATTTTTTTTACTTCTCTAATCTCACCACATTTATGAGCTATAACAGGGGTGTCCAAACTGCGGCCCTCAATCCATTGTTAATTGGCCCACAGCAAATTCCAAAAATATATTTAATTTACTTAAATAAACCAGGTGAGGCAATACGTACTTCACCTCGAGTGAGTGGCCCGGCTGTTTGTGTATTTTACCGCATATAGCCCTTGGTAAAAAATGTTGAAAAAAGTTTGGACACCCCTGAGTTATAATGATAAAATCCCTGCTTTCGGCTTTTGATTTTAAGACACAATTATTTTCATTACTTTTTTTAAAGTTTGGCAATATGGTAATTTTTAAGTTTATATCATGGTGACATTTTCTTTTGGAGACTATTATGCCATGTCATTTGCTTTTCAGTTTTGTTATTCACCTTTTAATAAGGTAAATTACTTTTTGGACAGCGTTTTTATAAAATGTTTGTGTTAGTTTTCTATTGCTACATAACGTATTTTGCAGAGTTAACCTGAAACAGCACAAATATATTATCTTACCATCTTTATGGGTCGAAGGTCTGGCACAGCTCAGCTGGGTTCTCTGCTCAGAGTCTCAAACTCAAGGTGTTACCTGGCTGCATTCTCATTTGAGACTCTAGAGAAGAATCCTTTTCCAAACTCATTAAAACTGTTAGAAGTATCAGTTTCTTGGAATTGTTGAACTACGATCCCCATGTCCTTGTTGCTCATCAGTGGGAGCTGCTCTCAGCGTCTAGAAGCTCCCACAGTCCTTGGCACATGAGCCTTCCCACCTTAAAAGTCAGCAGTGGCTCATAGAATTTCCTTTGGCTTCAGATTTCTGACGTTTGCTGCTGCTACCAGCTAGAGAAAATGCCTGCTTTTAAAGGTTCATGTGATTGGATTGAGGACAACCTTTCTGACTAGTTCAAAGTCAACTGAGCAGTAACCTTAAATTAACAGGAGAATCCCTTTTGCTAGTGTAGCATAGTCAAAGGTGTGATCTTGTCACACCTTTGTGATATTATTCATAGTACTGATTATAGTGTTTTCCTCTTGCTTACTTTAAACAATTTGCTCTCTCGGAGTGAGAAAGATGAAAATTAAAGTCCATTTTAGCTTTTTCTATTTTTGCATCTCCAGTAGTATTTGTTTAGTAGTGGTATCTGCTGCTATACAGTTTTATTTATTTATTTTTTAAATTTATTTTTAATGTTTATGAAAGTTTAAGGTTTTATTTATAATGGGTTGTTTTATTCTATACTTTAAATATTTTTAATACTTTTGATTTTTAGAAGTTTCAGATTTACAGAAAAATTGTGACTATAATATAGAGTTTCCACATGCACTACAACCATTTTCCCCTATTATTAACATCTTACTTTGTATGCTACATTTCTTTTTTTCCCCACACGTATATCTTTATTTTAACATTTCAAAGAATCACATCCTCATTCTGACAGCTTCATCAGGCATGGCCACACAGTAAGCTACACACACACTCACTTGGAAGGTTATTGGTTGGAAGGTTATCGGAGCAGCTCTTGAGTGATCGAGTCAGGGCAAAGGGGCCACTTCACCCACAGCTGACTCGGGGTTCACCTTCCACAAGGACGCTTTACTCCAAATGGGCTGCGGGGCGCTGCACTCAAACCCTGCCTCCGGATTATAAAACCAGTGAAATCAGCGTGATTCTCATGGCCACTTTCACTTCAGAGTGTCGTGTTTACTAAAGTGGAACTTTCTGAATAAGGAGGCGGAGATACTGCCAGCTCATTAAAAACAAACAAACAAAAAAAAACACGAAAACAATTTGTAGCGCTCTGGCTCAGAGGGAATCAGTCGGCAATAATATCAGGAGCCTCTTTCTGACAGGAGCCTGTTCCAGCAGCCGTGGCTCATGGGTTTCTCCCCCAGCGACTGTGTTAAGATTACTTGGTAGTTGATTCTTTATTTTGTTTGTTTGTTTGGCTGCTTGATGGTTTTGAAGAATTTGCTGTGACCCAGGGGTGTTCGAGTACTTCTTTCAAGGTTGGCCTCTGGTTGGGGTTATACTTCAACAGTCCTGAAATGAAGTCCTGGGCTCCTTCTGCTACAAAGTCACGGAATGTGAATTCAACCAGCAGTAATCATTTGTAGGTCTCTTGGTATGTGCTTACCTCCAAAGGAGGCTAAAAATTCATAGCAAAGAAGTCCAGGGCTGCAGAGATCCACCTTGTCATCCTGCATTCTGTCTTCAGTCATCTCAGGGGGCAAGTGGCCTAGAGTACCAGAGCGGGTGGTGCTTCTGGTGGATGGGGCATGTACGGCCCACCCCAAATCTTCCTCTTAAGCTCTCCAGCTGATCCAAGGAGCAGATGCTCTGGCTTAAGGTCTCTTTGCATAACTCTCTTTGATTGAAAGTAGGACAGCATTTGCCAGTTCTGTGATACAAGGAACAGTTCTCTGCTCATCAAACCTGGATAGTTTTTGAAGTTCTTTACAGACAGCTCTAAGAGGTGCATATTCCAGAATTAGGTAAACTCTGGTGGCATCATGGAAATGATCATACAGTCTGAGAATGTTTGGGTGCCTAAAATGGGACTGTATTTCTACTTCTCTTCTCAGCTGATGCTCAACTCCTGCTTTTTCCAGTTGAACTTCAAATAATAATTTACAGAGTCAGGATGAACTTTCTTTGTTTTTCTCTTGCCAAATAAGCATGACCGAACTTTCATTTACCCAGCCGGCGAACAATCTCAGGATCTTCCAAAGCCTTTTGTCTTATTTTATTTTACTTTATTATTATTTTTTTATTCTTTAGTTTTCTGTTTTGATGCCAATTCCTTTTCAGAATTATTTCCAGGGCTTGGTGTCAGGGGCTGTTCACTCTTTTGGGTATTATTCAGTGGCCTGGAGACGGGATAAGGGACACTGGTTGCCTGCAATTGTTTCTGCTTCAGGTTCTGAACCGGCTTTATGGCTGGAGACAAGCTTTTATGCTTGTGAAGGAGCACTCTGAGAGGAGTTTGAAGGACGTAAGACTCTCTGAGGCTAACCCCTGTTTGCAGTACCAGATGCTGAGAAGGAAATTGCAGAGTTACCAGAACCCATTTTGGATCATCACCAGGTGGAACTGTAGTGTTAACAGACCCTGAAATGCAGTTTTCTTTAGATTTGTCGATGATGCCTGTTGGCTCCTGCCTTTAACCCAAAGCCGCCCAGTCCTCCCAGGGTTCCTACAGTTCTTATGATTAATGAACTAATATTGATACATCATCTGAAATGTTTGTACTTATTAACTGAACTCCAAAATTTATTCAGATTTCCTTAATTTTTATCTAATGTTCTTTTTCTGTTCCAGGATCTGATCCAGGAACCATATTAACATTTAGTTGTCATGCTTGCTTGGCTCCTCTTGGCTGTGATATCTCAGTTTTCTTTTCTTTTCTTTTTTTTTTTTTAATACTTTGGCAGTTTTAAGGAGTACTGGTTAAATGTTTTGTAGACTGTCACTCAGTTGGGATTTGTCTGATGTTTTTCGTAGGTTGGACTGGGGTTATGAGATTTTTTGGGGGAGGACCACACAGGTAAAATGCCATTTTCATCACATGATATCAGGGTATATGCTATCAATATCACATATCACTCTTGATGACGATCTTGGTCATCTGGCTGAGGTAGTGTTTTTCAGGGTAATCCAGTGTGAAGTCACTCTTTTTGTTCCCACTCTCCATATTATACTCTTTGGAAGAAAGTCATTATGTGTACCTACACCTTAGAAATGGGGTGCTATGCTCTAGCTCTTTGAGGGTAGAGTGTCTACATAAATTAGTGGAAATTGTTCTATACTAGAGATTTGTCTCTTCTTTATTTATTCACCTATTTTTCAATGTGTTGGATAGATACATACTTTATACTTTGGCTTATGATCCAATGATAATTTATTTTCTTGCTCAAATTATTCCATATTTGGCTACCAGAGTCCCTTCAGTTGGCTCCTGTGTTTCTTTGACACAACTTCATCATTGGGTTTTTGTTTGTTTTCATCACTTACTTTCTGGCAGTATGAAATGATCCAGGCTCATCCTGTATATTTCCTGCTCCAGACCGAGAATCAACCATTTCTCCAAGAGGCCTTTTAATTAGAGGATGAGAAATAACTGTATCATCTAGAATACAGTGATTATGTGCAGTTCCTTTTGCCTGCAGTCTTGCAGACTCCACTCATTCCAAAGTTACTTAGATCAGCATCCTTACCCCCACCGTCTTTAGTAAGGTTGTTTCATACATTTGTATTACAGTTAGATCCTTTTACCATGTTCTGCATTTAATCCTGGAATTTTTTGACGTCTTAAGTGATTTTTTGAAAATGCGTATATTAAATTTCACTCTTTGTACTGTAAAGTTCAATGGATTTGGACAAATGCATAGTGCTATGTATCCATAATTAAACTATCATATAGAATACTTTCATATGCTATATTACTATTAAATATAAATTGTGGGCTGGGTAAATAAATCATGGGACATTTATGCTGTGGAATAATATAGCAGTGCCAACAAAGAAATTTAAATACAGCTTCAAGTTCCAACATCAAAGATGTCCAGGATATTATAAGTGAAAACTGGAAGTTGTTGAATATAAGAACAGTGTGTTTAGTATGATCATACTTGTGTAAAAAAGTAAATGGATATAAAACATGTGAATGTGTGAGAAGAATGTCTGAAAAATGATAAAAGGAAATATTAATGGGTCATTACCTTCATCTGAGTTACATGGGAGAGCATAAATTGGAGGCAGGCAGGAGTAAGGAAGAGTTTTGTTTTCTCTTGATAGTCTTCTGTGCTATTTAAAATTTATTTACAAAAGCATGTTGAAATCTCATGGATTACTTCCTCTGGGGAAAAAGAAAAAAACAACAACAAAAACTCACCAAAATCTGACAGACTACTCATATAATCAAAACGTCTACTAGAGGGCCGGCCCGGTGGCTCAGGCAGTTAGATCTCTATGCTCCTAACTCTGAAGGCTGCCGGTTCGATTCCCACATGGGCCAGTGGGCTCTCAACCACAAGGTTGCCAGTTCAATTCCTCGAGTCCTGCAAGGGATGGTGGGCAGCGCCCCCTGCAACTAAGATTGAACACGTCACCTTGAGCTGAGCTGCCGCTGAGCTCCTGGATGGCTCAGTTGGTTGGAGCGCATCCTCTCAATGACAAGGTTGCCAATTTGATTCCTTGAGTCCCGCAAGGGATAGTGGGCTGCACCCCCTGCAACTAGCAACGGCAACAGGACCTGGTGCTGAGCTGTGCCCTCCACAACTAAGACTGAAAGGACAACAACTTGACTTGGGGAAAAAAAAAAAGAAAAAAAAATGCCCTGGAAGTACACACTGTTCCCCAATAAAGTCCTGTTCCCCTCCCCAAATAAAAAAATCTTTAAAAACAAACAAACAAACAAACAAACAAACAAAAACACACACACAAAAAACAAACGAAAAAAAAGAAAACCTCTTTAAATGAACATCTAAATGGGTCCACTCATCTGCTTTGAAAGTAACATTATAGCCAAAAAAAAAAAATCTACTAGATTACTACAAAAAGATACTTACCTATTATAAAAAATGGCAGTTTAACTGTTGTAAGAAAGAAATAGGAAAAAAATAATAAACTAAGAAATACATGTATGTTCAGTTTTGCAGTGTATAAAATAATGAGATTGTTAGTCTAGTCTACTACGTATAAGAAATTGAATATTGAAACCAGGAATTACATAATTCAAATGTCTGACATGGCCAGGTAGGTAACATAAATAATACTGACCTAGTTCACTTATAAATACAAAGTATCCTACAAAATATTTATCAACCTCTTACAACATGAATATATGCAATATTATAAGGTATATTATTAGTTTACATATTTTATGCATAAAATTTTCATCTGAAAATTTGATGACCATGAACCAGTTAAAGAATATTCAGGATTGGTACTTTATTTATTTCATCAGTCAGGAAATAATGAGTCTCGATATGATACTAAGGAAATGAAAATAGAATTAGCTGAGGCCATTGTTAAAATGAAAATTCCTGGATACTACACCAGATTCAAAGGGAAAGGGCTGGGAATGTATTGTTAACAAGTGACTTTGTTCTTTAACATTATCAGATGAGTTTAGGTAATATGGATTTACTATAATACCCAACATTTGAATCTGATTTTTAAGAAGATGTTAATCAAATTTTAAAGAGAACAATTTTCCTTTGATGATACTCAGAAGAATATTCTATAGACCCATAGATTGTTTCAAAAAAATAAAATTAATAAAATAGTTTGAGCTGTAAAACAATAGACATACCTTCCAATATTACTGCTTTGTGGTAAATATTGAGAATTACTGTTTTATCCAAAATATCTTATAACCCAAGTACACTTTTCAAATCAATAAGGTGTTAATTGATAAATTCATTATAGTAGTTATATTGCGTTTATGACTTGGAAAAAAAATGGCTAGTTTTTTATTTTTATTTTTATTCAGTTACTCTAAAAACTATCCTTGCCTAGCACCACTTGCTTCAATGAGGCTTATATTAATTTACCTGAAAACTTGTTAAGTTTGATTCTTAAAGTATTGTTTCTCAGTTTCATTCTATATTTTTTAGATTTCAGCATGGTAATATGTCATAAATTATCTTTAGTAATATATGTATTTTAAAATAGTTAAATATAATCAAAGTGAAGTAGTTTAAATAAATAAAGAGGGTTATGTTAAGCAAGTATAATTTGTAAAGATAAATATTTAAATTATTAGCTAAATTTCTATATATTTATAATTTTATTTTTTCCCCCTCCAAAGATACTTGCTTAACAACAAGGAATAGGACCAGTTGTACTTCTTCCAGTTCTTCACTTTCTACCTACTTGTATGTCTTCATCTTCGGACAACTTTTGATGGGAACAGGAGGGACTCCTCTCTATACACTAGGAACAGCCTTTATTGATGATTCTGTGCCCACACATAAATCTTCTCTCTACATAGGTAAGTTTGCTCTGTAATATAAATGTCTCAGTATCATTTCATCTTATTTCTTGTTTAATTTATAAGTAAAGCATAACATATGCTTATTTAAAAGTTCATTGTAATTTCATAGGTGTTTCCATGAGATAAATGCAATATTACTTTTTTGTTTAATTATTTACTGACATAATCATGTCCTTCAGTTGAATTTCGTTCAGAGTTTTGTTAATATACTGCTCCATTTCCTGTTCTGGGCATGCCAGCCTTCCAGGAAATGCAATTCAACTAGTAGACTGTCTAGATTGCTTGAATTCCAGGCTAATTTACACAGGGTGTGGAGACTGAGCTCTATCATTCTGTGTGACTTCTACATCCTACTCAAGGAGAGTCAACAAAAGAAACTCAAGATAGTACCCAGACACTCTATGGAGTTTTCCATTTCAGATTAACCTTTTTGATATATGACTCGACTTTTTTTCCTCTGTGACCTAATTTTTGGTACCTAAGTTTCTCTTAAATTCCCTCCCTCATGTTCCTGCAAGGTAGAGCTAACAAGACTACTGTGTTAGTCCATTCGGACTGCTTTAACAGAATACCATAGATTGGTTGGCTTATAAAAAAACAGAAATGTATTTCTTACAGTCCTGGAAGCTGGGAATCCAAGATCAGGGTGCCCACAGATTCAGAGTCTGATGAGGGCTTAATTTGCAACAATTAAAAAGTTATATGTGGTGAATTTTTAAATATCTGAGAGAAATAAGGTCAGTTTAATTCTGCTGTAAGTAAAAATGGGAGATTCACTAAGAGCAGGTGTTTAATCGCTTACTTTTAAGAAATAAACAAATGACCAGATGCAAGTTTTTACCAGCTACTATGGTGAAAAATAAAGAATGCTTTTGGAGTATGTACAGAGTGCAAAAGGCTTATTATTCCACATTGTTTTCTTCCATAAGAATTCTAAACAATATTTATTATCACCATCGTAAAGGATAATAGTAGATTTACTACCCCTGCTGCCAATTAACATGATATAACTTTCCATTTTATAATTATTGGGTTTATTGCAATTATTATTAAAGTCTAACAACTTTCACATTAAATTATATGTTTTCAGCTCTTGGACTTTACAAGTGATACTATTCCAATGATATTTTTTAGTGAAAATATGTGTAATTTTCATAATTTCAATTTTTCTACAGTAAAATATTTGTCTTTCTTCACTATTTTAGACATGCAAAGCAAAGTTGTACAAATGACCATTTTCTATGTCTTTGTTCTTTTTCTAGGTATTGGCTATTCTATGTCAATATTAGGCCCTGCTGTTGGCTATGTGTTGGGAGGACAGCTGTTAACCATGTACATTGATGTTGGTTTGGGACAAAGGCAAGGCGATATCTATTTTTGTTTTATTTAAATATACTTCATTTAAGTAATGTTAACATCACAGACAGAACATTTTCACAGTATTTTCTGAATATAGTGTGAGGGAATTTTCAGGAAACAAAATTGAATACATACAATTTTTATGTAACATTTTGGCTGCATTACTTCATGAATTAATGTCACACCATCTCAGTATAATGAATTTATTCATAAATAAGGATGATTAATAGTCTCCTAGTAAAATTTTTCAAAATACACATATAGTACCCCATACATTGTTCAAAAAGACTTTAATATAAATTAGTTATGGTTTCAGTAGATTTACCTAGAGGTAGATAGCTTGAAGAGTCTCAAGAGTCTATGATTCTCAGACTAAGTTCTGTAGTAGTTCTGCTAATGAAATAGAGATCACAATTGTGTGGTTATGAAGGATAGTAATAGGTAATGTTTATTTGTCCCATACTATGTTCTAGACAATATAGGTTTTTTTCTGTTACCTTATTTTACATGATATTTTTATTTAATCTTCCTAATAATTCTTTATGGTAGTTGATGTACACAGTTTGGTAAGTGGCAAAGACATAAATCAATGTAGATCTTTTTGACTCCAAAACCCCCCTCTTAACCACTGAATTACCTTCTCCTTTTCCTGAATTGAGAAGTTAGCGACCGTTGGTAAGGCCACATTTTCCTCCTTTTTCCACTGGGAATCGTAACTACACAATGCTTGTATAGTAACTACATAGTCATTGCATGACTGAGAACAATGAATATGTAGTTATGGGTGTTGGATTTGTCCTTTGAGCTGTTAGTCCTAGGTTAATCTTTTAGAGACTATATAAAAAGATGTGCAGAGGAAGGCCTTGAAACAGATAGCTGGATATAAAAAAAAATTATTAGTTTCAGGTGTATAAAACAATGTAATAGCTGGATTTTTAAGAAAGGACATTGTAATTTCAGTGGAGAGTTACATAAGTTGTAGGGGTGGTGTGTTTTTTGGGAAGAGCATTTGATATAAAATATGAAAACCATTGTAAAAAACAATACGTTACTTTAAAAAGAATGTTACATTTAAATGAATACTATAATTGAAGTATAGTGTATGGGCTTTTAACATAGATCAATGATTTTCTGTGAAATGCATTTAATATAATAAAGAAAAAGAACTTAGCCAAAGTTAAAGAATGTTCAGAAATTCTATGTATGCTTTTGAATATTCAATATACTTATATTTACTATGAAATATTTTAAACTTGTATTCCATATTTGTCATTTTGAAATACTTTGCAAACCATTATTCTCATAGCTCTTGTTTATGCCTGCTATCCGTTGTCTGATTCATCACAATGGCTTCACTTAAAACTTTGGATATTATAATAATATTCCTCTATATATGCCCTTGAGTTTTAATTAACAAGATAGAGTTGACTTTGACCTTTTGTTTTCCTGTCATATAGCACTGATATCACTGAGGATGATCCACGATGGCTGGGGGCGTGGTGGATTGGATTTCTTCTGGCTTGGCTCTTTGCTTGGTCTTTGATAATACCTTTTTCCTGCTTTCCAAAACATTTACCAGGTAAACATGTTTTCCTTAAAACCACCGAGTTTTATTCCACTTCTGGGCCAAGTGTTGCTTTCTGTATGATTGACAAGAACCTTAGAAAATTCATTGTTTTATAGAATCTCAGCCTATGTAAACTTTTGAATGTCTGTCTTTATTTTAGGAAATATTGGGTAGCATTGTTAATATTCATGGTTTTCCTTTATTTTCAATTAATAATCAATAAAAATGTACATATTAATCCCCTTACTATATATTTACTAAACTTTTTTTTTATGTGTTATCTGGAATCCTGATTCATGTATATATGTAATATATAATATATTTTAAATTATTAGTTTGTATTCAGTTAATCACTAACTTTAAGAGCCAAGCTGTTAATTGATGTGAATTATTTGTTATTGAAAGTAGAAATACTTTCTTTTTGTCACCAAAGTCATGCTCTGGCATACTCATTTTTCACCATATTCCAATACTAGACAGTCTGTCCAAGAAATAAAAGATTAATGGAAAAGGATATCCATTTCTTCCTCTGTGAGATTTTGCTTCTGTGTAATCATATAGTTGAAATATATAGCTATAGAAGTATTTTTCTCCAGGCTCAAGGTAGTTGGTTGCTTCTAGTACATGAAACAGGATAGATAATTAATTTTTAGAAATGGGCAAAAGAAAAGTTGGTGGAGTAGAAGTAGGTGGACCCATTGATTTCTTTCTACCCTGGGCTATCCACCTTATGATTCCATATTTTGACTGTTTTCTCATATTTATTCAAAGTACCATTATTAAAAATCAGAAGGACCTGGTGATAGATGGTAAATATTATTTCATCTGCAAAGCATGTTAGAATTAAAGAGAGTAAAGGAAAAAAGCCTCCAACATACTCTGTTCATAAAGGATGAGAAAGAGAACCATTTGATAGGAAGAAACATTTTTAAGAGATTTCAAATAAAGAGAATAACTATGTGATTGGGGCAAAATTGTCTCCGTCTTAATTTTTAGACTGGTTGAAACTTCCTTAGTTAATGGCAATAACATTAGCTCTAGGACTGCCAGATTACAGACATAGATATTGGTGCAATTTTGTTGACAAACAGAGGAACTGGCTTGTTATGTTATAGAATTTATTTACTTGTAGAAGTGCATGTTAGTTGAAAAGTAAGCATTTTAAAAAAGTGTGTGTTAGCTGAAAAGTAAGCATTTGAAAAAATGAGAAATGAAGTGATAGAGCAAGTACATTTATGATTTTTTTAGGTACAGCAAAAATTCAAGAAGGAAAAGCTTCCCAGACTCATCAGAATAATAGTTCCGTACAATATACAGATGAGAATTTTGGAAAAAGTTTTAAAGATTTTCCAGTTGCTCTAAAGGTAAAATAACACTGTTCATACCCCCCCCACACACATATATACGTAGATATATGTATATATTACATATATATATATATATATACACACACACACACACAAATATTTTCATAATGTACTCTTGTTTGCTTAGTTACTATTATTCTAGCTCTTGTAAACAACTCTTCAGACTTAATTTTATTGCACTTTGACTAAATGAAAACAAGGCCAGAGTGGAACGGTTGAAAGAACATGAGTTATTGGCAATATCAATATTCAGTGGTTCCTCATTAGCAGTATGCCATTTCCCTTATGTAATGAATTGATGCATTATCACTGAGTTGTAAATATATAGTTGAAAATGCCAAACCAATTATCTTTCGCTTGTGAAAGAAGTGGTGGTTAGTGGTTACTTGGTTTGAATTTGAGATTAAAGAAACAAATGTATTTTGTTCTGTTCTATTGAACTCATCAGAAAAGCATTCTATTTAGCGTCATAAAAGTTTTGTACATGAAGGGGTTTATAATTTTAGCTTTTCAAGATTTGAAATCATTTACATTTTTGTTAATTTTTTTCTCCTAAATGAAAGTCTTAAAATGTTTTTACTCCATTTCATCTCACCTTTCAACTCTTCCTCCTCCTCTCCCATACATTTGCCATTTCATCATGCTACCATTCTAATGCTGCGTTTTGCAGTATAATCATAGTTATTCATTTGGTGAACTGTATTTTTTCTTTAGAATTTGATGAGGAATACTGTCTTTATGTGTTTAGTGATATCAACGTCTTCCGAAGCCTTAGTTACTACTGGATTTGCTACATTTTTACCTAAATTTATAGAAAGTCAGTTTGGATTGTCATCCAGTTTTGCAGCTATCCTTGGAGGTAAAACATTTTCTTTGTTCTAACTTAATGTGATAATTTTACAGTACCACACTAAATATTTGTTAGACTATCATATAATTTAAGATAATCCACTCCTTGAAATTAAACTTTATCCTGATTTGATAAACATTCCTGATTTTCTGACATTAGACAATCTTGTATGAACTTATACAGAGGCCATATAGAGAGATATATTATATCATATATATTAATCATACTGTTTAAAACATTTCTATTAATCTCTTAATATAACTAAGTCATTTATTCATATGCTTCTAAATCACGAGTACTTTTATACGTTAAAACCAATGTGGTGTTTGTTTTTGATTTTCCAATTGTTGGTATGAATTAGTGGGTGTATTTGTAAGTTTTCTCACTGTCTGTGTCTTCTTTCTCATTAGGGGCTGTTTTAATTCCTGGAGCTGCTCTTGGTCAGATTTTAGGTGGTGTCCTTGTTTCAAAATTCAAAATGGCATGTAAAAAGGCAATGAAGTTTGCTTGTCTCTCATCTTTAATTGGACTTATGCTGACTTTTGTATTTATTTATGCCAACTGTGAAAACGAGCCATTTGCTGGTGTGTCTGAGTCATATAATGGGTAAACATATTTCAATTCTTTTTGATATTAATATCACAGTAATAAATTATGTGTTTTTCCAAGTATATGATAAAATTATGAGAGACTGGGTATTTTTTTTAATGGACAAACCAGTTATAGGTAGCAACATGTTTACAAGTCAGAAGGACAAGAAGTCATCCAGTAAACATGAACTTCTACAGTAAACATGAACTTCTAAAAGCCGATAAAACAATGATTATTATCACCTCAGACTAGCTTCATTTTAATTTCTCTTCTAGCCCATTCCAACCCATCTAATATGAGAATTTCACAATAGGGAAATCTCCATTTTTTAAAATTTAAATCAATAGAAATATATAATGTGAAATTCTCCCTAGGATTCGAATCACTCAGGGCAAAGATTCTGCTATATTTATCTTTGTATTCCTAAGCATAGTATGAAGTACGGAAGAGTTGCTCCTTAACTACTCTCTGAATAAATACCCAACTTTTAATAAGATGTCATTACTTAAACTAAAAACAGACAAACAACAAACAAAACCTTACATATATGTAGGATTTTGTCTGTTGTTGTTTGTTTTTTTTAAAGTTTATTGGGGTGACAATGGTTAGTAAAGTTACATAGATTTGAAGTGTACAATTCTGTAAAACACCGTCTATATACTGTGTTTCCCCGAAAATAAGACCTAACCAGAAAATAAGCCCTAGCATGATTTTTCAGGATGATATCCCCTGAACATAACTTCTAATGCATCTTTTGGAGCAAACCTTAATATAAGGCCCAGTCTATTTTGGGGGAAATATGGTATCATATTGTGTGTTCCCCACCCAGAGTCAGTTTTCCTTCCATCACCATATATTTGATCCCGTTATCCTCATCTGCCACCCTTCTTCCCTCTTACCCTCTGACAACCACTAAACTATTGTCTAGTGTTTGTTTTCATTATAGAATAATAGTTTGGATTCAAATAAGAAATTAATGTTTAAATTCTATTTACAATAAATATGTTTCTTATATATACATATGTGTGTGTATAAACACACATTTAAAATTTTTGAAATTTAAAATATTTTATATATTTAAAAATTAATATGTATATATTAAGACAATTTAATAAACTTTGCGAGAATTGGCTATTTTTCTAATAATAGTTTCCCCTTTACCTCATGAAGTGAAACTTTATCAAGTATATAGATTAAGTGACCGACTTTTGATAATAAGGAATATATGCTATTGTTCTTTGTTTCTATTGTAGTTTGCATCATACTGTCTTATGCTTTCATGTCCACAGTAATCATTTATCAATAATATGATAATTATATGTTGGAAAATTTGATTTTAAAAATCATTGTGTAGAGGCTATTTGTAGAGTTGCAAGGATAGTTTTTTTCTCTTGTCCCCTTATTTTTGATCATATTGTAAACCAGTTGCTGGCAGAGACTGACTGTTATGTGTGCTTTTGTGAATAGAATCGTTCTTGATAAAGACATCTAGCAACAGACTGTGGAATAGATTAGAAGCAGAAGAGACTCTAAGCAGAGTGAAGAATTTCTTAGAATTTACCCTTGGATCACCTTCTGCTTCAGACTCCTCACTGATTTGTTTCCAGTTTGCTTTCTATTCTTTAATCTATTTCTTTCACGAACTTCTGTTCTCCACCTTAAATATCATTTTCTAAAATAGCAGTTATTATCTTCTAATACTTAGGTAAATCACTCATTTTTTGTTTTTGACTCCCAGTGCAAAAAAGTTAGTTTCATAGTTGCATAGGATTTTTACCCCTCCCTTCCTTTTTTTCCTTTCTTCCTTTTTTCTCCTCCCTTTCTCCCTTTCTCTATCTCCATCTCCATCTCCATCTCTATCTCCTTCTCCATCTCCATCTCCATCTCTCTCTTTATTTCTTTTAGATACATTTCCACTAGCACATAATTAGAGCTCAACTATGTATTCATGAAATGAATGGACTCCCAAGACTTCTGTACACGTCTCACTCTACACTCATTAGATGGTTGATCTTATCATTCTCATGGTTTCAGCTACATATGTATGTAAATAGATATTAAGATATCTAGCTCCATGCCAAATTTCCTCACCAAATTTGAGACTCTCAATCTCAGCATGTATAAAACCATACCCATCATCTCTTTCCCAAAACTAGATCTATTCCACCAAAATGTCAAATGAGACACCAAGAATCACTCTTGACTCTTCCATCCAGTTTTCATCTTCAATCAATCAAACACCAAATCTTACTTATTCTACATCCAAAATATTTCTCAAATCTGTTTGCTATAATTAAATGTTCTATTTTACTTCTCCTAACATCATCATGAGTTAGTCTGGGGTATTGTAACTGGTCCCCTTCTTTCAAATTCATATTCTGTATAACTCCTAGGATTATTTCTTTAAAATAGCTTCTGACAATGTCATTTTCCAGTCTAAAAATACTTTGATTACCTTTTCAAAAGATGTTAAAACCCATTGTTTTTAACAAGGCCCATAAGGCCCTAAAACAAGCTGGTCTCTGACTCCTCTCTAGCTATATCTCCTACATTCTATGCTTCAGGCAACATTCATATTTCTCCATATAGGATGCTATTTCTCACCTTTATGTCTTTCTACCAGCTTCTCGGAAGTACCTTTCATCTTCCCCATTTACCCAGTAAACTCTTACTCATTTTTTAAGACTCATCTCAGGCAGTAGTAGTTTCTTCAGACCCTCTTGTCTAACTTTGGCTTGTTTTGAGTGTCATTCCCCAGTGCTTCTCAAATACACTGTAGATATCTATAAGCACACTCACCATATTAGTCTATAATTATTTGTCCATCTCTACTCGTAGACTGTGAAATCTTTGAGGATAGTGAATACCTTATTCAGCTGTGTTTTCCCAATACCTAGAATGGAGGCTAGCACTTACTCAATATTCGAGTATATTGGCTGAATGAATAAGTGAATAAATAAAGAACTGGAAAAGTATCTTTGCTTAGGCTCACCCTTTATATTATCAAAGGTGTTGCCCCCTATTAAGAGGCAGCATGGAACAACACTGAGCCAGGGAATGAGGAGTATTATATTTGGCAAAGAAAGAAAAGTAGTAACTTAATCTCTCTGGGACTCAGTTTTTCCATTGATAAAATGAATACGTTCAACACCATGTTTGTATGCATCTTTCCAGGTTTAAAATTTTGCTTGTACCCCAGGGAAATTTGGCAATGTGTGGAGACATTTTGGTTGTCACAACCCAAGGGGATGCTACTGGCATGTAGTGGGTGGAGGCCAGGATGCTGCTAACCTTCCTACAATCCACAGAACCAGCTCCTCCCCCCACCACAAAGAGTTATCTGTTATCAAATGAGAAACTCTGTTATATTTGCTTACTCTGCTATTTTTCTGGTCATTGACAGACACTGTATTATATAATTATTGTTTCTACTGCCTCTCTCTTCTGCAAGAAATCATGTTCTATGTGAAAAGGCAGGCATTTTATTTGTTTTTCCGTTCAATAATTAAGTATATGTCCAGTGAGTGAATAAATGACTACATGACAAGATATTACAATGCTTCTGACCTGTTCATTAAAAGTGATAACATAGATAATTTGCCCATCTTTCATTTCTTGTTGACAGGACAGGAGACCTGGGAAACTTGACTACTTCTTGTAATGCCAATTGTAACTGCATGCGATCATATTATTATCCTGTCTGTGGAAGAGATGGAGTCCAATATTTTTCTCCCTGCTTTGCAGGTTGTAAAAATTCTGTTCCAGAAATGCAGCCAAAGGTAACTTGTGTGCTACTTTACCTTAAAGAGGCAATGCTTTTGTATATTTATGGATGGCCTTCTTGATCTCTTCAGTGGAGTTATAGAGTGCGTATTCTTTTTCAGTTCCTGGCCCACCTCTTCTTTTCAGAAGCCAGGCAGAGTTTCAGTCAAGCAAGATGAATAAGCTCTAGACATCTGTACAACATTGTACCTATAGTCAACAATTATGTATTGTGCACTTAAAATGTGTTAAGAGGGTAGATCTCATGTTAAGTGTTCTTACTTAATTAAAAAGCAAACAAACTAACAAACCAACCCTGACCACTCCAACTGAAAAAGATTCTTCATGTATACCTCAGGTGCAATTACTGTTGAAAAATCAATTTTGTAGTTACGTACATCTTTGTCATATCAATTCTATTATAGTAGTGAAATAATATTTACCTTCTTACATTGTTTTATTTTTTCTCAACTACACTTTATGCCCCTTGAAGTCAGGTAACTTCTCCTATTCTTACTAAGTACAGTGTATATAATAAAAACATCATAAATATTTGTTGCTTTTATTTGATGCACCATGGATGGATTTTTAAAAAAATATCCAAATCATCAACTCATTCTCAAATACAAATTTCCTTTTACTTCTGTGTTAGAATGCATATCAGTTAACCTGGAAATGATTTCTTTTAAAGAAGTTAAATAGATTAAGAGAATCCAATATAATTTTATTCTACTACATCTACAATCGAAAGATTTCATCTTAGCTAAACTTAAGAGCCTTGGGATCAAATTGTAAATGTAAGAACATCTAAACCTGTAGAGAATTTTTATGAGTTTATTTGAGCCAAACTGACCACATATGCTGACCAGATCTTGCAGGGGAGCAAGATCTCAAATGCTCTGGAGACTAACAGTTTTGCAGCTTCTTTTATGCTTTTGATATTAAGGAGGGAACCTAAGGAAGATTGTGTGAGAGGTGACCGGATTATGTGCTCTCTTAAGAGTGGTTAAGGCTTATTTCAGAGGTGTGTTAACCTAGATGCATAGAAATAATAGACAGAGCTTGCTTTAGGCCAAGATAAATCTTTTGCTAAAAAGTTATAAGCCTGGGTTACCCTGTGAGGTTACTTTCTATAGAACCCTTTTTTTGTCCACAAAATAATACTCACTAATTACTAATACTATATAATATGTTATATTTTAATAGATAATGTGGTAACACTAAACAGACCTGAGGGAAATACATACTGTGATATAAGATACCACAATGAATAACATGACAAAACAGCACAATCTTGAATATTTGAAATATGGCCTAGTGAAATGGCATTCCTTTTCCTATGTAAAGATAAACTTAAGATTGCAGGAAAATATTTTTACCTAAATAAGTAGAAATAATTATTTGCAATAATCTATAAAATTACTTCAGATTTCTTCTAAAACTAATGAATGTGTGTGTATGTGTGTCATTGTACACATTTATATATATGTTTATATGGGTGTGTGTATGTATATGTGTTTATACACATTTATATATGTTTGTGCATATATATACACATATCTTTAATGATTTTATGTGTAATAAATACTTTAAACATTTATCTCAACAGATTAGGATTTGATTTTCCTGCTGGGGATAAGTCAGAGTGTGAAACACAATGTATATTTTTTCTTCTTACCTACCTTATAGATTTTAAAGTGATCATCTAAGAACATTGAAAAATAAGTCAGAAAAAATGTCTGTGGTGACTCATACCAGATCTGATAGACTTGGATGACATATTTGCAGTTTTCATCCTTGGAATAAAACTAATTAGATCAGTACGTGAAGTGCCTATGACAGTTAGTAAAAGCATTGTTAAGGCCTCAAAACTGAGGGTTATCATTACCTTTACACCAGTGTACGTCTGGGATTTGCTTAGTTTCAAAACAGGTTGAGAAAATTAGGTCTTTGTGTCTGTTATAAGGAGCATGATGTATATTATAGAATTGGAACTACCTGGAAGGTAACTATTCCTTTGAAAGGTAGATAAGTAGGTAGCAGTTTCCTGCATATAAAATGTGATCAGTAAGTGTTACTGATTAACTCTACTTAGAAGATTATGACAAGGAGTGATTGGAAGGGTTTTACTTAAATAAAATATATAGATAGAAATACTATACTACACAAGGAAAGCAAAACTAAATAAGTAAATAATAACAAAAATGTAATACCCAGAACACACTTTATATAGAAATGGTATTGATCATTTTGATATGGTTAATTTGATGTGTATATTTTTGCCAATTATTATAACTGCCATTTTAAGAACTACATTGTCTTCTAGGGGTTGTTTAGGAAAAGCTCGTTTTTCTGACTTCGGAATGTTCTATCTGTCCTGGCTTTTTTATGTCCAACTATTCCATGTAACAACTCAGTTTTTCACAGGATGTTTTTTCTTATGGAATATAGACAAAAAAGCATTGACAATATTGTAATAAACACCTATGCACATTTGTTCACAGATATATTATTAGTTTTGTATTTCACACAGTGACCCAAACTACAAAAACCTATGCTAACAGCTAGCTATAGTGAGTCACATGTATACTTTAAAAAAAATTTTTAAGGAGAGCGCAGCTCACAGTGGTCCATGCAGAGATTGTACTGGCAACCTTGGTGTTATTAGCACCACGCTCTAACCAACTGACCTAACCGGCCACCCCAAATGTATACTTTTTTATGTAAGACAGACAATAACTGTTCTCAGTTTTCCTTCTTAAAAATTTTTAAAGGCTACGTTGCTTCATTATTTGACATACCTGATGGCTGAGTATAAAATAGTCCATTTTGGCAGGTGTCATCTGCGTATTCGGGTGTCCTGAATTAGTACCAGTGGTTATAGAATACCTTTAGGACCCAAAAAAGGTCTCTGGCCTTTAGAACAATTAATGCACCACTTCCCTTTGACTTCTCTGGCTGTGGTCTGGCTTTGTTGAGGCTTTAAACATGTATTAGGTTGGTACAAAAGTAATTGTGGTTTTTGCAATTATTTTTAACTTTTTAAACCGCAATACCTTTTGCACCATCCTAATAAGATTTATAGTAAGGATGGAGTTGAGGGTACAAGGCCTTTAAAAAACAATTATGTCTAACTTTTTAAATATCTATTTTTTTCATACAAAAGTAATACTTATAATTGTTTTTTAACATGTTACCTTCCAACATATCATTATATTAATTTATATGTATATATGAGGTATGACAATGAAGTTCGCAAACTCATCCTAGAAAAAGTACTACATACCTCATTGCTGAATATCACTGTGGTCACCTTCGAAGTACTCCCCTTGGGAAGCTATGCACTGACCCCAGCGCCCTGTCCACCCTTCAAAGCAATTTTGGAATTCTTTTTCTGGAATGGCCATCAGAGCTGTCATCATGTTACCCTTGATGTCATGAATGGCATCAAAATGTCTTCCTTTCAATGTTTCCTTTGTCTTCGGGTAAAGAAAGAAGTCATTGGGGGCCAGATCAGGTGAGTAGGGAGGGTGTTCCAGTACAGTCATTTGTTTACTGGCTAAAAACTCCCTCACAGACAGTGCCATGTGAGCTGGTGCATTGTCGTGATGCAAGACCTATGAATTGTTGGTGAAAAGTTCAGGTCATCTAACTTTTTCCACACAGCCTTTTCCATACTTCCAAATAGTAATCTTGGTCAACTGTTTTTCAGTTGGTACAAATACATAATGAATAATCCCTCTGATAGCAAAAAAGGTTAGCAACATTGTTGCAACAAGTTCGCAAACTTAATTGTCAGACTTGAGTATATGATGTATATATATTTAAATAGTTAATATGTTATTTATGATATAAAATAGCCTTTGAGTAATATGTCTTCTAGTTTTTGATTGTCATAAATATGTCATGTTAAGAGGGATACAGTTTGCTTTTGTAAAGAAATTCAAACAGTTCAGAAAATTATAGTAAAAATGTTTGGTTGAAAGCAGCATTTTCTTCTCAAACTCTGTGACATATTAATTTTACTGTAGCACTTGTTAAAATTATGGTGTTTGTTCTTTTAAACTAGTGTAAATAGAGATTTTCACTATGCATTTTCTTTACATCCTATAATCGACAGGAAGAAAGTTAGCAGGAAAACTGAACAATTACGGTCTTTTCAAAGCAGTCTAGAATATGTGTGATCATCTAATAGTTATATTCTTGTCAATTTGTTTTTAAGTCATGAGTCAATAATAGGTTTCAAGTTGAAGTAATTGGCATAAAAATTAAATACAGATGATTCTACTTCATAAATATGGCCCATTGTTTTCCCTTGCTTAATTTCTTCAGGTTAATTACTCTTTCTTGGTATTATTTGTTGTATATGGTGTATGCTATATCTCGAGATCACCTAATTTACAATGATAAAGCATGCTTTCAAGATAAGCACTTGCAGTATTTTTGTCTAATATTCTAGATATATTACAACTGTTCCTGTATTGAAATGAAAAAAGAAATAGTATCTACTGCAGCAAGTTTTGGTTTTGAAGCTAAAGCTGGAAAATGTGAAACTCGATGTACAAATTTGCCCATATTCCTTGCCATTTTCCTTGTTGCGATTGTTTTTACCTTTATGGCTGGTACTCCTATAACTGTGTCCATCCTAAGGTATGTATTATGTTTTGAAATTTGCCATCCTTAAGGCAACATGTTGAGTGAAAAGAAAATGGACTCAGGGGTTCATTGGGGGTTTATATTGACCATTGGTTCCAATACCAATTTGGCCCTTACAAGATTAATCATTCTGTGGCATTAGAAAAGCTACCTCATTGAACCCCAGATATATGAGGTTTAAATGAGATCATGTATGTGAAAGTGTCCTAACATTTGACCACCTGTTATATACTTGATGTTAGTTTCTCTACTTTGTTGATGAGGTTTCAGTTGTAACCTGGAGATATGTTTATTTGTATTTGAGTATGATGGAAATACAGTCCACTCTGTGTATGTGCAAATCAGAATGACATGTATTCTACCTTATACAGTAGGTGCTGTAATATTGAGCCTTCCTGTGCTAATAGATAAGAAGCTGGCTGTCACCTGACTCTTCTCAGTGTTTTGTGCTTTTAGTGACTCTTCCTCTTCCTACACAGCCTTTGTAAAAATATTTCCTATCTGACCTTCCATAAGCTCATCAGCCTTTCTGTATCTTTCCTAAGAAACTGTAGCTTTCATCGATTTCAATTTTTGTTCCCTGATACTCACTCACTATGTTTTCACATACTTTTTTGACAAATGGAAGTTTTAGAGATTCTGTGTAAAAATGTTCGTCTGTTCACATTATACTACATGGAAATTGGAGTTATTTAGAGAATAAAGAATATGCTTTTTAAAAATTTTGAAAAATTATCTGTCACCTTTTAACTGCATATTTATTTCTAAAGACTAGTTGATCTTGTTTATCTCTCATCTCACTCTCTGGTGAGCCAACATTATGTCACATTCATTTTTGACAGTAGTTACTTAAAGAATTATTGGTGAATCAGAATGAGCCTCAGCAACTGTTTTACATTTTCTCAAATTTGTACTCTTATCCCATAGGTATGACTTCTGTCTCAAAGTTAGTAAGAATTAGAGTAAAAAATTATTTGCTTGAAACTTCAGTCATGTGACATGTGATTTATGTGATTGACAGTCAAAAAATAAGTCTTGTTAATAAACGTCCTTTCTCCTTTACATTTGTTAAAATTCATACATATTCAGTATATTTATTAAAATTTATTTTACTCTGTGGTGTTGTTTATAGTATATTAGTTCAGATAACATTTTTCTTCTTTTATGATTTCATAATGATTGAACTATATATAAGCTGTTATAACTAATTTGTTTCTTTCATGTGCATAGCATTTACTTTAATATAGAAATTCTAACCTAGTATAAAAATGAATTTGCTTAAAGAGCAAATATACTATACAACCATTTTGGGTCTCACGTATATTTAATATCACCAGGTGTGTTAATCAAAGGCAACGGTCTCTAGCATTGGGAATACAGTTTATGATGCTTCGATTATTAGGTATGCCATTTTTCTTATGTCATTGGTAACGTGATAATTTTTGTTCATTAGTGTTACTGATTTATTCATTTATGATATGTTCCAAGAAAATAATTAATTAAAATGCAGTGGAAAACTACATAATTATCATTTAAGAAAGTTGCTTTCCAATATTCAAAATGTAGTATTACTTATATTTCACATAAGAAAATAATGACTTTACTTTTTACCTACCTGATTGGTTAACTATTGTTTCCATTTCTGTTCCAAATATAACCTTAAAGAGTATATCATATTTATTTGAAATATATGATCATCAATGCATTTCGAATAGAATATAGTAAAAGACAATTTTTTTCTATTCATATAAAACCTATTACCAACGTAAATTATGATAATGTCTTATTTATAACTATCGTAGTTCCTTTTCTCCCTGCATTTATCTACATTTGGGACACAATTATGTGACATTAGCAATGAAAAATAATCAAGAATTGGTGGAAGAGAGAATTTATACCAGAAAATTTTATAATTCCAGATGTAAGAAGGAAAAGAAGAAAGACAGAAACATTATGTTATACACATACTTATATGTGTGTATACATATACACACAATATTATGCACATAATTTAAGATCATTTTAAAAAGCAAAACCAAAAGCAGGAGCATTAGAGATCACCTCAACCAACTTTCCCATTTTTCACAAGAGTAAATTAAGGCCTGAGAGATTCATGAGTTGCCCATAATTACACAACTAATGGTGAACGTGACAGTAGGAAAACGGTCTCCTTACTCTCAGTCCAGTGCTCTTTTGACTCTACCATGACACAGGTCATGAAAGAAGAGGCTCAAATCTTTGTTTCAGAAATACCACTACAAATAATGTATTTGATATGTAATAAGTGGAAGCTTCTTAACTATATGAAAGTTGAGTGCCTTCTGACCTCATGTCTGAGACGGCAGCACTCCTAGGCATGTTAGTAATGTTTGTGTGTGTGTACACATGTGTAGTCTCCTGAACTCACTTACATGTCAGTATGTGTATGTAATGTATATGTATACACATGCCCACATTAGTTTATATATACATGCACACATACATACACATAACACATATACTATAGTTCAGCAGACTTATTTTGTGCATCATTAATTAATTTTATTTTTTAAAAGTATAATAGCTAATTTTAAAGACACATACATTAAATTAGAAAATTAGTGAATTAAAATATTTACTTAACTAAATGTTAACCTAATATGTGCCAGAGATTTTTATTATAATAATTTTTGAGTGATTAGGAATTTATAATTATGTATAATTATTATAGAATGTTTTACCTATGTTTCTTTATATTCCTATTATTTGTACATGAACTGATTGATTTGCAAATGGACAGATTAATACCTATTCTTATTTCTATAAAAATATTTTTATAACCATGAATATAAAGATCTATAAGCTGTAATCTTTACACATGTGTATTTTACATATAATTCTTCTAGGTTCAATACCTGGACCAATTATTTTCGGTGTCACAATAGACAGCACATGTATTCTCTGGGATACTAATGAATGTGGAATTAAAGGAGCTTGCTGGATTTATGATAACATCAAGATGGCCTATATGCTAGTGGCCATAAGTAAGTAGTGACTTCTTGATAATTTTAGAGTAAATTGATGATGTCAAGAGGGAAAAAAAATCTTATCGTTACTTACTTAGGTTTTGGAATGTTCACTCCATGCTGTTGGGCTATCCTTTAGTCCTGAAGCAGAGGTCAGTTGTTATAACATGTTATGAAAGGCTTTACCTGGAGGCTGCAAGGCTCAGTCTAAAATAGAAGAGAATACATTTTAGCTTTCATAACATCACATATCATATAATTTTCTTTTAACAACTTCTGTCAAACTTTTCTTTTGTGAAGTGTACGAAAAACTAAAAGAGAACCCTGAGAAATTCAGGAATGACTGTCATCTAGGTACCTGGGCTTTGGAAAGCCCCTAGAGCTGGGGTAGGGAAATGTCCTTTGGCTCTAAGGCACATTATAAGAAATCTTTTTTTAGTTTAGAAGGTTAGCCATGATGTTTAACCCTTTTTATCTTTGGCAGTCTGTCTTGTATAGTCTTGGTTAAGCAATAAATGAAAATTAAGATTAAGGAAGTAGAACAATGTATCTAGTTTGTAAGAGGAAGATAAAATTTTAAAACAACCTAAGAAATTAGAATATTTAAAAATGGAGAAGTCCTAGATAGACAAAATATGTAAATATATAATATGCGATTTTCATTGCACTTGTGATCACAATTATTTTGGCACATGTATTAGATAGCTTATTGCTCTTACATGTGTTTAAACCTAGAGTATGCTGTCTGAATATATAATGACAGAGAAATAAAATATCTGTTGAAGAAATAAATACATAAATCCAAAAAAACAATGGGAGAATAAATATTGACTAGAATAGACAAAATAAATCTTGTCACCATTTTGTTTCAAAAACTTTTTATTCAATGTGTTTTTATGTTTAACATTTTATTTAATTATTTATGTTTGTATTCCTTGACTAAAAGATGTAGATAATAAATTGTTCCTTTTCGTACTTTGTGATTGATGTGAGAATTTTTTCCCCAAAATCTATGCATAATTAATTTTCCTATACATATGGAAATGCCTAGCTCAATGAGCATTCACGTTTTTAAATACAAATTTTGACTGAAATATTAATACAAACAGATTAACACAAACAAATAAGCTACTGCAAAAACTACATTGTAAGGCCATATAGCTTATTTGCCTGGAACTTAAATGCTTGTACTGTGGCCAGAACTAGTTTCTCTTTGTACAGCTGAGCTCAAAATCAGAGTTTTTTGAAAACAAAAGCTGGTGAAGTAAATCTTAATGTTTCATAATTTTAGTTGATAATTAAAGGTAAATTCGGTTGCAAATTGAATGTGATATATTCTCATCGAGGCTTTCTCCTAAGAATTCCAAAGCTTTTTTATTTTTAGAATTATTTTCCGTCATGAACATGAAAATTCTACAACTTTATTTCAGGTTCAAGGATGTTGTAAGCTGTTTTCCTTTGTCATTGACTTTTGGTTGCAATTTTTTTTAGATATGATACTGTGTTAAATTTAGATATTGTGTTAATACATATAGAAATGGAACATGAATTTATTTAATTCTATAAACACTTATTTTACAAGAATGTACAATTATAGCCAAGTATTGAATAATTATTGTACATTTTTATTGTTTAGAATGAAAATAAAGGCTAGTTCATTGAAATGAATACTTTTTTATTGAAGAATATAATTTTTCTCCCTCAAGTATTAAAAATTTAAAACATGGAACTATAATGAGAGAATTCCTTCTCTTTAGAGAGTTTCTATTTGTGAAGAATTTCTCAATGGTAATTAATTTTTTTAATAATTAAAGGCCCAAATGCGTGATTAACTTTTTCTTTTTATATTTAGGTGTTACATGTAAAATTATCACCATTTTCTTCATTGGGCTTGCAATCTTTTTCTATAAACCACCACCATTAGACACAGATGTGTCATTTCAAAATCCGAATGCTGTTGTGACTGCTATTTCAGTGGAATGTGACCGCAACAAAGCAGGAAATGAAGGGTGAAATAGAAAAAGCAGAGGATATTTTACAGTGGGAAAATTGGCCTCCATTTGTAAGAATGCATATTGTCATTGTAGCATTACCAAATATGGACAATCATTTTAAAATTGCTATTTTATAATTAATTGTGTTTTCTGTATATGTATGAACTCTTGCTTGTTTTTGTTTAAATGTAAGAAACAGACCTGTGCCTTCAAAGCCCACCAGTAGCCTCAAAACATATACACACACATTTCCCATTGTCTAGATATGATATCCCCAACTAGTAAATTAAACTAGAAAAAAAAGCTAAATTAAAATTTCACATTTTAAAAACAAAGTGATATTTCTATCCCCTTTATAACTTGTTTTATTTTAATTATCATTACAGTAGTTTGGGCTTATTTAGAAAATTTATGGTGTAAAAATTAAACTAATCAAATTTATGTGATGATTTTCAAAAACTATTATTGAAAGCCCATGAATTTAAAACCAGCTAAATTATATTATTTGTTTTTAAATTTACATGTACTAATTTGTCCTTTTTATCATAGAAAGTAGCTGAACTATTAGAATATAGGTTAATTATCTTTTTCCTGTCCCAGTATATAGTGAATTAAAAACATCAGTATTGGATACACTTATTTTCACTTTAACTCAAGAATTCCAGGAGATAATTTGTTGATATTGCTGATTTTTAACACTTACCTCTTATGACTCTGTGATTACATGTCTTTCAGAGGAAAGTACCAGCTTCAGTAGGAAAAGTGCCATTAGACACAAAAATGTTTCTTTTTTTTGTTCCAGTGGCTTAGGTATATTTTATTGGTTTTCTTTGAAAAGATTTCTAAATGAACTATTGATCAATGTTTAGATACTCAGTACTTTAATTTTTAACATTTAAAAAACTGACTACCTAGGTCATTACTTTATAATACCTAAAATAGTGCTTTGTTTGTAGTAGTAGGCATGTATTATTGTTGTTAGTTTAAAACAAATTTGACTCTTTAACTGATCCATTTATTTGAAAGATAAAGTATTTCACATATATGACAACATTACAACACTCCATTTATTCGGGTTAGACTCTGGCCAACTTTGTCGACTCATAATGTGAAGGAAATGGATCAGTAACATCAACAAAAGTAATTTCTACCTGGTCAAGAATTGTACAGATTGAGAAAAGTTGATGTTCATACCCATTTGAAATTTTCATAAAACAAGGTAACTCATTTAATCAGATTTATTATGAGCGTTCTCCTAGATGAGTTTTTTTATAAGCACTGTGATCAGAATAACAAACGAGTGTAAAGACCTGGTAGGAAACCAGGATCAAGAAGCACTAGTAATTCACAGAGTTTAAGAGATTATGTTTCATGATAATCTGTAGCCAATGATGATTCAAGAAACTAGTAACATTTATAAATTTAATTGCAAGAAGGCATGAATTAGAATTAGGCAAACAAACACCCTTGAGTATTATAGAATTAGAAGAGCAGTGGGTCAGGAACCAGAGAAACAGACCTAATTAACCCAGGAACATAAACACTAGTAGTTGCACCCAACTGGGTAGTCAAAAACCCAGGTATGTGGGAAGGAGGAAATTCATAGCAACCAAAGAAACAATGCAAGGCAGGCAGGGGAATACACACATGACACCTTGATTCAGTATCTCCCTCCCACCCAGCCAGACACATTTTAAATGCTGCTTCCTATTGGTGCCAAAGCTAAAGGAGAGTTTAGGCTCTCTGTGTCCTATATGTGGAAGCAAGGAATTGAATAGAAAAATTTTCTACGTGTAAAATAATGGCAAATCCTGAGGAACTCATTGATAGAGATATAAACAACAGCGAGAGAGGAAACAGAATAACAATTAAAACGTACTCGTCTAAAACCACTAATGAGAAGAAAAAAAATCACCCCATACGTAGAAATAGTTTGATGAACAAGTCACTAAAGAGTTGACATTTATAATGAATTTTAGTTATCAAGGGTTTCATTGTATTCTGTGTGCTCAATTTTATGATATATTTTAAACTATAATAAAGGTTAAAGTGAAAATAATTTTGGCACTTGAGGGAAGTCAGTCTCTTTTATTTATAATATATATAGTTACAAGGAATACCTCCTTTAATGATAGGTCAGTGTAGACACTACTGTAATTTATAAACATTGTTTATATACTTTTGGATTCACGTAGATTACATGGGTTGGTATGTTACTTTCAGAACAAAATTTTTTATAATATGTATTTTTCACAATTTGTAATGATTTTTTTATGTAAATTTGACCAATGCTGATTTTTGTACATAATTGCATATATGTCTTAAAACTTTTATTTTAACATATGCATTTCCTACGTTAAGGAAATCCAAATGTAAAAAACCCTTATATATGGAAAGAACCGTATACAATTGATTTAGCTATGTAAATTGGAGGAAAATATAAATAAAATTTTAACTATTTTGTCAAGACTTTATTGTAAACAATTTTGCAAAATGTATATACATGTTTTTAAATTAGATTGTTTGTACTAGATTGTTTTAAGTGTTTAACCTTATTAAATGCTACAGATTTTGAAATATGATTTATCCGTTTATGAATACATGCACATATGATGGTTGGGAGAGGGAAAAATCAGTGTACTTTTGAACTTGGTGAATATAATTTAGTTAATCTGGTGATTTCTGGTATCTTACCAAATGTATTTAATTCAAGATAAACCACATACATTATGACATATATACTAAAATTCTTCAAAAAATAGTTTCCATGTATGACAAATGGATATACAGTATGTACCATGTTAGCCCAAAAATAAGATCTAGCCAGACCATCAGCTTTAATGCATCTTTTGGAGCAAAAATTAATATAAGACCTGGTATGTTGTGTTATGTTTTGTTATGTTATGTTATGTTTTATGTTATACGCGGTCTTATTAGTAAAATAAGACTGGGTCTTATTTTTTGCTCCAAAAGACGCATTAGAGCTGATTGTCCGGCTAGGCCTTATTTTCGGGGAAACATAGTATAAGATTTATATGAGTAGGATACATGTTACAGATGGTTGGTTGTGAAGAATCTGACACTGCAAAAGTAATGTGTTTTGGAAAGGTTATATTTAATTCACCTTGGGTTATCAGAATAGTATAATAATTTTTAAAGAGATCAGATTGGACATTAATTTGAGATGTAATGTCTTTCCCCCTCACTACAACACATTTAGTGTCCTTCAGTCTTTTTTGTGCCCAAAACAGTAAGCATTAACTTACACATTATGTGAGTCATCAAAAATAAATAAAATACATATTTTTAAAAACTGAATCAGTGCATTGGATCAAAACATTTTAGTGTTCTAGCTAAAACTAATTTGACTTACAAAAATCATCCTCAAGAGTTGCCATCCTAATTTTTCTTTCTAGATTTAGTTTGTCTGATTTTCTTTTTAAGCTTTATTTTTTAATTATTTTAGACTTATAAAAAGTTGTAAAAATATTATAATAGTATGCACAATTCCCCTACAAGCTTTACTCAGCTTCCCCTAATGTTAACATTTTACATATCCATAGAGCAATTATCTAACCCAGGAAATTAACATTGGAGAAATAGCTAAGACTACATCTGCAAAAATGCAACGGCAATGTTAGTATCTTCTTTTTTGAATTGTTGAACTGTACCTATTAAAACGGTGCATTTTACTATAAGGAAATTATACCCAAATGGAGTTGGTTTGTAAAGAAGAAATGATATTAAAAACAATGTTAAAAACAAAAAAAGCATTGCTGGTTGCTTCCAAGTTGAATGAGGAGGTGGTAAGAGAATCATGGTAATAATGAAGATGTCTTAAGAAAGGAGACTGGTATCCTCTCTAATTGGATGTTTGCTGAGGTCAGTCCCATCAGAAGGAGTATGTATCATATGTTGAGGGAGGAAAGGAACACAGAATTGGGTTCCTGACTTAAGCCTAGGGAGCACAATACACAAACAGGAAGCCTTAGAGGAGAAGTTGCACTTACAACAGAGAATTTCCCAAGCCGTGAGATGTCAGGAAAGGTGACGTGCTTGAGCCATCTTGATGGGACTCTGCCCAAAATAACTGCCTGCAGTGAGGTCCTACTACCGATGGTCCGTGACTTACGATGATTTGACTTAATTATGAGACTACATGATGGTGTGCAGACAATAAACATTCAGTAGACTCCATATTTTGAGTTCGGATCTTTTCCCAGGCTAGCGGGATGCAGTGTGATCCTCTCGCGAGGCTGGGCAGCAGCAGTAAGCGGCAGCTCCCAGTCAGCCAGGCGATCAGGAGGGTGAAAACGCATACTCCACAGTGTGCTGTGTTGCCAGCGTTTTTTTTTTGTTTGTTTGTTTTGTTTTGTTTTGTTTTGTTTTTGTTTTTGTTTGTTTTAGTTTAATGCTTCAAACATTCTTCAGGCCCAGTGTGCTTTCAGCTGTGTACGTTAATGGTGAGTAGCCATGCAACTGTTCTTTTTCACTTTCAGCACAGTATTCAGTAAATTACATGAGATAGCCGTCATTTTCGTTTTTTTAATAAAATAGGCTTTGTGTTAAATGTTTTTGCCCAACCGTTGACTAATGTCAATATAACTGAGCATGTTTAAGGTAGACTGGACTAAGCCACGATGTTTGGTAGGTTAGGTGTATTAAATGCATTTTCAACTTAACGGTATTTTAAACTCACCCTGGGCTTATGGGGATGTAACCCCATCGTAGTGGAGGAGCATCTGTAGAGGCAGGAACTAAAGTAGGTAGGCCTGTCTGGGAATCAACCTGTCTGGGAATTGATCAGTTCCAAAGTCAAGGGGGCATCAACCTGTCTGGGAATTGATCAGTTCCAAAGTCAGTTTGGATCTGCAATTGCACCCCGTAATTAAGCCAGCTCTTGAAGGCCTGCCATGATGGAGGGCATGGAGGTCAGCCAATAGTACTCAAAAGAAAATTATGTAGGGCTGTGGTGTAAGGTTTTTGCCTTCTTCTCTTATTTTTTGCACTCCCCCACTCCCAGTCAGGAGCATACGGAAGATGAAAAGGACTGGTGAGTTTATTCTCTCTCCTTAGTGTAGGACACTTAGCCACAAGTTAGTTCTAATTTGGGAGCATGAGAGAAATAGGACCTTTCTAATGCTACTCAAAAATGGCCTCGTAGCTATGGCATCTATCCAAGAATGTTGTCAAGGGGGATGCTACAGAATGTATTTGAGGGTAGCGATGGGATAAGGTTAAGGCCCTTTACATGCTGTTTTTATGAGTTCCACTTTTCTGAGTTACTTTACTATCTTTATATCCTCCTTTTACTTAGCCAGAGGAAATAAACATGATTTTAATACATTCCTTCCTCTCTCACACATGAAAAAAATCTATTCCTTTTTGAAAATCACTAACCAGTTTGGGTTGAGTGGTTGGAAACAATGATGGACATTGAAGTCACCTGTGGAGCTTTAAAAATTAGCGATGTTCAGGCCCGATTCAAGACCAATGAGATTAATTTGTGAAAAATTTCCCAGGTGATTCTAAACTGAAATCAGGGTTAGAAATTGTGAAGTATAAACTAACACATTGAAGAGGAGGTGAAGGTCATGAATCACATTCTGTCAGTGATTTAATTATGTTTTCTTATTTGATCTCTAAAACAATAAAATTTGGTTTGAAAGCAAAGGATGGAAAAGGAATAATTGGGTAATTTTAAGGACTGGGATACTTTTGGGGCTTCTGAAAAATATGAAAGCATGTGCTCTCTGGGATGGAGTAAGGTAAGTTGGGGACGAAAGAGTGCTAGAAAGTTGGAAAGCAATGGAGAGAAATTTACCTGTTTTTAAATTTTTCTGTAGGCTCTTCCTTTCAGAAATAAAAAAAAGTAGAGAACACCACTCAATAAATTCCTTCTTTTCCTGCATTAGTGAGCCACTTCAGTAATAATGTGGGCATAACACTCACTACAGGATATTTCATGGAGAGATCCAAGAATAGGGGTGCATGCAGAGTATCACGTGGTGATGGTAATGTGAGAAATTCTGATAAGGAAAATGGAGCCAATTTGATAAACTAACTGGAGATGCTTAACACACTGACAGACATAAAACAAAGACATCCTGGTGCAGGCTCCTAAGCTATGTTCTTGAGATCTTTCAAAGAATATGGAAACAACTGACCTATTTGGCTTCCCAATGACAGAACACTGATTGGTTGGTCTCTTTGCTAGTTGTCAGCAAAACAGAAGCTTGCCCAAGGAAAGGAAAAAATAAATCACTGTATCAAATATGTTTAATTTTTTTTGTCTCCTCTCTCTGTTCCAGGTCTTATACATGTCCTGCTTTTACCTTGGTTAGGTTAAGTCAATCTATTATTGGCTTTCCTTTTATATGTATGAGTAAATAGTACAATGATAATTGCCATATGTATCTGACAGGCAATTTGAAGATCTGAAAATTATAAGCAAAAAAACCTGTTGGGTAACACTGTTCATGGAAACACTTTAAAAATATACAGCAAAAATCAGGTAATTCTAGTGAAAATGAGGCTGTTATTGCTTATTGGAAATATCAGTTATTGCTTATCTATTGGGTATGAGGAAATGTGCTAGACGTATTACACATTTTATACTCACTGCAATAATAACACTTATTTCACATGAAAGACAACTAAAGCCCATGGAAATTAAGTTTTCAAGGCCAAAGAGCTAGTGTCAAAGCTAGAACTTCAGTCCAGGTACCTGTGGTTACAAAACTTGGGTTTTTTTCTTTTTTTCACTGGAACATGCTGAGATAACTAATAGATTTGGAAAAACAAAACAAGAACAAAAACAACTTTTAGTTATGGGGATTATCCAATATGTTTTTCAAATCTAAAACTATATTTTATGAAGTTATAGTTAGGAAGCAAATTTGAGGCACTAGATATAAAAAGATGTGCTGATCACAGTTAAGAAAAGTTAAATTTAAATCCTTTGTCTTTCCAGGTTTGCAATTTATGTTTTTACCAGAAGGTGGCGGTGTTGTTTTTACTACCAAGGTAAAGGTACTTTGCTTTCTAAACTTTTTCCTTCTTGATGGAGGAGTATTTCTGGCTCTTTGGCAAAAATTGCTTTTACATTTGTTAAAAATTATCATTGTCCCCATCTTTCTAGTAACTTTGCCATAATTATTTTCTCATTGCAGATAATTGGAAGGATTTCCAATTAGAAGATAAATCATTTAGTAACTAATGAGAATTATTTGGCAGATGCAGCTTTCACTATATTGGCTTCTCATTTAGAAATAGAATGGCACGTATTTCTGATTTCACAGGTTTTCTTTCCAGATATTGGCCAAGAGTGAATTTTTGATATTCTGTATTTTATTTTAAATATCTAATAGCTCTTTAAATTATCTCCCATAAAAGGAATTTGATGCTTATAAAACATAGAAAATAAATACCAAAAAATAACAAATCTCACAATTTTGGCCAACGTGTCTTTTTATTGGTAAGCATGAATTCTTTACATACTAAAATTATTAACTTTTTTTTACTATTATACTGGAATTTCCTTCCATTAGTATCTATAAGACCCCCTCAAAATAGAATTTAAAAAATGAATCTGAGGATATAGAGAACATATTCATACTTATATGTTCATACTTACCATATACAGTTATATACAATTTGTTATATGCAATTGTGTCTATAATCCTCAATCCCATTTTGGCCAGCAAAAAAAACGCATCATATTCTGTAGTTTTCTATAAAACTGCCTCTCTCAAAGTTTTTTTTTTGTGTGTGTGTGTGTGTGTGTGTGTGTGTGTGTGTGTGTGTGTTTTATGCCAGTAGGGGCTGTAATATGCAGTACTGTGACTACGGTTACTCTCCTCAAAAGCTTAGTATCTGATTGGTGAAATAAAGCATATGTTTGTGAATAGTTAACAAAACAATTCAGGATTTAAGAAAAAACTCAAAACATTCAGCTTCCAGAAACCTTTATTGGCCCTTTGCTTAATGCCAGGAAATGTTTTGAGCTCCAAAAATTGTGGGGCTGGGGTGGGCGGTGGAGAGGCTCTCTGTCTATATTTATTCTTCAGGAGTTCATGGAGTTTTGTAAATAGAACCATGGTTAATCCATTATATTATATTTAAATGTAGTTCAATTTTATCACCAGGCTTTTTATGTAGAGAAGTTTGGTGTCAAGCATAGCACTGATAATACAGAAATATAACTCCTCCCCTCCTACCCCACCAAGCCAGTGCTTGCAGTCAATAAATCTATAAAGAAATATAATATGAAGTGTTCAGATTGTTACCAGAACACACAAGGGGAGTGACTCAACAACTCTGTCTGGAATTTTCATGCAGAAGAATGAGAGCTGTGCTAGTAATTTAGAAAGTGATGAATTGACGTAATGTTACAGAGCAATGCCTGATCACAAATGACTTGCAGGGCTCTATGCCCAAACTGGCTTAGTTAGAGGTAGCTCTCTAACGAAACAGACATTTAGAAGCCCTGCTTATGCATCGTAATCTAATTTTCCACAGGTGATACTGCTTTTTACTTTACAGAAAAGAGAGATATATTTTCAGCTTCTATTTTTTTTTAAAGATTTTATTGGGGAAGGGCAACAGGACTTTATTGGGGAACAATGTGTACTTCCAGGACTTTTTTTTCCCCAAGACAAGTTGTTGTCCTTTAATCTTAGTTTTAATCTTAGCTAGTTGGTTGCTCAGCCCACCATCCCTTGCCGGAGACGAACCGGCAAACTTGTGGTTGAGAGGACACACTCCAACCAACTGAGCCATCTGGGACGCAGCTCAGCTCAAGGTGCCGTGTTCAATCTTAGTTGCAGGGGACGGAGCCCACCATCCCTTGCGGGAGTCGAGGAATTGAACTGGCAACCTTGTGGCTAAGAGCCCACTGGCCCATCTGGGAATCGAACTGGCAGCCTTTGGAGTTAGGAGCATGGAGCTCTAACCACCTGAGCCACCAGGCTGGCCCCCAAGCTTCTATTTTTTTAAATTAAAGTTTATTGGGGTGACAATTGTTAGTAAAGTTACATAGGTTTCAGGTGTACAATTCTGTAATACGTCATGTATCTATCACATTGTGTGTTCACCACCCATCTATTTACATCTGTTTACACCCTGTTTAAAAACGAACATTTATCTGTTTTTCATCCTATCTTAGTGGAAGAGAGACCCTTCCTTTTTAAAGGTAAACCTAGCCCCTTCTGTCCTGAATTCCTCTGATCATCTTTCTCAGGCCCTTGCTCTATCATTTTTCCTCTGTTCTATAGAATACATTAATCTCGTCTCTCTTCCATCTCTTTCACATCTGAAGAATTCAAGGTTCTCTCTTCTCTAGAAAGTTCTCTCTCCTCATGCCTTCCAAATGCCAAACTCCAGTCCTGATCTGCGTCCCCATATTCAGGCTTGTAGTGGGTATTTCTCTTGGGGTAATTCAGAGGCATCATAAACTCTATTTGTCAGCAACTGAACTCACCATCTACTCTGCCTCCCCCAACTCAGCTTCCTTTCTCTTCTTTTCTCCATTTTGATGAATGCTGTACCTAGCTGACTCCAGACTCCCTCTGCTTTTGCATTCTAAACTCATCAGCAGTCCTATTCTAAACCCTTAAACAGTCCCTATCATCACAACAGTTTATAAACCAGCAACATATATTGCATATAATGGCTATATTTTCAAGGAAAGGATAACATATAAAGACAGGTTTAAATTTCTTCAATAGATATGCATTGGGTTATATTATGTGAAAGCAGAATAAACAGGCAGCCATATCTAGATCTAGACTAAATTTTTATTTCTCCATTATCTGTATGTATTTTCAAGAAACAATTGAATTAAGGAAACATAGAGAACGATAAAATACTAAATTTAGTTTCTTGGCTTAACTTTTATTTTCAAACATCATTTCTTCCAAGAATGTATGATAATGTAATAATCTGAAATACGAATCACTTGCTGATATAAACTAAAAATGGAGATGCTTATTCTCTTAACTTCTTGTTTTCTAGCTCCACAGCACCCAGCGGAATGCTTTTGAACATTTAAAAAAAAATCATTTTATCAGGCATTAGGGTGTCAAAGCAAAAATTGCACTGGATAAATTTAAACAGGAAAGACTTTATTCAAGACTTGGTTGCAGTAGGGGAGAGAGATCAGAGCTCAGTCTGAACTCAACTCCACAGAAACAAAAGGCAGCATTTTTTTTAAGAGGTGGGGAGAAGGGGCCATCTGTGTTTGCCCACTGGCTTTAAACCAAGGAAAAGGACACTTTCTCTTCATGACAGGAGTTAATTTTATAGCTCAGAGCAAGGAGCCCACTGAAGTCAGGCTGCTCTCCTTCCACAGCAAAGGGGTGCTATCTTCCTTGATGACTGTATTTCAAAGGGATGGTTCCCATGTTCTGAGAACAACATTCCTAGGCTGTTAAACAGGCAAGAGCTTTTAAAAATATTTACATCTCTAAAGGGCAGAGAAAGAATTTACAATGACCAGGTTTCTAAAGTAAATGTTGTAAGGAAAGGGAGGGCAGGGGCCTCCAGTCAGGAAGAAGCTTTTCTGAAGTTGAGTCTCACTGAGGAGGATGCAAAGGCTGTTCTGGTCACGGGAAAGCACATTCTTTGATTTTATTTTAATTTGCCCTAAAGTCTCTCTAAGCACATTGTATACAGCAGATCCCTGTTGTTGCTTGGTATTTGATTTTTGGATTTAGGCTCTGTGTTATATAGTAGCCCTTCTTAAATTTTAATCTGACTTACCCTATTATTTTTTAATTAAACAGTACATTTGTCAATGGGTTTGTATTTTTAATCAAAAGAGTATAATAGAGCAATTAGTTGCTAGAATCTGAAAAAATACGCCACAGTGTCCTCAACAGACATTAATCCTGTTTTGACTCTTTTAAATTCTGATATAAGAACACCCATAAAAGACTGCTGCGAACAGAACAAGCTGAGATAACACAGGCTCAGACACAGTGAAGCTAATTACCTACACTAAATGGTTTGAATGTGGGCCAATAAGAAATCGGGGAGTAAGCATATTAAAGCCACTATAATAGAAGACATGAAATGAGACAAAAGAAATGAGGGATGGAAATGCAATGCATGGAAGGAAAGTCATACGGGAGATTAAGAAAATTACATTGCTATTGTGTTTCATTCCAGTTAAAGTGAATGACCTTCCTTGGCAATGGTTCATGAATCCAGTATTTATAAGAGAACACAGACATACAGTGGGATACAGGTTATCTCCTTTTTTGTCTTTGTTTCTTTCCTATTCTTTTCTTCTTAATGCTTAGGTAATTAGCTACAGTTGAAGATATGCAGTCAAGACACATGAAACCTTGAAGAATGGAGATGCAATAGGCTATGCTTATCTAGCTAAAGACAAGACTTTTCCAACGTTCTCTTTACTAGTCACAAAACTGCTGGATTTATACAATACTAATCGTTTAATTGATGAAGGGATGTATTGTCAGAGCATTTTCCCAACTTTCAGGACTTGCTAGGTCCATGAAGTGTAGCTCACTATCAGGTGAATGTCTCTATTTTGGTGGAAAGTATTTTTTTCATTGATTCATTCTAATGCTCATATAAATGTGAGTAACATGGTTTATTATTCCTATGACAAGACATCAGTGGACCCTGGAGTTAGGGAAGGGAAGCAAAACCTAAATATGGTGCCATCCCTGATCTCTTCTAGATAAAAATATTGTCTTAAAATCATTCCCATTCTAATGAATGTGTATTTAACTCTCAGAGGATGGAAAGGAGCAAATACCTTTCTTTCTATCATTTGAGTTATGGGGAAAAGGGGCACAAACTAAGGTGAGTTTGCTGCACTCCGATATTGCATAGTAGTTCTGCAGAGATGAGGTACTGGTCGAAGGGTTCTCAAACTTTCTTAGTTCACAAGTAACCGACTGTCTCCATAATTTTTTCATGCCACATCTAGATCCAAAGAAATGATGAACCATTGTGTTTATTAACTAGGTATGTCCAAAACTTTAATAAATATTTATTTTTTAAAAGTTAACAGTTGTTTGAAAACAACAACACACATAACTTGAAAGAAAAAATATTTTTATTTAATTCTTAAATAATTACAATTAGTAATGTGTGTATCACTTGGATACTGTATAACTTCTCCACCCTGAGATTGGATTGGACCTCTCCCTCTTTGATTTTCATAGGTACTCACTTTTTATCGTAGTGATTGTTGAAAACCCAGCTTAGCAAAGATATGACATCATCCACAAGAATATACACAGTGCAATCAAATGTTATGACTTCGAATTCCTCAAGCTTACTATTTGTACAGAGTACAACAGATATCGAGGGTATTTTCTTAAACATTTTAAATATCCCACAAGGCGTTCTTAAGTTTGTTATAGCATACCAGGATGAATATGGGTAAATACAAATTAAAAATAAGACGCTTAATTCTCCCTGTGGGAAATAAAAGAAGCGACTTCTCTCTCCCTCTTCTTACAGCATTTACTTTAGAAAACTTGTAATTGTAATATCTTCTTTCTATTGGGAGGGGATTCTGTTTTTAATTATGTTTCCCTGAGCTTTTGGGCTTAGTTTTTAGAAGATGATCCTAGACACAAAGTTTGTAATCTTCCATGTTTTGACCTGGTTGAACCATTACAAACAAATTATGATTGTTATAGATTTATACTTATAGACATTTTCACTTCTTTATATGTTGAAATGGTTTGTATCCCACAACGTTACCACAACCTTCTAAAAGTTAGAAGGCAGGTATCACATTTCTTTTTAAAAGTTGTTTTTAGAGACAAAGAGCAGTCTAAGAGAGATTATGTAGGTTGCCAGAAAAATGAAGAGGATAACACCTAGTGTATGTATGGTAACGATTTTTTACATTGTTTTAACAAACTCAGAGTATGTGCTTTGCCAGAGAGTCAAATTCAGCCCTTAAAATTCAGTATCTCATCCTACTTTCCATAGCCTTATGAAATAAAGGTTTTTAAAAGATGACTGACAAAGAAAACGTATGGTTAAATTATGAGAAAAAAAATTATCCTGTGTGTTAAAATTTGTAAGATGTAGGAGTCACGTGCAAGTAAGGTTCTGGAATTTTCCATTCAGGTTATATTTTATTCATATTTTTCTTTATTAGTTAAAATTTAACATTATTATATAACTGTTGAAACAACTCAAATATCCTGTATCCCTTCACCATTCTGCTATTAATCTTTCCATGCTCTCATAATCTCACTACCCTAATTAACTAGTGTAACAGTGGCTTCCTAATTCTTTTCTGCACATATGAGCACACAAACACATTCACGCATAGAGTTTTTTATTTAGTCAGTTATTTGTCTATTTAATTTTACAAAACTGGGAAATGCAATTGTGTTATATAGAATTTTACATTACTTTTGTTTCCCCTTTCATTTACTCTATCATGGTTACAACTCTCTAGATAGATTTAACCCAGTTTTTAAACAACCTATAGATTTGTAATGTATAAATATCATGGTTAATGAACTATTTTTTTCCATAGTTTAAAAAATAATATGGCAGGCCAATAGTTTTAAATAGGTTTGAATGCAATTCTGGTCAGAAACAGGGTGAATTTGGTAAGTTTATCAGTTACCAAGAGACTAAACCATCTTATATGATATTATAAAATATGGTCTCTCTGGTAGATTTGATATTTTAGAACATAAAAATTAAGGAAATTATAAGAAGATAAGCAGTTTTCTTTGTCAAAATAAGTATGTCATACAACTTCATAGATCTAGGATTGATATCTTAGAAAAGTTTCTAGGTAATAACAAATTTTGATCAGAACGTTAGGGTGACAAGATTATATTGGAACAAAGACTAAAGAGTGGCGTTGATCCAGTAGTAATCATGAAAAAACAGTAATTTTTAAAAAGCATAGAAGCTACTCTTTTCCAGGGCAGTGCCAAATATTGACTACAGAGCATTTAAAAAAACATAACGAATAGTTGGAACACTCATAAAGACCTTTGAGATTAAGGTTGTCAATAATAAAGAAAAAAATCTTAATCAAATAAAATTATACAACACTGAATTATGTCTTATAGAATTGACAATAAAATAGTTTGGAATATTAAATTCCATCAAAATATGATATAGAAATTTTTTTTAAAAGCAAACATGATTTTCATGTCTTTTTAAACTTCTATGTGAAAAACAGGTATTTGGGTGTTTAAAGTTTGTAATATGCAGGAATTCATTTGCAAGTTAGATTCTGGAATCAGGCAATGCCATGTAATTAAATTTTCTTTAGGAAATAAATATAACAGATCCTTATATCAGGAATAATAACCAACTTCTCCTTTTTATAATTTGTTTTTATTGAAGTCTAATATAAAATTTCACTTATAAGCAGGTATCGCGTAGAATCCAGAAGAACACAAAAGGTAGGTTTTATAATAATATTGGGTTATTCTTTAATTAGGCTCCTCAAAATAATTTATTTATGTCAAGTTGCCTTCACAATTAATTTTAGTAACAGAAATAATTTTGAGTTACCATTATTTAAATATTATGGGATTTTTATAGGTGTTATTCAAATTTTTTGAATTAAATTTAGGGGGTAACATTGATTAATAATCTTATATAAGTTTCAGGTGTACAACTCTATAATACATCATCTGTATATTCCATTGTGTGTTCACACCCAGAGTTAGTTCTCCTTCTATCACCATGTATTTGACTCCCTTTACTCTCTTTATTCTCCCTCCTCCCCCCTTCTTCCTGGTAATTACCCTTCTGTTGTCTGTGTCTATGAGTTTGTTTATTTTGCTTGTTTGTTGCTTTCTGTTTTATATCCCAGGCATGAGTAAAATGATATGGTTATTGTCTTTCTGTCTGACTTACTTCACTTAGCATGATACTCTCAAGATCCATCCACGTTTTCCCAATATGTAATCGTTTTTTATGGCAGAGTAGTATATTTCACAGTATATATGAACCACTTTTTTATCCAGTTATCTATTGAAGGACACTTAGGTTGTTTCCATGTTTTGGGTACCATGAATAATGCTGCAATGAACATAGGGGTACATATATCTTTACAAGTAAGTGTTTTCAAAATTTTTGAGTAGATCCCCAGAAGAGGGATTGCTGGGTCATATGGTAGCTTTATTCTTAATTTTTTGAGGAATCTCCATACTGTTTTCCATAATGGTTGCACCAATTTACATTCCCACAAACAGTGTATGAGGGTTCCCTTTTCTCCATATCTTCTCCAACACTTGTTATTTCTTGCCTAATTGATAGTAGCCATTCTGACAGATGTGAGGTCATATCTCACTGTGGTTTTGATTTCCATTTCCTTTATAGCTAAGTGAGGTTGAGCATTTGTCCCCCTTTCTTCCACCTCCCCGCCCCCCCCCCTCCAGTTCAAGCCATTGTTTCTCAATCTAGTTATGGAGGACACAGCCCCCTGGCCCAGGCTGGTATTATTATTTCCTTTGCCTTTGGGGTCAAATTCATAAAAAGCCCTTTGATACCAAATTCCATAAGTTTAATGCCTATGTTTTCTTCTATGTATTTTATTGTTTCAGATCTCATATTCAAGTTTTTAATCCATTTTGAATTAATTTTTGTTTATGGTGTCAGATCGCAGTCTAGTTTCATTCTTTTACATATGGCTTTCCAATATTCCCAACAGCCTTTATAGAAGAAGCCTTATTTTCTCCATTGTATGTTTTTGACTTATTTGTTGAAAATTATTTGCCTACAAGTATATATATTTCTACTTCTTTGTGTCTACTTCAATTTCTTTCAACAGTGTCTTATAGTTTTCAATGTATAAACTATACTTCCTTCACTTTCTTCATGAAGTTTATTCCTAGGTGTTTATCCTTTTTGTTGCAATTGCAAATGGAATTTTCTCCATTTGTTTCTATTTCATTGATCGTATATAGGACCACAATGGATTTCTGTACATTAATTTTCTATCCTGCAACTTTACTGTATTTGTTTCTAATACTCTTTTGGTGAAGTCTGTAGGGTTTTCTTTATATAAAGTCATGTCATCTGCAAAAAGTGATAGTTTTACTTCTTCATTCCCATTTGAATGCCTTTTATTTCTTTCTCTCGCCTGATTGCTCTGGCTAGAGCTTCCAGTACTATATTGAATAACAGTGGCAAAAGTTGGCCTCCTTGTCTTATTACTGATCTTAGAGGAAAAACTTTCAGTTTTTCACCATTGAGTATGACGCTAGCTGAGGGTTTGTCATATATGGCCTTTATTAGTTGAGATACTTTCCTTTTATACTCATTTTATTGAATGTTTTAATCATAAGTGGATGCTGTATCTTGTCAAATGCTTTTTCTGCATTTATTGATGTGATCTTATGATTTTTCTTTTATTGAGATAGACATGCAATGCTCTAAACTTCCCTCATAGTACCACCTGGCTCTATTCCCAAAATTTTGATGTCATATTGCCATTTTTATTTGTCTCTATATATCTTTTGATCGCTTATTCTATTTGTTGTTTGACCCAATAGTTGTCAGTAGTATGTTGTTTAATCTCCATGTATTTGTGGTTTTTCCAGCTTTCTTCTTATAGTTAATTTCCAGTTTCATACTGGGTGTCAGAGAATATGTTTGGTATGATTACAATCATCTTAAATTTACTGATACTCATTTTGTGCCCCAGTGTTTGGTCCATCCTTGAGAATGTTCCATGTGCACATGATAAAAATGTATATTCTGTTTACATTCTGGGATGTAAAGCTCTGTAAGTATTGCTTATGGCTATTTTGTCTAATGTGTCATTTAAAGCTGATATTTCCTTATTGACTTTCTGTTTGGATGACCTACCCATTGCTGTCAATGGGATACTTAGGACCCTACTACAATTTCATTTTATCACTTTCTCCCCTTAGGTCTGTTAGTTATTGTTTTACATATTTTGGTGCTCCCAAGTTGGATGCATATATGTTGATAAGTGTATGTTTTCTTGATAGACTGTCCCCTTTATCATTATAAAATGTCTTTGTTGCTTGTTACCCTTTCTATCTTAAAATCTATTCTGTGTGACATAAACACTGTTATACCCCCTTTTCTCTTGGTTCAAATTTTAAGTCATATAATTCAGCTTTTCATTTGGAACTTTCTTCTTTCAAGCACATTTTCATAGGAATTCAGTACAATATAAAAGTTAAAAAAAATTAAATGCTCTGAAGTTAGTGAAATAATATGACAAGTGTGTAACTCAGTCTAGCATTCATGAAGTATGTCAACCTGAGGATTAATAAATCAATATTATACCTAAATGCATTTATTGAATGTCAATATTAAGGCATCAAGAGATCTCCGGTATAACTTCTAGACTTTCTGTGTGGCATATTGTTTCTTAAAAGTAAGGTAGAAATGGGATTTATAGATGATGTAATACAGAATTGTACACCTGAAATCTATGTAATTTTACTAACAATTGTCACCCCAATAAATTTAAAAAATAAATTAAAAAAAAAGTAAGATAGAAAAAGAAAAGATAATGTGGTAAAAATGACAGAGAATCAGGATTCTAGATGGACTTTTTGAGTAACTGAAATCATTTAGGCAAATCTCGTTTGTTTCTGGTAAGTAAATTCAGGCTCTGAGTGTTTAGATGACTTGCTTCATTATGAATGATTCAGGTCATTTCTCTTATTTCTCAATTAAGACTGAGGAACTCATCCTTCTGAATCTCCACAGTAGGAGTAATCCAAGTCTTAACCAGTAGCTGCAGTAGTTGGCAGAGAGGTCCTTTGGGGACATGACGAGGGTAATAAGAGAAACCTCTTTATTTGGAATAGAGGACATTTCCAAGAAGATTTTCTCATCCTATTGGGTGATACATTTAGCCAAGTATCCCAGTATCCAACTAACCTCTTCAAATAAACTGAAAATATCCAGTAATTACTGAGTGCCTGTTATTGCCAATGTAGTGTCCAAGAGTTTAAATTCTTCGGTAACAGTGGCGGCATTTGAAACTCATTCCTTAAACTACTGTTTGCGTGATCTTGGGTGACATTTTAACATTTCTAAACTTTGATCTTTATATTTAAATTGAGTAGATATCTTCCATGTACAGTTGGAATACATTTTAAAAGCTGTATGTAAAATGACTTAGCTCAGGGCTTGGCACATGTTTTGCTCTCAATAAGTAGTAATCCTTATTTTAGATTTCATATATAATTCTTAAATAACTCTAAGATGTGGGTAATGTAATTTCTGTTATGAATGAAAGAACTAAAACAATTAAAGAATGTCACACAGCAATTAAGTGGTAGAACTGGGATCCAAATCCAGGTTCTTGCGGCCTTAAATTGTGTACCTGGCTTGCACTTTATGTTTTCCGGACTACTTATAAAATGCTGTGTCTGAGACCTACGCCTAGAAATGTCAATTTAAATGAGGATTCTAATGTTCATCCAGATTGACACTTTTTTCTCTTTTTTTAACCAAATGCTTCTCTAAATAAAACACTTAGAACAGTATCTGGTAGTACCTTGTAAGAACTAAAGAAAAAGTTTTTATTATTGTTGTTATTTTATACACCTGCACATGCCACACAAATTCCCTGCATTCTCTCCTGCAGAAAATCAAGCAGATTTTTGAGAAATGGACTCGTAATTGAATTGGTTAAATTTCCTAACTTGTTTCAAAATTCTTTATGTTACAATATGTTCTAATAACTTCAATGAGATATTTCAAAAATAATCAGAATAAGGGAGGTATAATGTCCAGGGAAATTTAACCAGTAAAGAGCCTTCCTACTTTAAGATGAGAACAGAGGTGAGGAGCTGAGCTTAAAATAAGGAAACAAAAATTCTGCATAATACCCTGCAAGCCTAGAAAATAGAATGTAGTAATGTGTTCTAGACCCTGATGACACAGTAATGGGTAAACAGCGTGAGGTTCAGATGTAAGTAATATGCAAATTAAAACACACACACACACTCACACACACAAAATAGCTCTCAGAAAAACACCACCACCACAAAAGTTGACAGGAAAAGTAAAATAATTGCAATAGAACACTTGGTTTAAAAACATGTCATAATATAAATAGTATATGGCTAACTAGAGTTTGGACAAAAATTATTATAGTCAGTGGATGAATGGATGGTAAGTATGTTGTAAGAAATATATTTCACCTACTACCATAAGAAGTCAATGGATAGCACCTAAAATTGATGAACAAAGAACTAGCTATAGATATATCAGTTAGTAACAGAGAAGTAAATAAATAAACATAAAACAGACTTGAAAACAGTTACCTTTGGTCAGTAGGATAATGTATGTGTGTGGGAGTAGGGTGAAGAGACAGGTGTTAGAAACTCATTTTTATTAAGCTTTCAGCACTATTTGACATTTGAAACTCTGTGTATATATTCCTTGCATAAAGATTAAAGTTAAAAACCTCTTGAATCATTCAGGAAAACAGTATTGTCAGGAAAAACAAAACAAAACAAAACAAAACAAAAAACATTGACTTACAAGGGGTGTTGTGGGTTTTTCAGTGGAATGTCCAAAGTTTTCCTTCAGTTACGTTTTCCTAAGCTTTATATACCTTTTATAACATATCCTCTCTCACTCTATACCTCCCATGTGTTTATGAAAAAGATGCACAGAAATTGATGGATCTCAAAGTGAAGCGCACAGTTTGAAGGCTTTCTGAAATGTGTGATTTGCCTACAAATTTGGAAAGATACTAATAATCTGTCTTCACATGATGTCAGAATAATCAGCTAAAAAGGGAAGAATTTAGTCATTCACGGGAATGCAAAAAGTCTTCTGACTCATTGCCAAGTTTTTTCCATCTTGTATAGACACAAACTCAGTGCTTTCTAGTATTTATACAAAAATGTTTTAAATACATTTCCTATGGAATGGTTAAATATAACCCCAATTTTGCACATTCTCTCTCTCTTTCTCAGAAGGAGTCAAATCCTGAGTTTTTTAAAAATTTCTTGACTGCCGTAATAGAAATACATGGGAACAGAACAATCCATTTTGATGCTAAGAAGAGCAATCTTATATTTTTTGATTGAAAACTAAATACTTGCAGCTTATGGCTTGGAAATAACCAGGAGATGGTCAGAAAGGCAAGCTCTGTGACTCATTCACATGGGAAAAATTTTAGCTCAGTGTGTGTTTTAATAGTTATGGGCCCCACAGGTCTTTGTTAATCAAAGGTCTGTGTGTAAAACAGTAAAACACTCTGATAATCTCAAGATCCATCCATGTTGCAAACAGCAGTATTTCATCTTTTCTTATCATGCTAAGCAAACTAAGTCAGACAGAAAATGTTGAGCAACATATGATTTCACTTATATGTGGAATACAAAGCTGAAAGTAACAAACAAGACAAACAAAAACTCATGGACACAATACTTTAGTGGTTACCAGAGGAGGTGGGGGTGGTAGAAGAGGGAAAAGGGGGTCAAATATATGGCAATGGAAGAATAACTGACTCTGGGTGGTGAACACATAGTTAAATGTATAGATGATGTATTATAGAAATGTATGCTTGAAACCTATATAATTTTACTAACCATTGTCACCCCAATAAATTTAACAAAAATTTTTAAAAAGCACTCTGAAAATCAAACATCTCCGTTACTGATAGGCTGCATTAAGCTATCAGTCTGAGAAAGTAGGAAATAATTTACTAAAACCATCATTGAGTTCATTTAATATCCAGCTAACAGAAGTTTTAACATTAAACTAATCATAAGAAAGCAGTTCATTATGTTGCTAAGATACAACGTGAGAGATAATAAGTCTGAAGTATCTCCCAAAAAGGACCTCACAGTTTTTTTTCCTCTTTCCTCCTCCTAGTACATTTCTGACATGCTTTACTGCATCGTATTTCCTCTAGTCACAGATATGCTAGGCATCTGGACCTGAGGTATGACACTGATTAGGACAACAACACTTACTATTCTAGAAATTGCTAACTTTGCAGTGGTAGTATTATTTTAGGTTATTTCTGAATTAGGGAAAATTGAAACAGCATTTTTATTAAACAAAGACAAGGGAAAGTCATTTGAACCAAACGACTATGTTTATATGGGGTATGTGATAATGAACATAGTAACTATGGTTACAAACTAGTTTTCAACAAAATACCTTGTTTTCAATCACTTTCAATTAACTGAAGTAAAACCTCATTTTGACTTAAGTTTTTAACATTTGTTGTCAGGCTTTCCTGAGGATAATGTTTCTGAAAGTAGAAGAAGAATTTACTCAGTAATATTTGAAAACGGAGGTCTCTGGGAATGTCTACTTTTGTAAATATTAATCTATTCATTTCCTCATATAGCCACTCTGAAATCAGTGATGGATGAAACTTAGTATTGCAAAACCAATCTTCCATAAACTTGTGGTTCATCTCCAAATTAATGTTAGAAGCAAATTATGTTGGATAAAAAATTCTAATATTGCAAAACTAACATAATGTTGTTTAGATTAATGTCAATAAAAATAACAACTTATTAATATTTGGTTCTTCTTCTATATTTAAGCTTATTCCTTTTGGGGGCTCTTCTTGCCTTTTAGATGTCAATATTTCTCCTGTTCCCAACCTGTCTTCTTGTTTATACTGTTTAAAGGATCCCCATGTCAGTTCTCATGTTCCAGACACATTTCAGATTGTCCCATTGGCATCACATACCCAGTGCTCCCAAAACTGGGTTTAGAGTCTACATAGCACTCTTGTTTTTGACTGTTCTTTACCAAGACACTGTCAATGCCCAGCCACATGCCCTCAGCCCATCCCATGGTGCTTACTCACAGACAGTTGCCATACTTGCTGGCATCTGAGGGAATTTTCTGGTTACGGGAGCAGGTTTGACCCAGGCAGGGAACAGGCCAGAAATGCCAGAAAGTTGATTGCCTATAATTTAAACTAACATTTAAACATTATAAAATACACAGACTTTGAAAACATCAAAGTTAGTCACCTAAAAAAGGTTTTCTATGATTTTGCTGAGACTATATAATCACAATTTTATATACTCAGCTACTGATTTATGGAAATATTGGAGAGAAACTTGCAAAACACTGTCAGAAGATGAAAAGAAATGTCAAAGTCTCCTTATAGTGTTAGCATAAAACATACATTGTTTTTTTATCATGCTGCCCATTCTTTTAAAGAGGATGTGGAAATTCCTGCCTTAAACAAATCATAAAAATTACATTTCTTGCCACATAAATCTAGTGAATGGGTTCCCTATGCACCTAGTTCCCCTACCAGGGCATTATGTGCCAGTCATTTTATTCCATAGAGTATTTATTATGAACTTGCTATTTCAATGTGGCTTATCTATGACTTGTTCGTAATTTTTCCCTAAGCAATAAAGCAAATTCATGACTAAAATGATGATGGAGCAACATGAGTGGGGAGAAGAAGAGGAGCATGTAAAACTCGATCCAGGGTGCCTGACAGGCATCTAGCCCAGACGACTCTGAGTCTTCCTGTACTGCAGAAAGCGCAGAAAATATTCAGCCTCCTGATAGAAAGGCTCCACTGTGGCCCTGGCAGAAAGTACGTAAGGGTTCTCTCATAAATCATTGCCTGGGACACAATGCTAATACGTAAGTTTATTGGTCATAAGTTCCACTACTGACCTAGTCATGAGTGTGCCTCAGAAATTTAGGGTAGAGAACGTGATGTATACATCCTTACCTGCATCCAAATCACTTATCTCATAGTTGGCACTTAATGAATCAACAAAGTTTAGATCTATCCAGAACCTGCTATGTTCCTGAAAACAGTCCAAGTGTCTTCACGTATAATAACTTCTTTAGTCCATGCATCCTATTGGGGTGGGTTTAATAGATGAGGAAATGGAAATTCGAGAAGGTTAAATGACTGTTATTTAAACTAACCACTATAAAATGAATGGAAGGATACACTTTAGAGCTGTGTAGGTACAGTAATATGAAGACCTCACTCTTTTCTGCACACAACATACACAAAAAGTATCTTTTTAAAGGCAACTTTGGATCCTGTAAGTAACTATCTGTAATACCTCTATAATTAAGCATAGTCCAGGAAACGAGTTTCAATACTTAGAAATACACCATAAAATTTACTGTATATTATCAGAAACCCTGGGTAAGTAGACCATAGGAAATTATCTAGATTGTGTGACAACATTTGACTTTTTTCTCTCATAAATAAACTGAATGAAATGGAAATATGAAATATGAAATAACTATAATCACTATTTACCTTTAAAGGACAGAGGAAACACTTGGCCTCAGGATTTTGTTTTCTTATCCTCAAAAACTCTCTTAGCAAGGAAATACTAAAGATCTGGTTACAACCTTGATATCAGACAAGGATAAATTATAGAGAGTAGAAATATGGTGACTGGTTTTTCCTTATCCCTGACAAGAAAGTTGCTTGAAAATACCTAATTGAAAACTTAAAAAGAAAGGTCTGATGATTTGTCTTTCTTTTCTCGTAATTAGGTATATTCTCTGGGATTAGGTAGTTAGAAGGAATAAATAATAAGAAATGGAGATCTCAATTAAGGGTACTCTTTTATTTTTAATTAAACTATGTGCTTAAATAAAAGGAGCTCTTAAATGTAGTCATTATTCTTTATTTAATGGTGGTTTTTAAAGGATTTGTTAAGAGTAGTCATAGATCCGAACCTGGATGCTGGCATTTCCAGTCACCTACCCTTCAATTAGAGTGAAATTATGAGAAAAAATATGGATTTAAATATAGTATTAATATCATCATAGAAATTTGATATTCTTTGTAATAATAATCACCATAATAATATTGTATTCATTCTTTGTTTTGAATATTTGGCCCTATTCTGTCATATACTATGAATTACCTGTAACCTATGTGGATCCAGAGATCTGTTTTTTCCATTTTTCACAATATTTTAATGGCTTAGAGAAATCAAGTCAGACTCTCTGTTTTCAGGAATGAGGCTTCTATTCATGTAGGAAAGAGGTTAGTAAGTAAATAAATATCAGGGGTTCTTCGCAAAAGCCTTATTGTAGTAAAAAAATATTAAAACATGGGGTTTCTGGAAAGTTCTTGACATTGATTCATTCTAATAGAAAAGCTTTAAAATTAATGAAAAAATAAAGCAACATTCTAGCTCTAAAAACTGCCATACTTTGAGATTTTTGCTGCTTATCTCTGGCATTGATATTTTACAGGATTTATCTGAAAAAAATGGAGCTTAGTTTCTATCTTCAGTTACAATATTTTAGAAACTGGCCCATCAGTGAATAATAGAGAAAGACTGCCTTCAGAATAATATGGATCAACTTTGTATTTTCTTCCATAACATCCCCATGGTACAAAGATGATATGAAATAGCCATTAGGAGCCAGGACAAGTCTTATTCAAACTGAAAGCAAGGGAAGCGCATCTTTTTAGTGCAGTGGACAGCAAGTGTCATAAAAGCAAGGGCATGTCTACTGAGGGTAGAAAAGCTACATTAACCAAATCAGTTTTTCTCTCTCAGTTCCACTTTGATTGAAGTCACGTGCTCAAAAAAAAATCTTTTGATCATTGCTGGGGTACTCAAGTTTGCATTTTAGCATTTGAATTTTGGAAGTGAAGAAGATAGTATTACACAAAATGAAGCAAATTGCTAATCTTATAAATAAATCCAGCTATTTGAATATTTTTTTCTTATTCTATGGGACTGCATTATTTGTTCAGTTTTTCTCTTGCCTATTAGAGTCTAAGCTGTGTATCAATCTTTGATCTAAAAGTAAAAAGTTGCATGGGTTGTTTTTGTTGTTGTTTCTATCTTTGTATGTAGAAAGGGTACAGAATTGTGAGGATAGGCATTAGAATAAAATCCTTTCTTCACAAAGTAAATGTTCTGAGAATAAGAAACACCTTTTGTGAAATCGTGTAATAGGGTTGAATATTTAATTTTTGATCCTCATCTGTTCAAATAAAAGTATTTCTTTACTTTCTATAATTCATCTGATTTTCCTTACAATGCCTTGACCTTATGGGGGAAAACAGAGTTCTCTGTCCTCCCACCCCCACTTCACTAAATTATTTTACAATATAATAAACTCATTCAAATTCAGCAAGTTAATCACTTTCAATTTTTAGATAATTTGGTAACTTACTCTTTTTTGGGATGATTCGATATTTCAACAAAATTTTTTTGTTATCCTAAGACGTTACTGAGATGCCTCTGGTACATATGATGCGGGGCTCATGTGAGCTGACAGTGGTGTCAGAGGGCAAGGTCTGTGGGACCAAGTAATTTTCTTTTGATTTCCTCTGGTCTCCGCTGTGGACTGGCTGGTCCCATATATTCCTTGAATTAATGATTGCTGTGGTGGATCCATGGATCTTTGGGCTGTTAAACAATAAACTGAGGCAGATTAAACCTATTAAGAGTTTATTTGAGCAAAAATTGATTCCAGTCAGGCAGCACTGAAGAGAAGTGGTTAGGATGTTCCATCAACAGGAGTGGAGGGGGAGACTTTTACAGAAAAAAGGCAGAAGCAAAGCAAGATTATTGATTTGCTATAGCTTAAGCCTATTTGTGATAGGTTGCCCTGAGGCTTCGATTTTGTAGCCTTGAGAGGTTTACAGGTGTAGATTTTGGTTTGTTTACATTGGCCTCCATGGCACTAGCGCCATCTCAGTCTAATGACTTTGTTTAATTAATTTGATAGCGCATTGTGCTGAAACCTGCTATTAGAGTGCATGGGTTCCACCTTTTGCCACCAGTCCTGACGTCCCTACGCAAAGCATTGTCTTCATCAGAATCCCTCATGCTTCCCGTAATCCACTGCATCTCTTTGCCAGGGTATAACAAAACTGTTGACACCTTCCACAGCTCTCACCTGTGAGGGGCTGTCCTAGGTTATCTCTCGCACTACTTCCCTCTGCCAACACTGTATGATTCCAGACATGCCATGTTGAACATGACCACATGCCAGGCTTTCCCTAGAGCTGGGTAGGGAAACTACAGCCTGCAGGCTAAATCCTCCTGCCACCTGATAATGAAGAAAGTTTTACTGGAGCACAGCCACACTTATTCATTTGTGTGTTGTCTGTGGCAGGTTTCATGCGACAAGGGCAGTGCTGAGTGGTTGCGACAGAGATGATATAGTTCACAAATCCTGGCATATTTAATATCTGGATTTTACCAAAAAGGTTGGCTGACTCATGCCCTAGAGGCTTGCAGCCTTCCCAGAGTATCCTCGGTAAATATGTCACTACCCTTTCTCCTCCTATTCTCAAGATCCTCCAGGAATTTTCCAGAAAGGAAAAATGAGATCAGAGGTTGACGTCTCTCACCACCTTCATATCTCCTCTCTTTTAACATCTCAGGGAACACGGGGCATTCTCTTCTTGTCTGCCAAGAGTTTCCTTAAATCAATGTCTCCTTTCTGTAATGGTGTTTACCCTGTTGCCTTTCTTGAGATCCTAGTGGCAGGTAGGGATTGGGAGGGAGAAACAGGCTTACACAGAGGAGAATATAAATCAGGAGATAGTCAACAAACATTGCACTTGTTACACATGGCCTGCTTTTATTTTCCTACATGTGTAAATAAATGCCAATAACTAGGCACTTGAAAGAGTAGACTGTTACTTTGTTTTTCCTGGTAATGCTAAAATAGTCACTTCAATTCTTTTTCTCAAATAAAGTAAAACATCATAATTAGGAATGGTCTAGATAAATGAAAAATCGGAAAGACATTTTAAGAATAATATTGTGATATTAGCAACCATGTGGAATGTTCAAACTATGTGTTTACCACATGTGGAGTTCTATCAGCTCTTTTCTTTCTAAATACATTTGGATATATGTCTATTCTATCTCAGTTTCTAGCAATCAACTCTAAGTTACATAATGCCATACAATTTGGGAGTGAACATTCAACTACTTTTAGCGTAACTTAGATAGAATAACGTAATAGACGTCAATGTTGAGAAAATAGTAAATATCTTTATTCATGCCTGTTTTTGACTCAGGGTATTTAGGAAACATCTGAGTAAGGTTTTTCTAGTAGATACAGTCTGTAATTACTTTTCACTATAGTTTTACAGTAGGGTAAGGATCAAAACCACCATTCACAGACATTAGATCTAAGCTAGATAATTTTTTATTACTTCTTTAGCTAAACATGGTCAACTTTAACAGTGGGATTCTTAGGAATTCTGTGTAGAATTAATATTTTAAAATCCATAATTTATATTCTCCTACCAAACATACTTATTTACACATACTTAATTACTGTACCTCCTACCAAAGTGGATTCACTGCTGTTTATATTATTATTAACGGGGGTAGGGATTGGTCACAGTTTTTGCATTATAAATTATTCACACAGAATCTTGTTTGTGTACTTGAAATTGTAACTGTTAACCTGGTTTTCAGGGTTTTCATGGGCTGATCAAGAGCTGTTCCAGTTTGTCAGCCAAAAGTGTGTGTTTATCTTGTTTGTGAGTTGAACTTGAAATGATTTAAAAACATGGGGAGGGTTGTACGCAGCAAGGGAGAGTGTCCAGCAAACTTATGAGCATTCTGATGAATCCTAAATTATGTTCTTATTCAGTGTGTGTGTGTGTGTGTGTGTGTGTGTGTGTGTGTGTCCTGCTCCTCTCTCCATCAGTTGTACTTATCTAGCAATGACATTTAGGAACAAAGCCTCTGGACTTAAATGTGACAAGCACAATGCAAAGGTGGACTGTCACTTTAAAGTTTATATGCAGTGTAAGCAAGCAGTTTTTGGGGAAGGTCAACAAGATGGCTGGTTTGACCTGTGAGCTGAACTCGGGCAATTGGAGGCGCCCCACTCCTTCTGCTGTGCTTGGAATGTGTCCTGCCCTGACTTTCCTGTGCTGGAAGCTGCCCCAGGACACAGCCTTGAGATAGAAATGTGGGGATGAGACTGTCTGGACTGTGTATGTGAGTAAACCCTGTTAAGGTCTCCTGTGGACGTGACTAACCCCAATTAAAACCTCCATATAAACTTTTAAGATTTGATGATGGGTGCGAAAAGCTACTGGTCTTGTGGCCGCTGAAATAAGTCTCATAAGCATTAGATTGGTGCACAAATAATTGCAGTTTTTGCCTTTATTTTTAACCTTTTAAAGCACAATTACTTTTGCATCGACCTAATAAGTTCCCTCACTTTTTAAACCTGCCATCTACCAATCTGGAGTGGTCTACCCTTTCTCTAGGCTTCTCCCTGCCCTCCAGGTATGGGAGCCAGTTTCAGATTATACCCAGGAAGCTCTTGAAGAGGGTGCCACCCAACATCAATCTGAACCTTTCATTAATACATTTCTAGTTCTTTAGGATGCCTTTCCCATTATATGACTATAGCGTCACACAATTACTCCCAGTGTGTAGTATCTGCATTTCATAAAGAGCTCTGATATCCCAGGCCCCCCTCCAATGACAATAATGCTTCTGATCCGGGCTACTTACCTGCTCATACTTACACACGTTCCAGTTCACCCTGAATGGTCCCTCTCCCCTGGAAACAAGTCAAGATAATGAGAAATACAAAGCTCTTGTTACTACTGATGGAGTTTTGGATTGCTGAGGTGAATCATTCTGATGTCTGGCCCCAGGCAGCGGCGGAGAAATCAATGAAGGAGAGAGCTTTGTAAAACGTCCTGGAGACTCTCAGCTCCTTCCAGGTATCTGGTCTGCTCTGAGAGCACTGAGTGAACAACTCTCGCTTTCTTTCTTGACTGTATTTTCTCCTGTAATCTTACATGATGTGTTTCATTTAAAACTACTTCACCTCTCATACATTTCTGCTTGACCTTCTTAGACGAGCTGGTGGGAGGCAAGCAGCCATGAAAGAAATAAAACTGAAAAACAGAGTATGTGATAAGAACCAAATTGTAGGTAACAAAACAGCGTCTCTAACATTATGAAAAACGAGGATATATTTTGCTTTGAAAACCAAACAGGAGGAAATTTCGTTATTGAAATAGCTCATCCCCGTGGTTATTACCATGTGTACTATAAAGAATAATGACCTTAACCTCATATCTGAACATTAATTCTGATTAAGAAACAGCTTATAACCATTCTCTGTGTAGCAATGTACTGCATGTACCCTTTATTCGTCTAGTTAATATTTAAAAATTATTTTATTTCATGTTAGTATTTTGTTTTATATCACTCAATATGCAAGAAAATTTCACTGTTTAATCCAATAGCAATTCATTATGGAAAGTGAAGAAGTATTTAGAAAAATATAAATAAGACTATTTGGTAAATTTAGATTTTATTATTGAGAGTTTCACATAGTGGTAAAGGCCATGAAAGACTATCTATCAATCCCTAAATCATCCATAAACTGGAAGAGTAGTGCTAATTTTTCTTTAGTGATTTTTTTACTAAAAATCTTTAGTTATTGTATTATCAGTCCTTGTGATTTATGTTTTTAATCCTTTAGCTTATATAGATCCTTTCCTTTTGCAATTTTTCAGTCTCTGGCTTTCCAGGTCCAGAACTGTGCAAGGTCAAAGCCTTATTGTGCATTATGAGGTGGGCCATATTCACATTTCTGTGTCACATTTCAATTAAAACAAAACTCAAAAAGGTTAATGAAATGTTAAAATGAAAACAAAAATTATGATAACATTGTCTACTAGTCTTAAATGTTTCAACAAATTGTTACTTTCTTAGCTGAGCTATTGCTTGTTTTAGGACTGCTTTTCAGCAGTTTATTTTCATATCCTGTCTCATACATCTCCTAACATACCTCCTGCTCAGTGCTGTTCTTTCTTCAGTTTCCTTAGAAATTCCTCCTGTAGTATTTAGGAACGGCATTCAGCGGCCAGAAGCAACATTCCACTTAAAGTGGCTTAAACAAGAGAGAGGTTTATTTCTTTCTTCATATGTAAGAAATTGGGGGTGAACCACCAAGGACTACTATGTTGGTGTTACAATCATCAGGGCCCCAGACTACTTCTCTTGTTTTGCTCTGCCATCCTTAGTACACAGCTTTCATCCTAAGCTTGCCTTGTGGTCCAATGTGGCGGTTGAAGTTACCATATCCTCTTTCTAAGTAGAAAAGAGGAAGGGTAAAGGACAAAACATTTCCCAGAAGTCCTACCCAACCTCTACTTTAATCTCATTGATCACTTCTAACTGCAAAAAATGTGTCTCCTATGCTATCCTTGGCATATGGCTTTCATTCATCAAAATCTTCTCCTTGGAAATATCTACTAGTTTCATTAACTTTAAAGAATATTTTCATTTGTATGGTACAAGGTCATAGGCTAGGGTTTTCCAAATTTCAATCCTTTTAGTACCACCTTCAAATTTTTGCCACACACAATGTGTGTACTTACTTATTTAATACATTTGTCTTAATTAATACATTTATCTTCAATAGCTTTGGTATTATTTTTTGCAATAATCTGCTTAATATCAGAGGTTTAATATTTTAGTTATGCTTTTTCAAGTGTATATTAAAACAAATATCATACATAACTGTTTTAACAAGTTTATTAACGTCTCACCTAAAATCATCTATATACAATTAGTTGTTCACATACTATCAGCAATGGTATATAATATGTGTCAACTTGGCTATGCCATGGTGTCCAGTTGTATGATCAAACAGCAGTGTAGATGTTGCTATGAAGGTTTTTTTTTTAGATGTGATTAACATTTACAATCAGTGGATCTTAAGTGAAGCAGATTATCTTCCATATGGAAATGGGCATCATTCAATTAATTGAAGGCTTTAAGAGCCTCAAGACTGCAACATATAAACCATGCCTGATTTCCAGCCTGCTGACTTGCTCTTTGGATTTCAAACTTGCCAGCCTGTTTCTCTGGAAAGCCCCAACAATTACATTATCCTTCAGAAAATGTTGCCTTAAGCCAATGGAATAAATCTCCAAAAGTAGGACTTTAAATTAATATTTTAAAATCATATTTGAAAAGGTAACATTTGTTCATAGTATAAAAGTCAACTGATACATAAGGATATAAAGTAAAATAAAAAACCCAAACTCCCTCTCACTTCTCTGTCTCCAAAATATCTTATTCCTTCCTTAGAGACATCCATTATTACCATTTTCCCCATATCTTCAGAAATATTCTGTGCATATAAAATCAAACGTGTGTACATAAATAATTGCACATACATTCATACTCCTGGACATTTAACTCTATGAAATCAGGATGAGTTTTACTGGCAGTAGTGATTATGCTTGTCATTCTTGATTTTTTTTTTCCTGGTATCATTACTAGATAACTGGAACAGAAATATATTTTAATCGACAAACCTGTTAAGGGTCATTTGAGAAAGGAATATGATATTGGTTCTTTAAACTTCTTTTATTGACACCTTCTGGTAGGTGTCAATACCAGCACGACATATGGCACCACATGCTCTTGAAGACATGGAAATGGCATTGCATAGAAAAACACAGACATCAGTGACCCTGAGGTTAAAAGTACCTCAGTAAAAGAGGATTCTACAATGAAGAAATGTTAGGAATAACCAATTTTGCTGTCTAAGTATGGTCAAGAAAACTACATGATTTAAGAAATGTATGTCTAAATTAGAGTAAAAGATCTTTTTGATATGTACAAAATAGGAATTTTAAATTAAAGTGTTGTGTCATTGCTTAATTGATGGCAAATTTTATTTCTTAGTGATGTATAACTAACGATGCCCTTTGTCAGTATTTTAGATATGGTATCTGTGAATGTGTACGTCTGCGTATATGCAATTCTTATTTAAACAAATGGTGACATTTACATACTTTATTATACAGCTTTCTTTTGTGCCTTAGGTATTACTTCATATCACTTCATATATGTTTGTTTCATTCTAATATTACATCATATTTCACAGTAATGACATACCACAGATTAAACAATCCACTCTTGACTGATACTTCAGTTTGATTAGGCTATTTTTAATATTTTTCTATTATAAACAACAATGAAGTATATAGTACAAACACACACACACACACACACACACACACACACACACTTATATGTATGTTATTCCACTAAAACTAAAGGGTGACTACATCTGTCAGTTGAATTACTAGAAGTAGACTTGCCAGGACAAAGATTAAATATATTTTATAGTCTGATAAATATTGACAAATCATTCTTCATAGATGTAGTGTTCGATTATGCTTTTATCAAAAAGGTATAAGTGTGAGACTTCCATATAACCTCGTATATTAGGATTCTCCAGAGAAACAGAACGAATAGGAGAATATTACATATATTCATATATATATGAATTCAAATATATATATATGTACATATATATATATATATATATATATATATATATATATATATATATATACATGTATATGTACATATATATATATGTGTGTATATAAGAATTGGCTCACAAGACTATAGAAGTTGAGAAGTCCCATGATCTCATGATCTGCTGTCCACAAGCTGGAAACCAAGGAAAGCCAGTGGTGTAGTTCCAGTCTGAGTCCAAAGGTCTGAGAATCAGGAGCTCCAATGGTATAAATTCCAGTCTGAGTGCAAGACACAACCAATATTCCAACTTGAGCTGTCAGGCAGAGAGAGAGAGAGAGAGAATTCTCCCTTCCTCCACCTTTCTGTTCTATTGAGGCCCTCAATGGATTGGATGATGCCCATCTACACTGAGGAGGGCAATCTGCTTTACTCAGTCTAATGCTAATCCTTCCAGAAACACTCACAGATACACCCAGAAATAATGCTTAGCCAGATATCTTGTCACCCTGTGGCTCTGTCAAGTTGACACACAAAATTAACCATCATACCTTACAACTGAAAAATGTAATCAGAAGGTTCTGTTAAGGAATGAGACTGAAATAGTAATATTGATTGGGACTTATTCAACTGCAGGTAACTGAAACACAATTTGAGCTCTAATAAACACACCAAAATAATTAAAATTAAATAAAACAAAAAGATTTATTGGGAAAAAGCAAACAAACAAAACCTGGAGGAGATTTGAAGAAATAGCTGCTGCAAGCAGGGAAGCCCTGTTGTCTTCATAGACTTAAATTAGGAAATTTATGCAATACGTGTCTGCATCTCATCACATCTTTTATCAAAGTGCTGATTTCATCCCCCCAGGCCTCTTCGCTGGATGAGAGGCATAGTCTTGAGCATCCCTGGGGTTTTGTCCTTTTACTGTACATACTGTGAAGAAGATATTTTCCACCAGCAGCGACAGAAAATTCACCAGGGAAGATTCCATTTAGCCTTGTCTATGTACCTTGTCTAACACTTGGCTGTGTGTGGACCAAAGAGGGAGGTGCTATCATTGACGCAGCCTTGTGCATAGTGACCCTTATCTGTCCAGCACAGATCATCTGGAAAATAGGAACTACTGCTGCAGAAGGGTCATTATTTGTTCACAAGTACCTTCTTATTGTCTTTAAGATCACACTGTATGGGTCAAAAAAACTTCTCCAAGCTGGCTCTGGTTTCTTTATGTGCTGTAGTTTAGAGAGAGGGGGAGAAAAGAATGCTTGTGAGGAAGAGAGATAAAAAGGATGAAGGGCAAGGAGAAAGGAGAGAGAGAAAAGTCAGTAACGCAACACTGATAAATGAAGGAGTAAGGCGAAACTAGAAAAAGCAAAGCAATAAGATTATCTATAGAAGGAAAGAAAGAAATGATGGGGCAGAAATAATATGAAGTGTTGAAAAATTCAAGATACAGGCCTGACTCAGAACTCTATGCCTTTGCAAAAAATTACATATCCATGGAAAATTTTGACTCCACTTAGAAAACATGGCTTTAGATTAAATGCATTACTTATTTGGAAGAATAGGAATGCGATTTATATATATATATATATATATATATATATATATATATATATGTATATGTGTGTGTATATATATATATATGATATATTCTAAAAAACATATTTATAGATCTTTTGTAGATTGATGGCATTAATATCCTATCTGTATTCATGCCTTTTGCTTTGAAATTTTGTAGATCCTACCTGTATTAGTCTGCTATGGCTGCCATAGCATAATACCATCGACTGGGTGGCTTAAACATTTCTCACAGTTCTGGAGGCTGGTAGTCTAAGGTCAAGGTGTTGGCAGGTTTGGTTTATCCTGAGGCCTCTCTCTTTAGCTTACTGATGGCCATCTTCTCACTGTGTCCTCACAAAGGCCTTTTCTCTGGGTGTGTGCATTCCTGGTGTCTCTTTCTCTTCTTATAAGGGCACCAGTAATATTGGATTAGGCCTCACCCTTAGGACCACATTTAACTTTAATTACCTCTTTAAAGGCCCTAACTTCAAATACAGTCACATGGGGGGTTAAGGCTTTAACACATGAATTTTAAGGAGACACAATTCAGTCTATAACATCACCCATTCTGATTTTTAGGCTTAGGCATGTGACTTGCTTTCCCAAATTGGAGACGTGAAAAATACGATGCACAGGCATAAGCCTGGATTCAGTAATAAAGATACAGCAATAAGGAAGTAGCAAACCATAAACAACCCATCTTTCCAAGAACATATATGTGTGTGTGTGTGTGTGTGTGTGTATATATATATATATATATATATATATATATGAGTCAAACTGACCACATATGCCAGGGAGCAATGTCTCAAATACTTCCAGGAATGAGATTTTACTAAAATTGTTTTTGAATATTGCTGCCTGACTGGTTGTAATTGAAAGTGGTTATTATCCTATAAGTGTTTCATAATGTGTAATGAAATGTTCCCTGAACTCAGCCCCTTTAGCCCTGTCTATACCTCTCCTTGTTATGAAAAGCAAAGCACCAAGTACGCTTTGTACTCTTGGCTTTAAAACCACACATGGAAGAGGAAGAGATGGCCTGCAGATCAGAATTATTTGCCTGAGGCCATGTAGAAACATGACAACATATAAACCGGTTATACCTCTCAAGTTTAAATCAATATAAGATCAACAAAACCATTCAAAGGGATTGAATGGCATCATTTAATTGACTTACTTTCCATCCGTCTAATAGGTTCCTTAAGAAGCTACTAGACACACACTTAATTGGAGGTTAATATGGACTCAGTTTCCATAACTATAAATGCATTTCCTCATAGATGGAGACTGGGAATTTGTATGGCATTTTGCTTTATTGATATTTTGACAATGAAATATTTATGTACAAATGTACTTTGGAACATATTGCAGCAAGATTTTTGGCAGGGTGTTCCTTTTCAAATAACAAGCTTAATCTTACAACAGGGTTTGCATCACAACACTCTGCAACCAAAGCATGGGCTCTGTTTCCTTATAATTGATTATATGACTCCTAAATATGACCATCTGTGCCTATTATTTGTCGTACTGATGGTGTTGTCATTTTTCCTCAGAATGTGCATTCCTTGAAAGCAGGGAGAATATTTTGTCTTTCACATACTTTAAAAAAGGGTTTAGCACAGATCTAAACATATGTTACATGCGTAATCCATATTTATTGACTTGATGTGGTTTACCTAACCTTAACATGGCTGCCTGTAAGATGGTGTGGATTAGCCTACAAAGTGATTTCTTTTCATATTTTCAGATTCCCAAACCCCTCTGGCCTTATTTCTTTCAAACTATCCAATATAGTGTCCCCTGACTCTAATCTGGGCCAAAGCCTTAAGGAGGACATATGAATATGTATGTCACTGTCTGTCCTTTCCCCTTCTATCTCTTTTTTATTTCTTTTTTGTTTGTAGAGCCATATTTCGTAGGTTTTTTTCTTTTTCTTTGCTGAATCACTAAGACTTTTCATTATATTCTTGGAAAGATGGGTTGTTTATGGTTTGCTACTTCCTTATTGCTGTATCTTTATTCCTGAATCCAGGCTTATGCCTGTGCATTGTATTTTTCACGTCTCCAATTTTAAAGCAAGTCACATGCCTAGGCCTAAAAATCAGAAGGGGTGACTGAATTGTGTCTCCTTAAAATTCATATGTTAAAGCCTTAACCCCCAATGTGACTATTTGAAGTTAGGGCCTTTAAGGAAGTAATTAAAGTTAAATGTGGTCATAAGGGTGACGTCCTAATCCAATATTACTGGTGCCCTTATAAGAAGAGAAAGAGACACCAGGAATGCACACATCCAGAGAAAAGGCCTTTGTGAGGACACAGTGAGAAGATGGCCATCAGTAAGCTAAAGAGAGAGGCCTCAGGATAAACCAAACCTGCTAACACCTTGATCTTAGACTACCAGCCTCCAGAACTGTGAGAAATGTTTAAGCCACCCAGTCGATGGTATTATGCTATGGCAGCCATGGCAGACTAATACAGGTAGGATCTACAAAATTTCAAAGCAAAAGGCATGAATACAGATAGGCGATTAATGCCATCAATCTACAAAAGATCTATAAATATGTTTTTTAAAATATACTTTTTAGTATAGCATAATGTGAAATATAACCTACATGGAGAAAAGCGGAAAAATCATGAATATAAAGTACGATAATTTTTTTCTCCAAAGTGAGTGCAACTATATAGCCATCAAGGTAAAAATACAGAACACTTCATTCATGTGTGCATGTATGCGTATTTTGAGATAGCAATGAATTTTTTTTTTCTTTATGGATAGCCAATAAATTCAGCAAAGCTTACTAGAAAGATGTCTGCTTTTTATTATTCTTTAACTTTGCTATAAATCAGGTTCTATGTTTACGTGGTTCTTCCTGGACAATATATTCTGTTCTCTCACTATTGGCACCCAGTACCACATAGTCTTAATTACTGTCGTCCTACTGATATATGTTCTTCAAGATTGTGGTAAGTGTCCACACTTTTTTGGCTTTTTATAGGAATTTGAGAATTAGCATGTAAATTTCCATAAAACAAGTTGCTTGGATTTTGATTGGGGTGGCATTTAATCTATAAATTAAGAGAGATACAATATCTTTAAAAATTGAGTAGTCTGATTCACAATATTTTTTATCTCTCCATTTATGTCTTAATTCTACGCATTGATGGTTTGTGACTGTGTGTAGAGGTCTTACAATCTTTCATCGTCTATTCCTAGATATTTGATATTTTGATACTGTTTTTAAGTTATACTATTTGAAAATTTAAATTATCTGTAGAGTCTTGGATTTTCTAAGTGCATACAATCAATGACAAGTTTTTATGTTTGGTTGGTGTTTGTATTATTACATAGGTTAGATCCTTCAGTATTATATTGAGTGAAAGAGATAATAGTGGTCAAAGATGTCGCATTCACAATTTCAGGAGGCAAGCTCTCAAAATTTCATCATTAAATACGATTTGTTGGTGGTTTACTAGATATTCTTCATAGTTAAACAAGGTTTATTTCTTTCCATACTTTGCTAATAGTTTTTTTTATGAATGATTTTATCACATGCTTTTTACATTTATTAACTTTTACTGACATAATTATGATTTTGAATAGACTAGTAAAATGATAAATTTATATTGTAATTATTAACTTCTTTAATACGTGGAATAAAATCCACTTGAACGTGAGGTATTATAATTTTTATATTTTGTTGTGTTCGATCTGGTAACATTCTAGAAATTTTATGTTAATTGGAAAATTCAAGAGAAAAAATAGTCTATTGCATGAACACATATTTCTGTTGTCTCCATTTTTATATTTTTCCTTATACTCCAAGATTCTATTATTGACTCTCTGTTTGAAGAATTCATTTAGGCATTCTTTTGATTTTTGTTTTTTTGTGGGATTCTTGTGGCATTTAATTCTTATTTTGCTAATGTTTTACAGTAAGTATGAGAAGTAAAGACAGGGATGGCGTAAGGAAAAGGATGAATAGAAAAATGTCTTTCAAGTTCCTTAACAATTGAAGCATGTTCTAGGATAAGAAAGTTCAGTAAAAGCATCATGTTCTTATCACCACAGCGCTTTTAATAGAGATGTATGTCAGAGACATGACAACTCTTTAGCTCTGGTGGAAATGATTCTGACAGAATTAATCCTGCATCAAACTTGGCACATTTTGGGAGAGTGAGTAGTGCAGCTGCTACATAGTTGGGCAGATGAAAAGCTGATTTTCCAGAATCTACTTTGTAGCATGTGAGTAGCAGCATGTGTGCTTCTTCTCTGGTCTCAGTATCTCTTATTCTTCAGCAGGGAAGGGAGAGCCCTTCCAGTCGTGCAGCAATGGGAAAACTGCTGGGCAAGATAGCAGAGAGTAAAGGGGATTAAACATATGGTGATGGAAGGACAGCTGACTCTGGGTGGTGAACACAGAATGCAATATATATCTATCTATATATATATATATAGATATATGTATTATAGAATTGTACACTTGAAACTATGTAGCTTTGTTCACCATTGTCACCCCAATAAATTTTAATTAAAAAAAAAAGAGTAAGATTTCTTTTTTATATTTGCTAGTGGTATTGATTTACCAGAAGTAATTTCTCTTACTTTTGGGCAGTAAAATAGTGCCCTAATGATAAAGTAACTTACACTTAGTACTCTTAAAAGGCACAGTAGAGTGAAAACAAGGCCTCTTTAGGACCTAGAATAGCTGGAAGGGGAATATAGCTGGATTCTGTCTAAGCATCAGGGCATGAAAAAGCTAATTCCATATCACCACAAATTGACTGACACAGAAAAATGAGACCTTGGCTTTTATCATCCATACAAATACTCACCTCTTCTAGCTTTTACTACTAAGTCTAAGGTCAGCTTAATCACAGCTGGGAATATATGACTGCTTCTCAAGTTAAGGTGAAAAGCTACATTCCTTATAGTTATTTTTCCTCATTATGGAAATGAGTAAGCTGGAAGCCTAAAATATGGGTACTCTTTTCATTATTTTGCTTGTTGGGACAACCCTTAACACTTATCACTGCCATTGTTTTTTAACCTACAGAATTGGAAGGATATGGTATGTACAGGGAGAAGTTATTACATGAATCACAGAAATGGTCAACATGCATCTAAGTTTACCCGTTGGACAAAGAGAGCTAATGGGGGCAAGTTCTTCTGAGAAGAACCTAAATGTGTTTAAAAGAGAATACCACACCAGTCTTTTTCCTTTCTCCTGAAGGAAGAAAAGTACATATGAAACTGAGGGTGGGTAGGTGATTGCTACGGCTGCAGTTTGCTCCGATACTATAAAGTGTGGCTTTCTTATTAGGGAAAGTAAGTCTTCAATGCTAAATATGAGGCTGAAGCCTTGGAAAAGTGGTAACAGGTGTGTTGGTTCATGCGTAGTATTCTCTCTTAAGCACTAACTTAATTTTAAGTATCAAAATTATATTTTTTTGGCTCAAAATGGTGCTTTCTTCTACAGTTGATTTCTCCTGTTTTTTAGTCGATATTATTGTCTCCTCCAATATTTCTTTATATCTTTCACCTATCTGGGAGGTTTACTTAGAGGCCACCTTTAATGTTCTGCATCTCCAGCTGATGCAACTTCCCCATTGAGGCCCTGCAGCTGCTCCTTGTAGGTGCAGATGGCCTTATAAGCCTTGGTGTGCGCAGCCATCAGGTTTATATATCCAGTGTGTAGGATGCCCGCAGCCAGCGGTAGGCTGGCTAAGCCACCAGGCCGAGTTGCAGGCAGCCGAGGAGCCACATTGCAGCAGGACAGCGACTGCAAGTGGAATCTACCCACACCTTTGGAAGGTAGAGGCGCAAGGACATGCAGGAGCCTTCTGGGATCACTTTGAGGTAGGAGACAGCGGAGCACAGGCCCTGCTCCCAGCCGTGGCTCTTGGTACAGGGGGCAGAAGGAGCTGTGTCGCTGCAGCTGGAGATGTGAGGAGAAGGGAAGCGCCAGGCCAGGCCTTTCTTCAACGGTAGGTCTTTTAATTTTCCGTTGTCGGAGAATGTCTTAATTTCACCTTTGTTGTTGAAGGCTAGTTTCACTGGAACTCAGTGTTTGTACTTTTCTTTCTGCCGTGATTATGCTGCTTAGCAATTGCTGTGAAACAAACCTCTCTAAAAAATTAGTAGTTTGAAATAACAAGCATTTATTTAATTATGATTCTGTAGGTTTGTAACTTATGCTGGATTCTGCTGCAGACTTCTTTTGTTTCAGCTGAGTTTCCTCATTTCTCTTAAATCAGTTACAAATAACTAGACATTTCTCCTTCTGAAGGATGGTGGGCTGTAAGCCTGGTAATTCTAGCTGTTCTCCTGTCTCATCCTACCTGAATCTCATTCAAGAAACACGTGGACATGGCAGTGGTAGGGAATCCCTGAGAAAAGAAAACTTCAAAATTTTCTTGTAGATTAGGCTTGTAATTGGCACAGCACATCTTTAGTTGCATTCTGTTGGCTAAAACAAAGTCACCAATCCACCTATATACAAGGGGTGTGGGAAAAGATTCCATCTTTGGACGGGAGGATGTACATAGTCAGATTGCAAAGGGAGTGGTACAAATGCGTGGAGTGGTATAAATGGCAGGCCTGGAGAACTGGGGACACTTTTGAAATCAGTCTACCACTTGAAACTTCAAACCTTGTCTGTCTTTATAGGCCCTTGATGTTGTCAAAGAGATTTAAAAAAATATATTTTATCCATATTTCTTTCCTGTTAGGAAGGTCGGTCTGATACAGTTTCATCTTCTATAGTTAAAGGTGGAGTCCTGCAATGATATTTTTAAACCCGTATTATGGAGGAGGTGGTGCCAAAAATTCAGAAATAACACAAGTAAAGCCAATTAATCACCAAAGTAGTAATTAGGGAAATTTTATTGTGCGCACACAACAAAAAACAGCTGGCGAACTGTGAGCACTCAAGCCAAAACCTAGCATGAAACTCAGGTGTGTATTGTTATAAAGCAGCTTCTATAGTGAGAAGACAGTGACTATTTATTCTTCACAGTGATTGGTAATAATATTAATTTTTTTTAATGATTGGGAATTGGTTTAATGGTTATCTCATATAAATTTGGGAAACAGCTTAAGTTTTGCATATGATTTCCAGAGGCATAAACAATTAACGACCCAGGTCAAAGTAATCTTGCCAAATAAGCTAAATAAGCTTTGCTTGTGTGTATGACTAAACTGGCTCTTTCTTCTCAGGGAATTTTCAAGGCTGGTCTTCATTTGTTTTTGATTTTTAACAGTGGAAAGATTATTTGCACTTTTGAAAAAGGTAGGCATCTATGCTTCATAAGTGGTATAGACTATTTGAAATAAAGTTCAAAGCACTTTTGATTTCCTTTGTGTAGGATGAATGCGAGAATTAAGATAATTTAGCAACAGCTGCCTAATCAAGATAGAAATAGAGCAGTAACAGGAACATAGCAATCTTTGTCATAAGAGAGAAATAGAATATAAATGTGGAATCAAGATGAAGGAATACGTCTATGTCCAATATCATGACTAAATAAATGAACTTACATGTCAAGAACCATGGTAAACACAAGGAAAGAGGGAAGGTGGAGTTCTTTACAATGCTAACACTCATAGTATTTTTACATTGCAATGGAATTATTTTCTGAGAATACAGAGCAACAGTAAGGTCAACACCACAGTTTTAATTCTAGTTAGCCTGAATTCAACATGGTATGTCTCATGACATCTCTGTTATAATATTTGACAAAGCAGTTTAATTCTTTATAGTGGCTGTTAATAAAAGTAAAACATCATTTTTCTTATTAGATGATCACAAATATAGAACTTATTAAAATATTTGTGAATTGTGTGTTTTAAAATAATCCCTGGTAAAGAAATCTAGGATGTTTGTTTTGTAAATAATAGTAAAAACAAACATAAATATGTTCTAGTACATACCTTGAGGACAAAATTTTTAAAAAGCATCAAGAGAACTTGGAAGTAGAAAGTATTAAATAGGAAAACTGAAATCAATCTTACAATAATTATGGCAAAGACAGTAAGTAGTCCAAACTTTTTTGCCTAATGGTAAGGTCTCAGATTTGATTGTTTAAAACCAATGTTATTCAACAACATGGCATTTATAAGCTAGAGATCTTGAGAAAACATTACATAATAAAAGATATAATGAACTGAATTCAGTTAAAGTAAAATTAAAGGAAAGCATGGATAACAGATAATAAAATGCAATAATAACAATAATATTTTGTAAAAACAAATACATGTCCTAATGTTGAATAATATAAAATCAAAATATAAACAAAAATTTATATAAGCAAAAGAAAGAATTGGTACAAATATATAATTGTATTTGGAGACTAAATAAAAACATTGACTCTGTGACTGGTCATGTAAATAAAATTTGAATGAGAACCTGACATATAATAACATCAAATTAATTTTTATTTAATTCAATTTATATAAATAATTCAGCAAAAAACTTGAACCAGTAGATGTACATTGCATTTTATGTGCTGTAGTCAATACAATTTTTCACACGTTTGTGAATATTTGCCCCCATGACTATTATCTACTATGCCACAAAGAAAAGTTCAATAAATATTTTTAAAACATTGAAGCAAAATATAAACTGGAACAATCAAGAAACTCTGGTAAATGAGTTCATGGGGAAAGGTGATGGAGTTGATTAAAGGAATTTTATTCCTTACTTTAATATTTTCCAAGATCATCCCAGATGGCCAGCATGAATTAAAATATATTTTTTAATAATAATGTAAAGGCACTACTTTCTATCATCAATACATTAAAAAATCTAAACTGCAATGAAGATTTTCAGTGGAGATTTATATGGAATCTCTGATTTTGGTGACACAGTAAAAGAAAAACAAAGTTACTTATGTCTTAGTAGAGCTCAGTTAAATGCAATTTTGCAGGTGAGAAGTGAAATTGTGACCTTTATAAAGAAAATCTTAGAATGACAAAGAACAGTGATAAAAAGAGATATTGCCACAGAATTAAAAGAAACATGTAGTTTTGCTTTTAGTGACTGTATGTCTTCAAAAGTACAAATGACTATGATTTTGATATTGATTCTCTATAACAAGGGAAAATGTATGAAATTATCAAAAAGATCAGTAAAATCTAATTGGTAATAGAAAAGGTACATTTTTATACTTGATGGGAATGAGAAAATATTTCTGCTTTTTAAATCATAATCATGGAATATAATTTCTACTTCCCTTAGTCTATGTGTTTGATATTCTGTAAGACAGTTTAGAGGCTTAGACATTTTTCCTCCTTCCCTGAATTATTTGGTTGAATGGTTCATATTAATATACAATATATCTTGAGTAAAATTTGAAAAAAATATGGTGTGCTAATGCATGTGGAATTTGAAAAAATGAGGTGCCTGTTGAGCTTGGATTGGGGTGAGGGTGGATGGGAGAAGGAGACTGTTCTCTCAGATTAAAGAACGACATGATAGGGTTCTGTAGTTTTCCACTGGGGTAAGTAAATTCAGTCTTAACCTTCAGTTACACCTGCCTTTGGCATGTCGTTTTAATGGTAGGCAAGGTCAAGTTTCTCCCACTTGTTTAGCTGTCTTCCTGCCTAATCTTGGCTTTATTCCTCATCAGCTACTTAACTCCTTTTCTTGCTGACCCAATTTGGGCTTCTGCTTCGGGGAAGGCGACAGGAGAAGACCAGCAAGCTCTCAGGATTAGAGCTGCACTCTGAAGTATGTTTTTAGAATTTTCTGAGCCAGCTGAGTTTTCAGAGTAACTTTTTTTCAGATGTGTCTGTCTATGGCTTGAACAGTGATGGTCATCAGTAACAGGGCCCATGGAGCTGGAACACCTGCACCTCGTGCCCATTATTGCCTAGGGCAACTGTAGATGTATACCAGGGGTGCCAAAAATGTGTACAAGTGGACACTTTGGTCAATGTTACTCAAGCAGTAGTTCGCGGTAATCAGAAGTGTCTGGACACTGATGGGAACCACTTTGAGCACCTCTTGTGATTGCAGAAGTCAAATGTGACTTGTATTCATCTTTTGTTATCAGTATATATTGAGTATTACAATTTTAATAGTTTTTTCCTTTCTTAAAATCTGCATACATTTTTCTGGCACCCTCTGTATATTCCTGCTGTTTGAGGTTTATTCAAGTCTGTGTTCATATCTTTCTTACTTTGGTAAATGGATGTTGAACATGAAAAGAAATATGTGATAGTGAAACTGAAGGAAACTCTGAAAGTATTCAGAAAAAATGAATGTTATCCAAGTGTGCTATGTTCATTAGCCATATGATTTTCATATCAACTGCATTGTCAGACCAAATGCGTAGTTTTTTCAGAGCCTGCACTGGGAGCTCAACTGAGTATCACGACATTAAGGACATGCTTTCAAATTGATACACATCACCACCAGTTAAAATTCTGAAATCTGAATAAGTCCGCATAGGAAGATTAGCACACAAAGGGCTAGTCTTGCTTTTCAGTACTCACTCTTTTCTTGGTAGAGGCTTCTGGTGGGCCCCCTGCATCAGTACTGCTCTGTACGTTTATGAGGCAGTTAGGAGGGGATAACTAGTGTTGTAACAAGGTACAATTCCAGGCTAGAAAAATGACCTTATCAGTTGTGAGCTTAAAGATACATTAGAAGCTTTGGTCTTTATTATGCTGCTCATGACAAGCCACCAGAACGGAAGAGGGCAGAAGAGGTAAAAAGCTTCTGTCTCTTCATCGACCCTGTGAACATTTGCCATATTCTTCCTCTGTAACTCCAGCCTTTTTTGCATGATGGCTGTTGGCTGTGAAAAGCATAGGTGTGTGTCTGTCACTTCAGCTGATGCCCACCTTGAAAATACCAGTGTCAGTGCCAGAACATAGATTCTGATACTTGCAAAGTTGGGACCCAGCGTGGTGGGTGCTACAGTTCCTAGAGCTGTGATAGCTAGCAGGACTGGAGAGAATGTTGGTTTTTCTGATTCAAGCTTGCGTGGTATTATTCAAGGAGCAGAGCAAGTCTAGTAAGTCACAGATAAGCCCAATTGTATACTGTGTTTTACCATGTATAAGGCACACCCATGTTTGTGGCCCAAACCTTCAGGGAAAAAAAAAACTTTCGTTTTAATTTTTTAATTCAAATTTTTATTTGTTTACATTTAGGTACTTTGTTTTTTGTATTAAAAATGAATTTCAGCATTTATTTTTTAACATATTATGGTACAAAAAATTTTGTGACAAATAATTACAAAACACAAGAACAGATACAAGGTAAAAGAAATTTTATGTACCCATAACAAATTTATAACATGCATTGTAGAAGGCCAAACACTCTTCCTTGTTGCATGTTCATCATAAGTTCAACAAAACTGATTATCATATTCCAGGGTATTATTTTGCAGATGGATCGTTACTGATTTCTAGAGTTACATTTTTAACTCATAAGCATAAATAAAGCATTAAAAACATTTATATAGTTATAGAATTAGTACTACCCATGTGTACTGTGCATTCCTCACAAATTTGGACAAAGAAATGCACATTATATGTGGCAAAATACAGTATGCCTACAGCCTCACTTACCACTTGGCTCAGGTGCCATTCTGGGAATAGGCTAAGACTTCATGTATCTCTTTCCTTTCAGTGCAGGAAGACCAGGTCAGGCCATAAAACTTAACCTTCTTTCACACCTCTCTAGTATACATCAGTCATGCCGGGCCAACTCTTTGATTCCCAGCAAAGGACACAGCTGGGCTCAAGCTGGGGCCCCTGTAACACATTAAAAGAAATATGCACAAGTGCATCTTAAAATTTCCCCTAAGCTGTTATCTTATAAATTTACAATATAAATTTTACAATATAAATATGACAATTGCCCCAGTGGTCTCACTTTCCAGAGTTTGTTCCTTTGACCAACTGTCGCAACCCAAATAAAGACATCCATTAAGGCTAGAACCAGTGTTTTACTTTCCCAGAATGTCTCCTCATTATATATTATTTTCAATTTTCTTAAGCCAAAGATTCCTGTAATGATATTTGTCTTTACAAGGATTCTCAAACAAATTTTCCTCAGGGGATTGATATTTGAGTTGAGTAGAATTCCTATTTCTACTAAAATGATTTCATTGTCTCCTATTTGAAGAGCAAGTCAATTTTGAAATTTCATTTCCAAATGTCTCTATTGGTCTGCTGGCCACTGTCAGGCAATTACCATAACAATCAAAGTATAGGACATTATCTGAGATGGGACGATAGCTCTGCTAATTCAGAACGTGAGCATCCATATGTATAGGACAGTGATTGTTCCTCAAATTATACTCTTTACTACGTGTCTCTTAACCGTAGGCAGTAAATACAAGGGGTATAAATTATTTATTGAGGTGAAGAGAGAAACACAGATTTTTGTTGTTTATAAAAATCTACATATCTCAAGTCATATCTGTAGTGAGAAAACATATATTTTTAAGATTAATGGAAATTAAGGGATTTAAAGGAAATGGGAAATGGCAGTTCAAACCTAATAGTTTAGTTCTTTCCCAGTTTGATGACTAGATGGGGCAAGTTAAAGAATAGCAAGATCTTCTTTCTTGACTTGGCAGTTATTAATCAGAATTCTCCCACGATGAACAGGGTTTTGGAAATTAACATCATGCATGTAGAGCAGCCAATCTGTGTTTTTGGTGAGTTCACTTGCAGAGGAGCTATACCAGATAAGACGGAGGTCGTTAGGTCTCTTCAGCCTTGTGGTTGCTCATTCTGGTCATAATGGTAGCTTCTTGGGAAATGCCATTTGCTCTCTACAAATTTTCTTGGTGTATCATAGAGATAGTCATGGGTTGTAGATTGCAAAATAGTCTCCAACTAAGGCAGTATAAAACACAATCTTCCAGATATTGTAACTTGTCTTTAAATGTGCTGCCCTGCTTTTTGTTCCCCCTTTTTTCCTCCCAGACTCCCTAGACCATTATTTCCCCTTCCCATCCCTCCTCTCTTCCTTCTGCCCCCCTCAGCTAACTTAGCAGGAACTTCTTACTTGGTCACCCAGCTATATCACCTTTCTCTTGAAAATTTTTCTGCTCTGGAATATTCTAGAAAACAACTTCTTTATAAAGTTCATACTTTTCCTATTAGATCACTATATTAAAGTTGGAAAATTTTGATGAATTAATGAATCCATAGGCAAATGTAATTAGATATTAATATGTAGCCATCCTAGCTCATGCTATTAATCTTTCAAATAAAGTTTTTTTTCTTTTTTCTGTCTTTTAGAAAAAAAAAAAAGAAAAACTCAAAATAAAATAGGGTTGGGGATTTAAAACAACAAAGTAGGCATGGCAATGTGCCTTGATGCAGGCCTTTGGGAGCTTTCAAATTAGCCAAGCAGGGAGACTTGCTTAGTGTGGTTTCTGTTTTAAACTTGATCTGTAGCTGCGTGAATTGGGTGTCCAGTCTGTTACACCCAGAGAAGCATTCATTCTGTAATTGTCCAACTTAAAATGGTACAGGCTCTTGACCAAATAACTTCGTTGTCCTTCTCTGGAGCACTATATGAGGTTTCGTACTAAGACCTTGTCAGATTTTAGCTAAGTTTCCACTTATTTTATACGTAATTTAAAAGACAGCGTATCCCAGTCTGCAGTCACATCCCATATTATATATAAGTTCTACTGTATTATTTAAGATCCTATAGCTTCCAGTCAGAGAAACCAAGCATTTTCAGCCTTCTATGTCTCAGTCAGGCAGTAGAGAAGACAGCATGCTCTTAAAACCCAGTTCATGCCCTTAGAACCCAACTTGAAGGGAGAGAGAATGGCATCCAGGGCTTTCCTGTGATCCTGAGTTTCCTCTTCTACCAGCTGCAGCCACAAGATGGCAATGTGGCGGTTTAAATAAAATCGTAAGTTACAGAGCTTTGTTTTATTTTGTTCAGAGGATTTTGAAGACAGTGGAATCCACTTAAGTAAGTACTTAAGTTGAACTGGGAACTGTATCCCACTATATATTAACGTTTGTGGTTCAGGAGATGGGTGACCTCCCGTCAGAGTGATGCAGGCTGGGACAATATATGATTCCATAACCACACATCTTACCTTCTCCTTCTCTTCTCTAATGTACTTGAGTATAATGGTTGATGGAAGTTCGTGGATTCAGCCTTTACATAGTAACGAGAAGGTTTCAAATGACATTGGAGGACAATAGCAGACACGCTGATTTTATTTTTCTTCCTGTGAGATGAAGACATACTGAATAAATTCCACCAAGGAGTTAGCTTTTGTAGGGCAATAAATCCTGCTCTTTTCTAGCTAAGTCATTTAACAATTTCTCAAAAGCTCATTGTTTTTCTCAGTGAGCGAATATATGGTAAGATTGACTTTATAAAAAATACATTATTTAGGTACTTGAATCTGTATTGTAGAATATAGAAGGATTCGTTATAGAGAAATGTTCAATGTATTTTAGGATGACACAGTTTGAAATATGAAGGTATATGTTTATATTTTTTAGTAAGTCTAGGGCATGTTTCCTTCTTTATGACTTAGAATTAAAAATATATACTCATATAAAATATTTGTGTGTGTGTGTGTGTGTGTGTGTAGTAACAACTTAATAGTAAGTTTTTGAAGATTAAGGAAATAAGCCATGTAAAACACTTGGCACATAGGTATCCTACAACAAATGTTTTAATATTATTTTTTGTTTTAGTGTTCATGGTCTCCTCTCCCCCCTCTTCCCCTCCCTCCCTCCCTCTCTCTCCTTCTCTCCCCTCTGTTTGTGTAAAGAGGAAAGGCTACGTGAGGGCATGTGAGAAGGCAAACCAGGAATAGAGGTTCACCATAAAACAACCTTGCTGGACCTGATTTCAGACTTGTAGCTTTCAGAACTGTAGGAAAATACATTTCTGTTGTGTAAGCCACTTAGTCTGGGGTGTTCTGTTAAGGCAGCCCAAGCAGACTGATAGACTCCTGTTGCTCCATTTTTACTGCAAATGAACAGTTATAGCAACTCCAGCCTGAAAATACAAACTACTTGGTATCCAGTCTGCTCTGGGATGAGAGTTTGGGTCATGTCACCAAATAAGCCCCTGATACCAGCAGAGATGGTAGCAGAGAGTCAGGGGGCTCTAGCATGGGTAGGAGAGGAAGGTGAGTGTCAGCATCAATTCCTGGCCGGAGAGCAGTTTCCATCTACTTCACATTTCTCCGGAGAAGTGAGGCTTAGTAGATTCCTGAAGATGCTGTTCTTTGAATATATATGCAGAGATGGATCTCAGTGGTGCAAAGGGGGTACGTATGGACAGGAATATGTGCCACTCAGATCTCTCTTCAAGGAAGGATTTGCTACCCCAGATGAGGCAGTAAATAGTCTTCATCTACTGAGTGATTGTCTCAACTGCGGAACTGTCTCAGAGGTTTGTCCTTCCAAGGTCAGTTCACGTCTGATGACTGATGGAAGCAGGAATATAAAGGCCCATTTATTTTGTCCCAAAGCAGGACAACTCTGAAGGGTCACTTTAAGTTTCAGATGATTCCTGGGGTCTGATGGGCCTGTCTGACCGGTACAGCAGTTTGACCTCTTTCTCTGATCACTTCTGATTCCTCCCCTTCCTTTCTACAATTGGGGATCCTAATGGTATTCCTTTCTAAACATCTCATACTCTAAACTCTGTCTCAGGGTCTGCTTTCCAGAGAATTAACCTGTAGCATTCACTAACAATTGGGGTAATCTTATTAAAATGGAGAATGTTTGAGGTCTCCAGTTTTCATTTGGGGTCCCAGTCACCAGTTCCATGGCAAAATGCAAAGGCATCCTCAACATTGTGTTGCACTAAACAATTGACTTTTGACTTGAGTTTGTGTGAGTTGGTTTATAACCAAGAGTCCTAAACATACCCAATAGTCGAGGAGCTTGTACATGAAAATTGGTAGCTGTTCGTATTGTATCTTCACTGACGAGGCCTTACCACTTTGATGCCTGCTTTCCTTAGGCTATAAATGTTGGAGGCATATGGGAAAAGGCTAGTATAATAGAGCTGAGAAACATTGAATTTTTCTTCCATGGGTGATATATAACCAGGTATAATCTTATAATCTTTGTGCTAAAATTGTGTCAAACTGACAGTCATTGTAATTGATATGAAAGGGGACCAAAACAAATGAGACAAGCTGTGTGTGATGGGCTTCTTTTGAGATTAGACATCCATCGTGGGTAGACAGCCTGTAATTCTGTAATTATGTTCTGCAAGCTATGTGAAACAGCAACAACAAAAAGCATGGTGTTTAGTTTGTACATCACAAGAAGAACAATGCAGATTAAGTACATCTCACTCCGTTGATGGATGGCTTTTCTGAACAGTTGCTATAATGTGACATTTTTTTGGTGTATCATGTCTGTTTATTGCATTGAATGTCCCCTTGGATTAGCAGTGTTCTTCCACTGAAGCAGGTTGTTATAGAGGGGAAAAAGGAAAAAGAAGTCATAAAATATTTCAATAGAAGAAAAATCCTTTAAAAAGTTAAACTGTGTATGTTACAAATAATTAAATAATAAATTTAAACATTCAAGGGAGATTTTACTTTTAGTTTTGGTTTAGTAACTTAGATATGGACTAATGGAATTTTGTGATCTAAAACACATTTTAAAATTATTCTCTTTTAGTCCCTCATGTATTTTATTTCTGTGGCCTACACTTTAAATTCTCTAAGTCCGTCCTTGTCTCTCTCTCTCCTTTCACTAATACGTCTTTTTTTTTTTTTTTTCCATTTCCTGAGTTTAAAATAGTGACAATCTAATTTTGGTGAACATTTGTTGTTTCACATAGTAGCTTTGTATCCTTACCTCAGCATCTTGTCTCCGTTCTGTGGGTAATGACATGTGATTTCCTTTTAGAAATTATGCCTCCCTCATTGTCAGAATCTTAGGGAGAGTGTATATCCTGATTCCCTGCATGTGACTAATGGACAGAGGAAAAACAATTGGAGTTCCTGCATGCCACGCGTGGGGGCCTGCCTGAGAATGTTCAGCAGCTTCACTGTCCTTGACTTAGACGTGTCCCTGCTTTGTCCTTTTACCCAACTTGGATCTTTTGTTATTCTCACTGAGGCTCTGAGTAACGTGACCATTTTCTAAGAATTTCCCTTTTCAATCATGTTAGCCAGTCACTTTATTTTGAAGCAATATAAACAAAATCTAACAGATTCAAAACTTTAGTAGTACCTAAAAATTACCAAATGTCAGATTTCTATAGGGATATAAAAGAGGGAACTAGTATATCTGAAGTGTAAAGACAATGAGTTTTGAACTTTGTCATTCGATAGATATCTTATTTTCCTGCATGACCACTAATCTACTTTTAGAATATTTTCTGTCCATATGCTTCCAGAATGTATTTGACCCAAGAACATGTCTCCACTCTACTGGAAGTTCTTTATTTTGGAAGATTATTGTCAGAGTGAAGAGTCTTTAGGATAGTCAAGTTAATGAATATTGAGGACTAGGATTTGAATCAAGTAGCAGTTATGCTCATATTGCTCAGATTGATTGATTCATCCATTGGGCAAATATTGTGTACTTTATGTATACCAGACATATATTGGATATTAAAAGGAGGTGAAATAGATAGCAAATTGCAATTCAAAGTGAGAAATGTCCTGAGAAATAGAAGCAAGTGGTTCTGTGGAAGCTCAGGAAGAGCCTAAAAGGGCCATCGAATTCTAGAATGAGGTGATACTTGTTTGGTGTCTGGGAGAATGTGTAGGAAGTATTATTGCAAAAAATGAAGAAAGGGAAAAAAGAACAAACAGCACGTGGGCAAGATCACAAGAAAGAAGACATGATATTTTTAAAGAAAGTGTTTCAGTGTGACTGAAACAGGGCTTAAGGGCATTAAGCTTTTGATAGATAAGTCTAAAGAGGATGGTAGGAACTAGAGATGGCAAATTGCAAGTGCCATGTTCAAGAGTGTGTGTTTGATCTACAAACCTATGAGGAGCTTGGGAGCTATAGGCATCAGATACACATTTTTAGAGAAATCAACCTGACTGCTGTACAGAGAAAGAATTGTAGGAGATCCAAAATCAAAACAGAGAAAGCTGTTAAAGCTATTTTAAGAGTCCAGGTGAGATGTTGGAAAGGAGATCTGAGGGAGAGACTGACTACAATTAGTATAAATGCCCTTCCAGGTAATCACCAAAGGAGGGAACACAAACACAGATAGATCTTTCTGTTGTTCATTTTATATTTTTTCTGTTGTTAATTTTAAATGTAAGTTCTATAGGCAGATTTCCTCCCTCCCACCTGTCTTTCTTGAATTAAATGTTTATTATGTACCCATGTCGTGCATTACTCAAGCTATTTAGTGTATGGTGGGGGATGAATCAGGAAGATTGTCTCCCCCCATGTCTGTCAGTCAGGGTTCCAGAAGGAAAGATGACACACTCCAAACTGCATAATTCCAGAACGGTTAAATAAAGGGAGTAGTTTCAAAAGTGGTAGAAGGTTGTATCCTGGGGCCAGTAACAACTGTTATCACTCTTGGCCTAAGGAAACAAGGGGAGGGAATGGTTTCTATAACCTGGAGGAAGATAGCCTTGTGGAGAGGAGCCACCTTGAGAGAAGCTGTGACCTTCAATTGGATGGAAGGATACTGCCAAACCAAGACGACTTCTCAGAGAGGGATCTGGAGAGCAAATATCCTAACTACCCATTTATCACTCTGCCCTATTCTTCCCTCCATTATTCAGCTGGGTTCTCAGTTGGCCCAACCAAACAGAAGGGCAAAAGGCATGGGGGCGGGCATGTTTAATGTTTTATATTCAGGTCCTCATTGTGGAGCGAAAAGACACGATATAGATGTTGGGAGAGTTAAGTGGGAGGAGGAAACCAAAGGGATGGAGAATGTCAGGAAACTCCTGTATATGCACTCATGTTTGTTTTTTCAAGATTTACCTAATGTTTGTTTCAACTTGGCCTCATCCATAAGGAAGGTGGTTTTAGGGAGAAGGATTAGCACACTGTGTTTCCTGTGTCAGTCCCGCCTTAGAGGCAGCCCTGGACCACACCCATTTCTGCAAGACAGACTTCTCTTTGAAGTAGGCAGGCATAAATGAACAAGATAAACAGAGCTAAATATTTGTTAACAGTGTACTCAGTGCACTTTGCAAGTGGCATTTATGTGTACTTACCTAGTTCTGTGGCATCTGGCACTTCAGCATACATAAGAATTTAAGTAGAAAAACAAAATCACATGCATACACTTTACTTCCTCTTGCTGTGGCCTGTGTTTTCTTATGTATAGATTATGTGGCATTTTTGCTTTCTACAATGGTTTGGTTCTGCAGTGATGAAAACCTTTCATGTTATGTCTGTAAGATCCACTGTCCTCTATTAACTTTTGCTGTATAAATAGGAGTTGACAATAGGAACTTTTGTGACTGGCAACTTTAAATACATTATTCTGAATAGAAGTGGCATTCAGATTCTTAGCTGGTTAGTTACAAAGGAAAAGATGTAAAAATGACAAACAGAGTGAAGTTACCTAGGTAAAGGAAATTTGTGACTGTATATTTACATTTGACTTTGTCACAAAGAAACTTTTCTACATTATTAGCATTCTCAGTGTCCTGGAAGAATAGATTTTGATTGTAAGGAATTAGACACTTCAATCTTATTTCTAGATGTCTTGTAAATGGGCACTAATAAGATGCATTCATAGGATAGGAAAGGAGGCAGAGCCTGATCAACTGTGGAGCTATTAACTGCAATGATATAAATTACTAATTTTTACTTCTTTAGACTATGCCAGTGTTTGTCTCTAGTGTTTCTCTTTGGTACACTTTCTTTTTACATGGGGGAATCACAAACATTAATAAAAAAAGAAATACCATGAGGTTTAAAAGCAGTAAAGCCACTGGAATCAGGTGACATAATGGAAAAGCACTGCCTCTGTCCTTCACTCTCACTGGCCAAGATAGTAAATTAAAAGCAATATCTTATTGTGCTGGGGCAACGAGAATCCAAAGTAAAAGTTTATATTGTGTACTTTGGGGATTACGAATAGAGCAGGGATGGATTACATGGCTGCAGCTCAAAATAGCCCATATTGAGAAGATGTGAAAGGCCAGGTCCTCATAGAGCCTCCGAGGAATGCTACCTATGCATTTTTATGCCTGCCATGCAGAGGGATGTTGGAAGTCATCCAGTGTGAGTCAGGAAGAGAGAAATGCAAATATAAATTTTCATCCTGTTTCTCTAAACTTCTAACAGGCTCTAGAAAAGACAGAAAATAAGGGGGAAAGAAGTCAAGTAAAAGTGAAAGAACAGATTTTACCTCTTGCACTATAGATCCCGAAAAATGGTTCAGCCTGTATTGGAGGAGGAAAGCTTTGCATTGAAAATGAGATTAATGTTTTCATGTCTTGGCCACATGAATAATTCCACGAGCAATGAACATAAGGGTGCATATATCTTTATGGATAAGTGTCTTTAGATTTTTTGGCTAGATACCAAGAAGAGGGATTCCTGAATCATATGGCAATTCTATTAATTTTTTGAGGAACCTCCATAATGTTTTCCATAGTGGCTGTAGTGATGTACACTTCTACCAACAGTGTATGAGGGTTCCCTTTTCTCTACAGTCTCTCCAACACTGGTTATTACTTGTCTTGTTGATGATAGCCATTCTAACAGGTGTGAGGTGAAGTGTCCTTCAATAGATGATTGGATAAAGAATATGTGGTACATATATACAATGAAGTATTACTCAGCCATAAGAAAAGATGAAATACTGCCATTTGCAACAACATGGATGGATCTTGAGATTATCATGCTAAGTGAAATAAGTCAGGCAGACAGAGTTGAGAACTATATGGTTTTACTCGTGTGGGACATAAAACTGAAAGCAACAAATGAACCAAACAAAAACTCATAGACATAGATAATAGTTTAGTGGTTACCAGATGGTAAGGGGGGAAAGGAGGTGGTAGGAGAGGGTAAAGGGAGTCAAATATATGGTGATGGAAGGGAATTTGACTTTGGGTGGTGAATACACAAGACAATATATAGATAATGAATTATAGAAATGTACACTTGAAACCTATATGATTTTATTAACCAATGTCACCCCAATAAATTTAATTAAAAGAAAGAAAAAAATAAGATTACAGTTTTGATTTAGAATGGATGAAGTTTTTTAGTACCTGAGTCACGGAGTCTTGGTCTCCACAAATGCCACCTTTCCGTTCTGGTGCTTAACTTTTAGGAAAGTTTTCCTTAAAGACTTTCAGGATTGATACAGGAAATGCTTCATTCCAATTTCAAACTTCAGCATCTTTGGATAGATATGCAAAAGAAGTAGAGAATTGAGAATCTGTGGAGTTGGAGGGGAAAAAAATAAGTTTTTATTCTGACAAAGGAAGAAATGAAGAAGACAATAGTAGAAAGGGGAATATGTATACGAGGTGTGATCAAACAATACGGTGAATATTTAAATTAAAAGAAATGATTACAGTAAAAGACTTTGCCATTAATCCCCCTCAAAATACTCCCCCTCTCTTCAAACACACTTATCCCATCATTCTTGCCACTTTCTGAAGCAGTTCTGGAAGTCCTCTTTCGTGAGTGTCTTCAGTTGTGCTGTCATGGCTGCCTCGATGTCCTGAATCATTTTGACTTTGGGGAAGAGCCAGAAGTCACATGGTGCCAGATCCAGTGAATAAGGTGGATGAGGACATGCCATTATATTTTTATTTGACAGAAATTGACGTACCAGTAGCAATGTGTGACATGGAATGTTGTCATGATGGAGGATGAAGTAAAGACACTTACAAAAGAGGACTTCCAAAACTGCTTCAGAAAGTGGCAAGAACGATGGGATGTGTGTTAGAAATGAAAGGGAGTATTTTGAGGGGGATCAATGGCAATGTGTCTTTTACTATAATGATTTATTTATTTATTTAAACATCACCATATATTTTTATCACAACTTGTACATCTGGCAAAGAAAGATTAGTTTAGTGATTAGTGATGGGTTTACTGATAGATCATAAAGAGGATTTGAAATGTGAGAAAGTTTAGTAAAGATAATAGAGAGACAAAAGAGGAGTTTATTGTTGTGGGGAAGTTCTTTTATTCTTGAAGGAGAGAGGGAAAGAAGCACAGGATTGATAGGAACTAAAGTAGAAAAACAAACAAAAGCCAAATTTTATGAATTCTGTAATTTAAAAGGGTCAAAAAAGTGAAATTCTATTTTGTTTTATGAATTGGGTGAGTTTTGTGCATGGATCTATGTCATCATGGATACATCGCTGCACAACCCTAAAGAAACAAACAAAAACAAAAAAAATCAAAATACTTTCTATGCTGTTTATGTCATTTTAAGCGTAAAGTTCTTGGTGACGAGGCAGCATGCTCATTTTTCTCTCATGATTCAAACTGAGCATTTTCTACAAAACCTGGAGGTGTTCACAGCAAAGAGTTGTAAGTTCCCAGAACAGATCTGATGAAAAACTGATTTTAGCCAAAGAAATGTATTACACCTATCACTGTAAGCATGGCTTGGGTCCCACTCATTGGAGTGATGAATGATTCAGGACACCGTTTGCATGTCTTTCCACATTGTTGCAGTCTTCACATAGGAAGCCTGAGTGCTCACACCACTCTTCATCTTTCTCCTTCCCCCTTCTGACCGGTGAGTCTTTGTCAGCAGATTTTCTAATTGGCATACCAGTAGTTTTCAGTCAGCCTGTTGCTGGCCTGCTATCCATAGGAGGTGCTGTGTTGATGGTATCATTGGCTGCATTTTCAATGAAGACACCATAATTTTGGTGGTTTCTTTAGGCGTTTTTTGCTAGTTTAAAAAAAAATTGTTTCTGGACGGAGCTGTTATTTTGGTAGTTGGCTTGGGCAAAGCTATAAAATTTATATTATGAAGTAAAATCCCAAAAGCACTCTGAACTATTTGAAGAGCAAAATTTATAAAGTATCAATATTTGTTCATTTTGCCTACAGATGGCAGAGATGGGATCCCAAACTGTATTCTCAGATTATGCTTGAAAATGTTGATCTTTAATAACCCTGAGTAAAGGGCAGGTAATCAGCTATTTCCTTGAACAGTAACTTAGATTTGATATATATTCTTGTCCTTTTTACAAGCTTCATGCAGTCCCGTAATTTTATATCTCATTATGCTCACTGGCATCTACTATAAAATGGCAGTGTGTAAATCAACTATGAAATTAGGCTAAATTGTGTAATAAATTGTGTCACACTTCAGAGTTCTTGAAAATCTTCATTAACCTCTTTGTAACTTTACTTATTAGAATAAAATGGAAATTTACCTCTTTTCACTTTTATGTATATGTATGCACACATACACAAATGCATAGGACGTTTAATTAATCATTTCAGGAATTTACTACCCTGTTTCCCCCAAAATAAGACGTAGCTGGACCATCAGCTCTAATGCATCTTTTGGAGCAAAAATTAATATAAGGCCTGGTATATTATATTATACCCTGTCTTATTTTACTATATTATATTATATTGTATTGTATTATATTATAGACCCGGTCTTATTTTACTGTAAGACCGGGTAAAATAAGACCGGGTCTTATACTAATTTTTTTATAGTAAAATAAGATGGGTCTTATACTAATTTTTGCCCCAAAAAACACATTTGAGATGATGGTCCAGCTAAGTCTTATTTTCGGGGAAACACGATATTACTGAGTTTTTACTTTTATTCATTTATTTTTGAAAAATGTCTATTCAGATCTGAGTTTTTAGTGAAAAAACAATTTAAAAGATTATCCAGAGTTGTGATTCTGCCTGGGATATAGAGAACTGGAAAAAATGTATCACTGTCAACCAAATACAAGAATAAGCTAGATAAACTAAACAGTCATAACTTTTTTTGTACCCATAAGATAGCTAAAGTCATAGGACCAATAAGCTAGCAGATATCTAATGAAAAATAGGTCCCTCTCAGGGTATAGAACCCAAAACAGCCCTGTGCTTTATACCACAGTCTCAACTGTTCATAATGTGGGAGGATGAGAGACTGGACACCTTCCAAGCATGCAAGAATCCAGTTAAACTTTGTGAGAAATCATTAAGGGCTGAATGTGGACGGACTGTAGTGAGAGGATAACCTCTCCCTCGTGCCTCAGATAAAAGGGGAATTTGCACCCATTCTCAGGGCCTTCTCCATGAACTTTAAGGTGTACTCCACAAGAAAGGTTGGAGGTGGGGTGGGAGGCTAGGGAAAGCCTAATGTCCACAGTAGAGTCTGGAAGAAGATGAGCAGTCAACACTGTGGGAAAGGCTGTAGAGGCCCCCACTTCCTCATAAAATGTCAGCCATAGTCGCTGAGAGAAGAGCAGCAAACCCTGTAGCCCTCCTGACGTAAGAGTAAGTCAAGATCCATTTTAGACACAAAACCAAAATGTATTATCCTTGAGGGAGAAAAACAGATAGTTGGACTTCCTTAGAATGAAAAGCTTTTGCTCTGGAAAAGTCACTGGTAAGAGAATGAAGTGACAAACAACAGACTATGAAAAGATTTGCAAATCACCTCTCTATTAACGATACATAACCAGAATATATTAAGAACTCTTAAAACTGAAAAATAAACAGCACAGTTGAAAGGGATGGGCAAAAGGTTTGAACACACTTCAAAGAAGACATATATAAGGCAAATACTGTGCTTATTAAAAGATGATCAACATTATAATTAGAGGAAATCAAATTAAAACAGCAGTGAGATATCATTACACACTTATGTCTGTAAAAATCTAAAAATCTGACTGTCACCTGTTGTCAGTGATACAGAACAACAAAAAACATTAATTTTATTTGTTCTTAATTGCTCTAAAATGAAGTACCTAAAGCAAAGGAAAAAAAAGTAAGGTACCAATGCACTTTGGTTTTATAACATATATAAAAGTAATGACAACAATAGCCCAAAAGATGGGATATAGAAATAATAGCTACTAGCAAGATTGTGCTCTTGATTTCTAAACATTTCTGTACAACGAGGAACCAGGGTTCTAAATTATTTTTTTCAGTTATGATGTCCATTTGCAGTTGGTAAGTTTTTTTTTTTAAAACATCTAAGATTCCTGGAATCATAATTTAAGCAAGTAATATAAGATTAAATTGCTGGTAGCCCAGACCAATTTGTGACTAAGGAATACTTTTTGGAGACATTTAGGTGAAAATATTCAGGCAGAGAGACCTGATTTATGCTGGCGACTCCTTAGGTCTTCAAGAAGCATACCTCCTAGAGGGTAGCTGAGCCAATGTGCATCTTATGAACATGTTTATACTTTACAATTTAGAAAGGGCCTCATATTGGTGGCAATCAGAGCCACAGAGTATATGCCCTAGTGGGCAATGAGAAAGCCCAGCAGTTTTTGCATTTTGTGAAAAAAACTATACTGGAAACTGAGTAGCCCTAAAAAGCCTGAAGTCTTATTTTGATGAGTGTTTCCTGTAATACTCACTGATATACATTCTAACATCTTACCTTCAGTGGTATGTAAAGGTCAATTGATATTTCAGTATTGTACTTATCAAAACAGTTCACAGCCTCTTTCTCATGAAGAAGAAAATCATGTATGTTTCTTAGGTTTCTCATGACGAAGACCTGTGATCTAGCCATGGAATGATTTCTGTTGATTCCATGACTCAGAACACTAATGAAACACAATTATATAGTGTCTCTTCCCTGAAGGCTGAGTCTCCCAAAAGTGATTGGAATTTCAGAGTCCACAGAAATGCCAAGTGAGTGGTAGGACAGAGTTTGATCTCTTTGAGTATCTGCAGTAGTATCCTGAGCAATTATTTATCAATTTTGAACATGTTCAGGTTTTCAAAGACTTTTCTTCTGTCAAGTAGAGTCTGGAGTTAATATTAGGGTGAAGTTGAGTATGATGCATAAGTGCCTCATTCTCAAAGATCAGGCGCTACCTTAGGCCTTAATATTGCTATGATTAGTGTAGAACGCTGAATCTCAAGGGGTCTGGGGTACTTTGAATGACACAATGTATTGAAATGAAACCCAGAGTTCTAGAGTCAAGTATCTATCACAATTTTGATCTATTTGCATATCATCTATGTTTACTCATATATATATATAAATTTTTTTTTTTTTAGAAAATAGATTCACTTTTAGTGAATAATGTGCAACAACATGTATAGTGTCAAGTGGGCCCTAGGCTAACTGGGGGATCACTGCATAAATTATTAATATGTAAATGTCTAATGACTATGCTGTACATCTGAAAATAATATAAAATAATATTCAATGTCATCTGTAACAAAAAAATAAGTAAAAAAAGATATGGTAAGAATCAACATGCTAGAACAGCAGTTGAACATTGACAAAAACCCTACAATAATATGTACATCACTGTTTTTAAAAAAAATCAACTCAAAATGCTCTCTCCCTCCCCCGCTTGCCTTGCATCTTTTCCCCTTCTCTTTTGAATTTCACTCAACTTCTACATAAAAATGCTATAATGAAAATTATGACATAATCTCATTAAAATATTTTACATCCAGATAAAAAATAGATTCACTGTTATATTTAAAAAGACTTATTTAAAAAGGATTTAAAAGGGAGACTTTCTATCACTATTGCACAATGTCTATCTTTTGCCAAAAAATAGAAAAGGATCATGTCAGAAACTGGTGACAAATGAGCTCATGTTTCAGAGTGGAAAGAAAATTGTTTTTCTATTAGGTTGGTGCAAAAGTAATGGCAGGTTTTGCAATTTTTAACCTTTTAAACTGCAATTACTTTTGTACCATCCTAATATTAGACCTGGATTAAATATTTGCATGGTATAGGTACAAATCAAATATGAGATTGATGATCCTTGATACTCTCTTATCATATCCTAACCGCAGCTTCCTAATTGGTAAAACGGATATTATGTCACCTAACATTTAGTGTTCTAAAAAAATAAATATAATGAAATTATAGGAGAAAAGCAAACGGCAATACTGGAACAAAGTAGGTAATTGGTAAATAGCAATTCTTCACATAATCGTCTTTTATAAAGCTGTTTTCTGCAATTTTTCATCTCCATCTGCTGAAATCCTACTTAAGCTTTAAGACCTAAAAGTAAAAAATTACTGCTTCCTCCAAGATTCCTCCTGTTTCCTCTACTGTAAATAAAATTTTATTCTACCATTTTGAAATAATTAAAAAACAAACATAAAAAATAAACATGGAAATAAATTTTTTTTGGTCTTTTATTGTATGTGATTTCCTTTGGTTTTAAAAGAAACAAAGGATAGTTAATATAAATACTGTATGAGTTTTGTTTGTTTGTTTGTTTCTTTTTTCCCAGAGTAGAGCTGTTTTCATGAAACTGGGTGTTTTTTGTTTTTTTTTAATTAACAGTGGGGTTTATACATTGTGTCATGATTTATTTTCAAGTTATAACAATAACACACACACAAATTGCAGAAGAGAATTTTTTAAAAAAGACTATAGAGCCTAAGGAGGTTATGACTAGAGACCTTATAAATGATTTAAAAAACTCCCATAGAGAGCAAAATTGTGTTTATGCATGTTCTTTAGTTTTACTTGAAATGGAATGGAGCACACACAAAAACTTAGAGTAAGTGCTTGTCCGTTTCATACCTGATACATATTCTGTAACTGTACAACTGGATACATTCCTATCATGACAGCAGAAGGCTGTTAAACCTGAAGAGGTCAGAGTATAGCATAAACTAGAATAATAGTAAATGGCTAATAAATGCCTTTGTGCATATTGCAATTCTTCCTGGTATCATTGATGTATTTCCAGTAACCTAATACAGCTGATATGCAGCCATTAAAATTCATTTAAAAATTGACCTAATGTTTCTTATTTTTAAAACTATTTTAAAGAAGAATGCTTCTAGTTTTTTATCCACTAAAACCTTAACAAATTTAAAAGGTAATAATAGCTGAACACCTTTCTTCCAAGCAAGTAAAGCAAAAAATATGTTGTATGAAACTGATTCTTCTCCACAACTGAATTAAAGAGCAATCAAACACAGATATAAATGGATGCACACAACACCCATTCTCATTGCCATATAATTGACACAAAATATATGCTAGTTTCATGTACAACATGGTAATTCATTTGTGTATTTTTTTAAATTATCACCATGATAAGTCTAGTTACCATCTCTCACCATGCAAAATTAATACAATATTATTGAATATATTCCTCTTGCTGTACATTACATCCTCATGACTTATTTTATAGCTAGAAGTTTGTACCTCTTGTTCTTCAACCAATTCACCCCCTTCCCATCTCCCCTTCCCTCTGGCAACCACAAATTTTTTCTCTGTATCTACGAGGCTGGATTTTATTTTGTTTGTTTTATTTTTTTGATTCCATATATAAATGAAATCATATGCTATTTGTCTTTCTCTGTTGAACTTATTTCACTTAGCGTAATAACCTCAAGTTTCAACAAATGGCAAAATTTCATTTTTATGGCTGAGTAGTACTCCATAGTGTGTGTGTGTGCGCGTGCACGCGCGCGCGCACACACACACATGCCACATCTTTATCTGTTCAACTATTGATGGACACCTAAGTTGTTTCCCTAATGTGAGGTTTAAATAATGTATGCAAAAGTTCCAGCTTAATGCCTGAACTCAAGACTGCTAATTTCCCTACCTCTACACATGTCCATTTAATCCAGGATCAAATAGAATGACAGTAAAATGCAATAAAAAAAGGTATTTCTTGAGAAGGAGATAAAACAAGAGAAAGAAAAAAAGTTAAAAAAAAAAAAAAAAAAAAAGGTCCATTCCTCATTTGGCAAAGGACCATATGAAGTAATGGTTAAGAGCAGAGACTTCTGGAACCAGGCTGCCTGGGCTCAGATCTGAGCACTTTGTGCATCCATATGTAAATATCAGTTTTAATCCTGTACCCAACGATCCTCAAAATGTTTGGGTGTTTATCTTCCCAAGTTTCACAGTTCCCTGAGTAAATGACCATAGGTCTCTTTGAGGAAGGACTGGGGAAATTATTGTAATCAACATTTACCATGGTTTTGCCAGCTTCTTCCTCTTGAGGAACTGGCCTCCTCTTCAGTCCGTGGGTTCATGTCTCAAAACTGCCTCTGGTATGGAAACTGGGCAAGATTTTATTGGGGTAACTACCTTCATCTTCCTGACCATCCATTTTTGATTTCTTTTGATGTTGCAAGTAGATTTGTACCCTTGTTGATTCTCCGTGTATTTGAGGACATCAGATTCCATTAATTATCTCCAGGCCAGGCCCTCCATCCCTTCTGACTTTGCCACTCAGTGTAAAATTGTGTTCACCAGGCTTCTGAGGACTAAGAGGCACCATCTGGTTTCTTCTGTTTTGGGGTCCTGTCATCTCCATTGTGTAGATCTGTATCCAACTCGCCAACTTTGAGTCCTAACCTACAGGAAAAAAGGCATGAAACTGCATGTGTGGTATCTGTGAAGTGTTGCTACTTTGCAACTTTTCTGAAACTCTTAAATTATTAAAAAAATAAAACGTTGTTAAAAATGAAGAAATTCTAAGCACTATTACAAAATTGTGATATAGTTATATTTATATTAAACACGATAATGCTTTTAATATATATATATTCTTTAATATGCACACTGTCTTATAATTATCTTGAAAGTTGTTACTTTCAACATAATTATATTCATTACAGCCATTTATAGGCATTCTCATCCAATATTGAGATGGAAGTTTAAAATTGTATAATGAATGTCTCCATTCAGTCCTGTCAATGGTTGTATCATTAATGATCTGCCAAACTAAATATCTTGGTAAATTGGATTATAAGAGATGCCGAAGTCACTTTCTCTCTTTGATTATAACTGAGTAACAGGGCGTTCCAAGACACTTTACTGAGCTGCCATGAAAAAGGCAGGGACGCTATCAGTGATGACCAAAATGAAAACTTTCCAACAATAACGCCCTATTAATGTAGAATGAGAAGCAGCAGCTGAGTAAGTAGGCTAAGGAAGAGAAAGGACAGTAAATGCTTCTGACAGGCTTGTCTCTGTGTTTGAAACTGTCCAGAAAAAACAAAGGAAACAAATTGTCCGCCAAGGGACTCATACAAGGACTGAAAACACATGGCAATAATCCTTCTAAGTTCATTTCTGTAGAAGCAGTAGGGTACTTGTACAGAAAGCCAAAAAAAAGGGCGAGGGTGCGCTGATAGTATGTAAGGTAGAAAACAGTCAAATTACAGTTTTTCTGGAAAAGAAAAGTTTTATTGGTGTGCTCCTCATTCTTATTAGAAAACTGTTGCTCCCAGATGTTACCTTCTATGAGAAATTTATGAAAAGGTGTGAGTCATTCTGTGACCCTTAAGTCATTCAGCAGAGGCTAAGAATGTGATACAAACTGACAAAAGGTGGCGAGGGAGAGATTGCAAACATATATGTAAATACATGAAATATATAAAGTTATCTTTGGCATTGCATTTTTACCTGCCCAACATTTTTTTTGGTTCCCCCCCTCCCCCCGAATAATAGAACTCCTGTGTTTCAAGGGAAACGCCATAGTTTCTGTTTTATTGCTGGCTTCTCCTCAAAACTCAAGTGCTGAGTGCAATGGCTGAAACTCTCAGGACTCTCAGAATACCTCACATTTTTTAACAACAGGGTTGATTTAGGGATGGGCTCATGACCTACACAAGGTAGATCAGAGTCTTTTCTGGAAACTTTGCTGGAACTAATTTTCTAGCAATCAGTACAATAGAAGGCCATATGGTGGTAGCTATATCTGTCACCTAAAGGAAAGAACATAACTAAAAATGAAGATAATGTGGAGGGAAAAAATTTGACAGACGAAGGAAGAAACAGATTCCTAAATCACATTGTTTGAATGCTGTGATCCAGTCACATCTGAAGTCAGTTCATCCCTTTGGGACAACTATGTTAGTGAGACAATTTGTCCCCTTTTTGTTTTTATCTGTTTAATCTGAGTCCTGACTCTACTTAACTAATGAACCTAATCTATGTAATTAAAGTTGTAGCTTTCATTTCTTGTCCTGTTTGACTGCTAATTATAAAATTTTAGGCTTTTGGTCCCTTTACTTCTCCAAGTGTCTCAGACACTGATTCACCCTCAAGTCAAATTTATGTCCAATTAGGAACTCTCTTAAGATGAATTGATGTTAGAGGATAAACCCTAACCTTTGCTTATGAATGGGTTGGCTAAATATGTGAGTGTAAACTGAAACTAGAAGATAGCTGACTAAAGCCCCATTTGGTGATGATTTCCATAGATAGTGGAAAAAAGTAAAGATGCAAAATTCTCAAAGTGGGCAGAGCTTTGGGAATATGCCTGGTCATCTACTTTGTGTAGAGACGGTCTCCAGGTAAGAAAACACATGGATTAATGGCCAGTGGCAAATGACTCCTTCAGTTACTCAAGGACAAAGGGTTAAAGATTAGGAATGAGGATATCTGGGGTAAAGGCATGTTCATGGGCATAAAAAACAGTATGTCCTGCAGAGCTCTTTGTATCTTATGATAATACCCATCAGAGCACACTCACTGGAGCAGAAGCTTTACAACCAAACAGACTAAAAAACTCAGTTGCTTTACATCAACCTGACCCTGTCATTGATTACCCACTTCTGGTGTCACAGGCATGGGATTGCAGTGGCCGAGGTTGCAGGAATGGAGACTATCCATGGGCCCTACACTGTGGACTTTCATTTACCTAGGCCGATCCAAGTCCTCCTGCCACTGAATGTCTAACCTTCCAGCAGTAGAAACCAAAGCTGGTATCCAGTTATGGGACATTTTAATGGAATACATCTTTGGAGTACTGTTCTTCTATATGTATTTTGTGGAATGTGGCTTTAGTTATTTTTTTTCTTAATATTTCCAGTGTCCCAATCTTTAACAATTCATATGGTTGTCTAGATTACATAAATGCTCTTGGACAAATTTCTTCTCCTGAGCCCCTGTCCTGATAATCCAACATCTTCACTCTTTCTTGCTTTGGGTTAAAAGATACTCTCCCCCCCCACACACCCCCACACACAAACCATGTCACAAGTAGTGCGCTGGAACTGGAATTTCCTGACTCATTAGAGCCAACTGTTAAATTTTCAGGAATTTTGTGAGTCAGGGTGGCTAAATGAAATGAACTGAAACCTATGTATTCAGAACAAAGTTAATAAATCCTCAAAACGTATCACTTAATTTTACTACATTTTATTATCTGTGCTCTTGATGTTATTTACTTCCCATTGTGTGGTGGGACTATCATGTAATAGTGTGATAATGCTCATCTCTTCCTAACTTCTCATTCAGGGAAGTCATGTTAGTGACTCAGTTGGCCATGGTGGGAATATTCACTACATGGAAACTGGCAGGACTCCCTTCTTCCCCTTGAATAACTGGTTGGTAAACCTTTTCCAGAACAGGACTGCATGCATATAACTCACATAAAACCATCTTCCTTTAAGATGGGGGACCGTTTTTCCTCTGTTAACATTAAAGTAAATGAGTGGAATCCTTTTTTGTTCTAAACAGTTTTTATCCCTTCAGATTTGAAAAACAATATTGGATTAAGAAGTTACAACGTGAAGACTTTCCAATACCTTTTTAGGATGTCAGGATGGGTTATCTATTATAGCTCGTAGAAGTTCCCCATAAGGTCAAATTGGTTCCCCTTAAATTAATGCAGAACATGCTGGGCTTTGTAAAACTTTATTAAGAATTTAATATTTTTCAGAAATAATTTTGTGCCACTGAATCTCAGTTAACCCTGGCCGTCTTTGTCATATAATCTCTAGAGTACTTGTTTCTGCAGATATTTCCCATGATGCACACCTGTTTAATAATACTTAAATTTTCAGCTGATTAATGAAATCCTTATAGATTCAGTAATTTTAAATGACATTTTAGATAGTAGAGTACATGCATGCCTAACTTGATATACAATTAGGAAAATGTAAAATTTGAGTTTGGGATGCTTATGATTTCCTGTGAAAACTGTCAAATACCTAAAAATACGGAACTGTACAAACACCCAAATTTTAAAAAGCTGAAGAGATTCCAAGGTGTTTTCTCCTGGGAATTCTTTAAAACTACCAATGAGTTTGGTGTTTGGTTGCCCCATCTTCATTTTTGCTAAAGGTAACATGTTTATGCTAGAAGTATAAACTTATTTTCAAAAAAATATATTAAAAATAAATGGTGGCATTTATTTTCCCATTACCAAGGGTTCATTTTTTCTAGGGCTTACATAGCCAGGTTTCTAAAATGGACTAACAAGATAATAGCTAGTAAAATAGAATGAAAAACAACCAATAAATTTAGGGAAAAAAATGCTTGGTGTCCTTATAAACAATTTGCAGAGGAATTTTGCAAAATGACAAGTTGGTGTTGAATCTTGCTCTGTTAAATGACTTTGCACAGAAATTATATTGACACAATTTTGATGCATTTTTCCATTAGGAAACCAATTTCCACTTAAGCGGTGAAATCAAGCTCCAGCTTGATTGTTATAGTGAGAAGGATTATGCTGTCAAGTCAGACAGATCAATGTGAAGGAGGTATTTTTGTTTAGACAAATACTGAAAATTATTTGAGTGCAAAAGAACAGAACAACAATGAAGGGCTAATATAAAATAAGCTTTCAAGAAATCTTGTCTCTCTTCTTGCTTAAAATAGAGTTTACAAAGGCTGGCTCAAGCTATTCTAGAAAATACAATTTTCAACAAAATTTAATTTCTCATATTGACTTAAAATTTTTCATTTTGATTGTATTGAATGCCTGAAAGACATTTATTTTCTAGATTAGATTGTGCTCTCGTTAGTTGTTTCTCACTCTCTTCAAATATTGTAAGATATTATCCGCACAGGCTTTAAATTTGGTGTGATTCCATTGTTACTTGAAAATCATTTTCTGAAATCAGTTACGGCTAATGAGACAGATATGAATCCTTAGATTGTTTCAAAAGACATAGTTTGCCTCTCTGGCTTGTGACTTCCTGTGGTAATTCTTGGCTCTAGCTCTGGCCCTAGAGTAGACAATAAATGTCTGCTTTATTTAGAACAAACTGAAAGTGCATCTTGATCTAGAAAGGTTTGAAAAGCTGTTGTATTTGTGCAGTATATAAGCCAGAGATTTGGTGAATCATAGAATCCTCAGATGAACATGTAGTAATTTCTTGAAGTTCAATTTTTCAATGGCAAAGTAGGTGACTGTTGTGTTGCTTGAATGTAGTGTAATTATGAATTTGTTCTTTTGAGTTCCTAGTTGATACAACCCATTACTATCAGTCTGAGAAGTATATATAATACAAAGGAGATGAGAACTTAGAGCTTCTTAAAAAGTAGGGATTCTAGTTAAGAGTAAGGATCTTGACAGTACGTAGTGGAAGAAGATCACATAAATAACCTGAGCCTTTGTGAGGTGGTCACTATTACCAAACAGGCCAAAAACATAAAATAAAATAAAAAGTCAGTAAGATATTGAGTTCCCAGCTTAGGGCGGGAGTCCTTCTATACATTCTCTAGACTCATCTGGAATCCCAAAGACTCTAGCACACATATATAAGGAGCTGTGTTTATGCTATTGCATCAGCATATGATCATGGTTTCTGCAATAGTAGAGCGGTGAAGACAGAAGCCTTGGTCTGATAGATACACCTTGGCTAATGCGCCTGTAGTGTTGCTGTTGACATTCAATGCATTGGTTCCAATCCTTCTCTGTGGTCAAGGGTAATGGCGGAGGAGAGCTGAACAGTTTACCATATCTCATGGTGGTTCTTTGAACTCACCATTCCCCATGTCTCCCTCCCTTTTTTCTTCTCTGCAACTTAAGGTTGTATTCTCAGAAATAGCATTGGCTTGGAGCTGAGAAAGATTATGTCTGTACGGAGATTTCACAATTTTATTGTTTTGGGCTCAACAAGAAATGCTGTCTTGTTTTCCTCTGGGAGGTGTTTAACCTACAATTCTCTAACCCCTTCTCCCCACCCCACCCCCCAAAAAGCCTAGGAAACAGTTATTACAGTTTTAAAGGGAATAGGAGTCAGGATCAAAATAAGCATTGTAGGCACTAGTAGTTGTAGAGGGATTTTCAGAGGACTGCAATAAATTATCGTGGCAACAGCAGAGGAGTAGCAATCAGGAGAGTTCAGCTGTGGGCACTGCCACTGACCAGCAGTATGACCTTGAGGACTAGGTTGACTCATCAGTACAATGTAGCATTTAGAATACTAAGGTTCTTTGCAATCAAACATTGTATGGTTCTACCATGGCCCTCAGTAAAGGATTCTAACCTGAGCTGAACTCTGAGTCCTTAGCTGTGTACTTGCTTTGAAGTGTATTTTGCTACCTCTTTTGAAAATGAGAAATTGTGTATGCATACCTTACTGGAGCCACTGGGCTTTATATCAACTTGTTCTTGATAGTTTTATTCTCAACGGACAACATATATCACGGAGATGATCCTCTCTGTAACTCTTGACATATGTTACATCGTCACACCAGTGCATTTTCAGCTACTTAGGCCAACGCGATAGTGGTAGTCAAGGTGTGAGTGTCCTTGGTTGACTTACGTGAAATGAAGTTTTCTGTGTTTATTAACACTTAGTATTAAAAAATACATACATTATAGTGGGAAATGTGGGTGGATGACTGCAGCCAGTGATGGGAGAAATACATCTTTCTGCATGTCACAGAAATAAGTCCTTAAATTGTGTCTGTATAGGTACAATGCGGTCAATGTCTCTGATGATCACTTTGTTTTCCAATGGCAGAGGTAAACAAATGCTTCGTATTGCATTGGAGCAACACTGGTTTCTTATCATATAAATCAGAAAATTCAGTGGCTAGCTGACTATCCCAAAGTAAAAGAATTTGTGACGTCTGAATAGTTTACAAACTTGAGTCTGCATTAAGCACGTTGATGCCTGTAACTGGCCTGTTATTCTGTATTGATGCTGTTTCTCACAAAGCAATTCCTGTGCGTTGGGGATCTCTAGTTAGTCAAATATAGATGTTTCTGGTTCATGCAGAAAGAATAATTTGTGATCTTGCCAAAGAAATGTTTATTGTTCTCTGAGTAAAAAACATGAAGTTCATTCTTTTCCCTATAAATTAAAGTCAGAGATTAAAATGTAACTGAGAATGCAATTGATAAATTAACAAAGATTTTGCTGAGCAAAAGAAATCAATTCCATACTAACCTGTGGTGATAGATACAAGAAAGTGTTTTATTTTGGAGGGGATGGAGCAGGGGCCATGGATTGCCTTGGTGGGGTGGGACATGAGGGAACGTTGCACGGTGATGATAATGATTTCTATTTTATTTTGCATGGTGGTTACACAAGTATAATGCAGTTGTGAAAATTCACTATCCTGAACATTTTTTAAATTTAGTTTCAGGTGTACAATGTAATAGTTAGTGGATGGGGATGAGGGAGAAGGGGAGGGGATTAGAAAGCACAAATTGGTATCCTGAACATTTAAGTTCTGTGAATTTTATTGCATGGAAATTGGACGTCAATAAAAAAATGATCTGAAAAAAGATTATTCTGAAAAAATTATATTTATGTATAAAAATTATTAAAACATTGAATTAAAACTTTGAATTAAAGACTGCAATCTTTAGAATAGCAGCTTAAGGAACCCTTTGGACCTTATTCTCAGTGAAAAAAACAAAACAGGTAATGATTATACAAAACCTCAATCATTTGAAGCTTCTAGAAGTTGTCCTAAGGGCAAATGATGCCCTATCTGTGTTTATAGATAGGCCAATGTGACATCCTCAAGTGGTAATTTGTAATCAGAAGAATCATAACATTCACCAGCACAGCAGATTGTGGCAGAGCCTTCTGCAATAAAAACAATTATGTGCTTTCTAAAAATGGATGACCGTTAATAAAAATGTCCTCTTAAAAAGCACTGTGTTACTGGATATTTTCTAGACAGAGAAAGGTCTTTGACTGGAGTTTGACAGATCTAGTATGGCACTCCTTGCTTTATCTCCTTTATGGCCCCTCCTTTCCAGAACTTACTGAAACTAAAATTGTCCAGTAGAAGGAAACTGGACCTTGGAGTCAGAGAGAAATAAATTTCACTTTGTGTCCCCTCACTTACTATCTGTGTTTTGATAAGGAAGATCTTTAATCTGTCTAAGTCTTGGTTTCCTTACTTGTAAAATGGGGAACTTTCCAGGTTGTGAAGATTAAATGTGATGATATGTGAGAATTTCTTCACTAAAAGATTCTAATTTGAGTTGGCATTGTGGATACTGAGTGAGATTACACAGAGCCACAAACCATTTAGCTCTGTGTCTAGGGCTGCTCTAGAAGTTTCAAGGCTCCCTTTTAAATCTGTCAACCTACGTATCTATTGAACTACTTGGGAAAAGGCATTCACTTTGTACTCTGAGGTCTAGAATCAGTTATTATTTTGTGTATAATCACAGAATAGTACTTGGACTGCTGAGAAAGTAATGCCTGTATGCAAACATTAAATGCTTAATTCAACATCTATTAAAAATTTACCATGTACTCTTCCATGGGTTAGAGATCATAAAATCAAGGAAAACAGATTCTTGTCAAACATGGAGCTCTCATACAGTGGGGAATAAAGGCAATAAATGGACATTTACAATTCCAGAGGTGCCAAAAAAATGTATACAAATGGACACTTTGGTCAATGTTGCTCAAGCAGTAGTTTGCCATAATCAGAAGTGTCTGGACACTGATGGTAACCACTTAGAGCACCTTTTGTAATTGCAGAAGTCAAGCATGGCTTGTATTCATTTTTTTGTTATCAGTATATATTGAATATTACAATTTTAATACAGTTTTTCTTTCTTAAAATGTGTATACATTATTTTTCTGGCACCCTCTGTATAATTCAGGAACTGCGATGAGGACAAAACTAGAGTTTCTGACTGAGTCAGGGAAGACTTTTTAGACAAAGAAATGAGAAAAACATAGCTAAATTAGAAGGAAGAATATGCTAGTTAGGGAAAGAGTAGAGGGGGAAGATAATTTCTTGTAAAGGAAAGGATATGTGCAGAGACTTAGAGGAAAAAGCAAAACAAAACCTAATCGTGTGTTTTAAGAACAAATAAAAGGGTGAGTGTGTTGCAGGGAACACAGGGAGAACAGGGAAGGGAATGCTGCAGATGACTGTAAAGCTAATCAAGAACGAGACCAGAAAGGCCCTATAAGTCCTATGAAGATTTCTAATTTTATTGTGTGGTCAATGGTGAAAGCTTTTGAAAGATTCAAAGAGGGAGTGACCTGCTATTATATTTTTGCTAAGGTAAATCAGTATGTAGCAGTGACTTATAGATGAGTACAAGTAGAAGCCTGGAGATCACTACCAACACTGTTGCAGTAAGCCAGGATTACAGCGATGAGGATTGGGAGTAGGTCGTTCATAAGAACAAGGGGGAGAAAAAGCCAGGTTTTAGTGACATCTGCTAAATAAATCCTCAAGACTTTGCTTTAACTTGGATAAAGGCTATGAATAAGGCCAGGGTAGGTCCAGGTTTCTGATGTGGACATCTGCATGGAAGGGGAAGCTATTCACTGGAACAGGGAATGCAAAAGAAGCAATGATGGTAGGGTTGAGTGGGAGGTTATAGGTGAAATACTTGGTTTTGTACATGATTCATTTGAATTTTTAGACCTATACATGGAAATGTCCAGTATACAATTAGATATAGAGATCTAAATCCAAGAGGAAGATGCAGGCTAACAAATAGATTTAAAAAATCACAAGCAAGGGTGAAGATTGAGGCAGAGATAGTAGATCGGATTGCCTTAGTTAGCATGAGAAGAGATTCTTATCCAAATTAATTTTCTAGTGTTGAATGGTTCATCCAAACCAGCCAAAGTTATTCCTTACTTAGGTCTACTATGGTAAGATTTTATTAAAACCTGAACAATATATGGTGATGGAAGGAGAACTGACTCTGGGCGGTCAACACACAATGGGATTTATAGATGATGTAATACAGAATTGTACACCTGAAATCTATGTAATTTTACTAACAATTGTCACCCCAATAAATTAAAAAAACACCTGAATGATAATAATTCATTAACTAACATAGCAGAATAAAGTAGTCTACCAAAATTATTCAATGAAGGAAATTAATACAAAAGGTGTTTTTCCAATACAACAAAATACATTTTCTATCTGATAATTATTATATTACATTTTCAAAGAAACATGTTTTAATTTGTGTTATGACTCATTTCTCTAACTATATCAAAGCTCTTAGGATTTTATATAGGGCCTAGAGTTTATGATTTTCTTAAAAACATCAGGTAAACACATATTGCTGGCATTTAGTAAATGTTTTACTGTCTCAGGGAAAGAAAGTATTACCAAGATTTTTTTCTAGTGATTAAAGCCAACTGATTTTTGTTAGGTTATAACTCAACTTTAACCACAACTTAATCTTCTGAAGAAAACACAAGTATTCCATTGTATAAGGGAAGGTTTTAGTATAAGGGGACAGCTGAATGTCATTAGAATATGGACATACTAAGTTCTGACAATTAAGTTCGCGGACTCATCCTAGAAAAAGTGCTACATACCTCATTGCTCAATATCACTATGGTCACCTTCGAAGTACTTCCCTTGAGAAGCTGAACTAATCAGTGCCTAGTTCACCCTTCAGAGCAGTTTTAGAACTCTTTTCTGGAATGGCTACCAGAGCTGTCGTCGTATTTCCCTTGTTGTCCCGAATGTCATCAAAATGTCTCTCTTTCTATATTTCCTTTATCTTTGGGTAAAGAAAGAAGTCACTGGGGGCCAGATCAGGTGAGTAGGGAGGGTGTTCCAAAGCAGTTTTTTGTTTACTGTTTAAAAACTCCCTCACACACAGTGCCGTGTGAGCTGGTGCATTGTCGTGATACAAGAGCCATGAATTGTTGGTGAAAGTTCAGGTTGTTTTCATCTAACTTTTTCACACAGCCTTTTCAGCACTTCCAAATATTCAACTTGGTTAACTGTTTATCCAGTTGGTACAGATTCATAATAAATAATCCCTCTGATATCAGAAAAGGTTAGCAGCATCATTGCAACAAGTTCGCAAACTTAATTGTCCAACCTCGTATAAGGAAAGAGGTAGTACTAATGATGTCATTAACTGATATCTGGTTATCAGCTGGATGAGCAACTTTGTTCAATGGTTGATCTACCCATATTGTTACTTCTTATGATTCTCTTCTCTTCTTCCTGTTTGTTCTTATAAGTCTACCAGTTATATTTGATTAGGGGCCACCGTAATGACCTCATCCTAACTTGATTACATCTGCAAAGATCCTATTTCCAAATAAGGTCACATTCACAGTTACTGGAAGTTAGGACTTAAATATATTTTTTGGGGGGACATAATTTAACACGTAGATGGTCTTTTACCAAAGATCAATTAATTTCTGTAAAACTAGAAACTAAATAATGGCAACAAATTGAATAGCTTCTCTTGCTTCTATGATGGTGTAAAGAAAACTAGAGAAATGGTCAGTCTCTAAAAAGATTCTTTTTCCTCCTAAGCTGTTGGAAAATATGTTTTTAATGGTGGCATGCACAATTTTAGGGAAAAGTAAATAGTTTAACTTTCGATAGTTCAGAAACATAATTCCCATTTGAAAACTATTGGTTATAATATCATTGCAAATATTTTTAAAAATTTAAAAGATTGTTAAATATTAATGCCCTATGGAATTTTTCTATGTCCTTTCTACTTATGGATAACTTATAATGATACATTCAATAGGGAAGTGGAAAAGGGTCTGCAGATATAAAATGACTGATACTTTTTTACCCTAGCTTTCTAGAATGTATACTTCTATCAGCGTATGGAGGTGCCCATTTGGCCACATTCTCAATGACACTGAAATAAGAAAAAACAAAAAACAGAACTTCTCTATTCAGAATGTGGACTCTATTTCATTATCATTTTAGTTGATATTCCATTGATTAACTTAATGATTAATAATGAAATTAGTATTTTTCATATTCAATGAAAGCATTACTTATTTATCTTAAAATATTGATGATAGTTTTTGAATTTTTCTTAGTATTTCCTTAGTAAAATCTATTTTATTTTTGTTTTGTGATATTTTCCACAATTTAGAAATTCTTTTCCCATATCAGGATAAGTTAAATATGTACCTAGAGGTAGGAAAAATATATGTAGATACAGAACAAATGCCAAACAATTTTGGGAAAGTTGGTAAATAACAGAAGCTTCTTCATTCTTATTCATTCACTCATCAAACCCGTGATCTATTGAATACTGACTGTACTCCAAGCACTATGATGAATTAGCCATGGTTCCTGCTCATACAAAGTTCACAGTCTGGTGGGGATAGATAGATATGTAAACAAATGTTGTTTACTAATGTACTGAGTCATATACAAGAAGTAATAAAAGTATCGAAGAGAGAAAATTTAGTATTTCTTGGAGGCTGAATAAAGGAAGTCTTCAAAGAAAGTCCCTGCTTGAACTGGATGACTATCGTGAGTGGAGATAATTCAGGCAGGAGAGAAAAGAGGGGGATATTCCAAAGAGAGGAAAATGCTTGTACAGAAAAATGTGGACACATTTCACCTAGGGTGTACATGATAAATTACGATAGTCGTCATTTCTGGCTTGATCATTTTTGAAGATTCAGCCTTTAGCCATCGGCCCTGTATATTCTTAATTTTTAAAAGTATATTCTTAATTAAAAACATATTTAAAAAATAAATCAGTAAATAGATTCATGCAAGCATGCAAGAAATAATGATAGGTGATGAAGGAGAAGAAAGAGGTTTGGTGTGACTGGAGTCATGATGATAATGTTACTAGAAATAGTGGAAGAGATGGTTGGAGCCCTTGCACCTAACATTCATTCCATTAAATAAAAGCATGTCTGGCCACTTTTTGACACTGTAAAATTATTTTATAATGCATAAGGGTCACATGTGTAATGATGTCTAAGGAGTTAGAAATATTATTTTTAGTTTTTAAAGTTAATTCCATAATCTTTTCATTTAAAAATCTCTCAAACATAAATCCAAGGTTAGTATAGTTTAAAAATGTATTGACAAGGTTCCTATATATTTATGCTGAAAAATGGGAAAAAGTTATGCCATCAAAATATCACTTAAGTTATTCTGTAGATTCTGTCATTTATGAAGTAGATGATATTCATTCCAGTTCTCATCTGCTTTAGAGATGCCCACAAGCCTGATCTGCTTTCCTGACATTGGTGCTTTGCAAAACTCTGAGAATTTTCATGACTTTTCACTGTCTCAGTGTCGGTGTGATGTAACTTGGGAATACCATTTGGTATGCATTCCAAATGATAGTCATATAATTTAGAGGTCAGATTCTGAAGTTATTTGAAGTGCGACTTCTGATGTGATTTCTGAAGTAAAGACTACCATCATTTGTAATTTTCTTGGCTTCTGTATTTTGAAGTTGAGAAGCTTTGTGCTGTATTCTACTTTGTGTAGTTGTAGGAGTGAAGTTGTGAATAGCAATTTTCTATCTGTGCAAAGGGCACTGCTGAATAAAGCTTCTTTGGATGCTTCATGACAGGAACTGTTCATAATAAGAAAAGAATTTGCTGTCTTAAATCTTAGTTAAAAAATAGTATTCATAGATACAATCCTAATACACACACATACTGTAAATATAGTAACTGAACTGATGTCATTAAAAGACCCCCAAAACAGTTGGCAAAACCTCTCAACTACCCACAAAATATTTCTGGTTCTTCAGTAGTTGATGTAATCAAAATCTCTTTGTGTTTTCATGCTCATTATTGGAGGTGTTCCACACTTGGGCATGATTTAAATTTCCATAAAAATGCAATGAATCTGGAGTTGGCATTAAAATGTTATTAAGATGACAAGTTATGATCAGTGCCTCCTTAGAAGAGATTGGTGATAGAGATTTTCCATTTATTAATCCTAGCAGAGGTCTTGCATGGCTGCTCATTAATCATTTCCCTTTCATTAAGATGTCTTTTAAGATGTAACAGAGCCAAAAAAAAAAAAAAAAATCTATTGTCCCATAACACTTTGCCTGAATGTCTTCGTCTTGGGAAGCTGAGAGTGACTCTGCATTTAGCATATGGATTTGCTCTGCTGATCCAGTCTCTTTCCTGCTCTCCAAATTGTTCTCCCATGGCATTTTCTCTGATCTTATGAATTGCCAAACAGTTGAGAATCATAATGATTCTAACATTTCAACTTCAAGGCTTTGAGTTCAAGTGTGGAGTTCTGGAAGTCAAGAAGTTCTGGGTGAAACATAGTTTTATTCAATTTTAACATATACACATGGACTTAATTGGTTATTGGCAAATTACTCTACATTATATGTCTCTATAAAAAAATCATAAGCACTCAGGACACCATGTCAATAGAAATAAACACATGTAAAATAGGAATAGATTCTATCTTCTGAGTTTTCTGCTGTGTTCCTTAGATATTCGTTTGTCATATGCTTGCATTTATTAATAAGCAAGTGGCAGTGACTTCCAGCTATTTAAGAGTGATATAGCAAAACTAGAAGTTAATAAATATTTAAAAATTGAGATAGACAGTAGTCTCCCTCTTCCTTTAAGGAATGGTAAAATACTGCTATCATATTATGTTAGTCTGAGAGACCTCAGTTGAGCATCAAATCTCTACTTTTCCTATGTAAAGAGCTTATGTGACTAGATGCAACAGGTTGCAGGGGAAAAAGGCAGTTTAGGCTTAGGAATGGGTGGAGATAAAGGCAAAAAATATTGTAGGCGCTCCAGCCAGTTTGGGAAGTGGGTAAAGATAGTCAAAGAAAGTATATACTTAATGTATTCTGAACTGAATAAAAAATACCTAATAAATAATAATAAGTAAAATACAAAGCACAGTAGAAAACATCTACGAGTATGGCAGAGTATATGTGTATGCATAAAAAATACAAACAAATTTTTAAAATGAAAAAAGCACGTGAAACTTATATTTGAATATAAGTGGAAAAACTGTCAGATTCTAGAACCTACCACTCTATGTGATATAAAATATTCACTGTGGCATAAAAAGTTAAACAGAATTACCCGAGGACGCAAAAAATCCTCTCCTGAGGGTATATATCCAAAAGAATTGAAAAGAGGCACTCAAACAGTTGCATGTACACCAGTGTTCATTGCGGCATCATTCACAATAGCCAAGAGGTGTTTTAAACACAATGTAGTAAATATAGGTATGCGATGAAATTTTATTCATTTTAAAAAGGAATAAAGTGCTGATACATGCTGCCACATGGATAAACCTGGAAAACATTAAACCTTGAAAACATTAACGTATGTTGTGTCTGAGAAATAACCTAGACTCAGAAGGACGCATGTTGTATGATTCCACTTATATGAAATATCTAGAATAGGCAAATTTATAGACAGAGAGTAGATAGATTTGAGGTAACCTAGGATGGAGAGCAGGAAGCAATGTGGAGTTATTGCTTAATTGGATACACAGTGGGGTGATAAAAAGGTTTAGAAATAGATTGTGGTGATGGTTACACAAATTAGGAATGTAATTGATGACACTAAATTGTACACTTTAAAAACAGTTCACATGGCATATTTTATGTTATATATTTTACCACAATACAAATATTAAAAATATAGGCAACTCCAGTACATTTTATAGATCAGAATAAATGAGATAACTTATCATGTCTTGCCATATCATAATGACATACATTGACATTGTGCCTGTGTTTTAGAAAATGAAATGTATATTTAGATATTAGTGTATTAATCCTTATAGAACCCAAAATTGTATTATTTAACATCAGTTTGAGGCTATCACTGAATGGTCACGTTGGTAGTGCTGCAGTGCAATGAGCCACAATCACCGTAATCTAAGGAAGTTCAGGCGACCCTGTTAGAGACACCACCTGGAAGAGCCTGGGGGAAGGGAAAAGAGACATCATGTTAGGGGAAGGAGGGAGGGAGGGAGAGAGAGAGACAAAGAATATATGTAGAACTGAGTTAGCCCCAGTCACACACTCAGCACCGTCATATGAGTGACCCCAGACAACGGACAAGAGCAGAATTACTCAGTAAATCCGCAAACGGTCCTTGGCTGAAAACTCCCAAATTAGATCTCCTGTCCTCTGCAGATAAACTTCTCTGAACTTTTAAGTGTTAGGCAATGAGAAATTCACTGTTGCTAGGTTCTGTGTATTTACACTGGAACTTACATTTTAACTCCTCCTTTTTAGCGTCCAGCACATTTTTCTACCTTCTGCTTTCCCTAGGAACAGGTCAACAATAGTTTTTTTTGTTCGTCTTTCCTGCTACATCAAGGACATATGACACAAGGGTTTAGAAATAAATATACAAGTGTTCTGGAAAGAAAATCCTAAGAATCATAACATACTGATCCATGGTAATGAGCCTAATCACTTCAGCTCTCTGTTCATTGCTACAGTGATTTTATTTATTGTATAATACTGTGGTAGTGTTATAAGTGGAGGCATGGGGGAAGTTTGTTATAGAGTAAAAAAACTATTGAAGGTAAATGTGTGTATGTATATGTACACTTAAACACATCACAGCAAATGTGAAAATATTAGAAAATAATCGTTGGTCAGCTAGATACATTTATAAAATTATGGAGTTCATTTTTAGAGTTCTGTTGAGTGAAATGTGTCATGACTTATAGTTCACTAGAGTTTCCAACAATGCTATATAGTTTAGGAAGTACCTTTTGAAAGTATTTACATTTGAGGAATACACAAATTATTATTTTTAACATCGCTATTGAGGTATAATTGATATACAGACGTCTACACATACTTAATGTGTACGATTTAATGAGTTTAGATCTATGCAAACACAGTTCATCTTGCATAAATGAGACCTATTGAAAAGCATACATGGAGCTATGTAGATATGTTTGTATGAGGTAAAAAATTTTTGTCAGTAAGTATAGTGACGTGAAAAATGCTTATACTTCGAAAACCTTTTTGGAGTATTACTGCAAGCAGAGCCATTGCCTGCTGAGATTCCATTAAATCTTCAGTATGTTACAAGCTTTCTTTTCAATATGTAATGATAATTATTCGGTGAATGATGAAGTTCTCAAGTGTCTTACAAATCTTTAACAATTTAAGCAGTGTTAGATGTTTCTCCATTGACCATAAATACCCTCTTTCCATGTAGAATCCAACAAGACCCTTTACCTAAGTGAGATTGGAAGAGGGTGAACATTACCATTCAAAATAATTATAAACAACGTTCCAGACCATTTTACTTCTAAAATGATTTTAAAATTAAACAAAATACAACCAGTAAAAAGCTTTTTAATTTGATCAAAGTCTGTAGTCCAAAGCATATCATTTTAAATAATAGTATTTTGTCAGGACCTTAGGAAGAATAGAATGAGGAAAAAGATGCATTTATGTTTAAGAATGGTATATCACAACATGTTGTAATTAAAACACCATGTTTAGTGTCAAAGGCAGATGTGAGATGATGTGTTCTTAAGGTATTGAAAGATCAATTATAATGGAGGTAAAAAGTCATGTAGATGACCTGAGGATGGATATACTGCTTTTTTCAAAGAGAAGTAAAAAAAATGAAGTTGATAATGATAGAATTCAGATATGTCAAGTTACCAGTTTAAAGTATTTGAGGCAATGATAGTGCCAGGTGGATACTAGACTTATCGGGGGGGATCACTAAATAAATTATATAAATATCTAACCACTATGCCATATAACTGAAACTAATATAAAATAATATTGAATATCAACTGTAAGTGAAAAAAATTAAAAGATAAATAAGACAAGAAAAAATAAAAACAAATCTGAAAAAAAGAAAGTAGCATATAGTTCAATTTGGTTTAATTTATTTTCTAATCCAATAATTTTTTAAAAATACACACTATATTGGCTTCTCTCCCAGATTCCAAGGAGTTATGAGAGTTACAAAGACAAACAGGACACAGTCTACCCATGCTTTGCAATTATTGGTAATTTGTATATGACTGTTCTATGTATTTTCATTTCATTTAAAACCTTGAAATTGATAATCAAAAGATTATGCTATAATCAAACTTTCCTCCATCTTCATTCTTAGTCACCACTTGTTTCCTCTTGTATCCACATTGTTTCTTTGACACACCCTGGTTGCAATCAACAGGAAGAAAGACATGTTTTTATCTTTCACTATCTGAAAATACTACAGAACATCTTTCTTCATTATCTCTTCTTTTAGACCAGTTCATTACAGGAGAACATCATGTAAGAAAATGCTCTGTATGTAGGCTGTACCAGATCCCATGCAGTATTTTAGGCTCTTCATGATGAAGGCAAAAGCCCCAGGATATCCTTGACCACCTTTTCCGCCTTGATTGTCCTCCTGAAAGTCTGAATAAGCTGGAATAACCATGGTGTTACTACCAGACACAGGAGCTTTTGAGACAAAAAGTATTACATATGATAAATTGTGATATTTCCTAATGATAAAAGGGACAACTTATTAGGAAGACATAATTCTAAATTCACTAAGAACAACTTCAAAATCTGTAAATCAAAAACTGACAGAACGGGGACAATAGACTAGAAAGTAACTTAAAGCTCCATAAAGTTTATATTTTAAGAGAACTGTGTTAGAACCATGATTGAAAATGCTAAGAAAAATTTCCTGTGTGGAAGACTTAACAAAGGGTATATATTTTTAAAAGGTATTTCTAAAAAATTATGTAAAAACTGCTTTAATGCCCATGACCTCAGACTTTGAGAAAACTTAAACACATAATGCATGCCTGGTGCTTTGACTTACTGCATGGTCTGCTGTGAAGTTTTGAGGGTTAGCATTTGGGAGGTTGTCATCCTGAGTATCCCCGTATGCAGATGATAAAGGAACATAGGGAGAATATTATGCTGAGCACTCCCCGGCATGTTGATTTGGTAGATTTATTTATTTGTTTTATTACTTAACTCTATTTAGCTCTAACAGAAGTACTTCCGCATGTGTATATTCTGGGTATGCTCATTTTCCTGGAGAGATCATAGGACGATAAATACGCTGACAGTTCTTTCTAGGCTTGCTGTTAAGAGCTGTGATTCAGGGAAATGATCAGCGTTTAATTTTAGAGGAAATTAGAAAATAGAACAACTTACTGCATATAGACTCTTTTTAGGATATACTGCTGTAACTCTGTTATGTATGAACTTGTTCTCATTTAAATTTGGGTCTGAGTATTGTTTATGGCTTGAAAGTATGCATGGAATTTTTTGCTATACAAATTCCTTAATGCTTTTTGAATGTTCTGTAAGTACTTCCCTACAGAGCTTTTAGTAATCAAGCACTGATTTAAAGGTTAGGAGGGTAACTATAAATCTGCTGTTGTGCCCCATTTTGAGCATCTCTAAAACCATGGCCTCTAGGCACTCCATTTGTTAGTGCAAATGATGGCAATGATGAATGGCTCTCTGTCCTTCAGTCTCCTTGTTTTGAAACCGGTCTGTAATACTGACATATTCTTTATGTTACTGCTATTGAATAGAGACATAACCCTATTCTGTCAAAATTACGTATCTAGTCACTAATTGTTTTCCTTTTCATCTGATTCTCTGGCGGCTTTTGTGTGTAACAGAATTTGTGGGCATATCTAAGAAGCACTAAATTCTAATTGCTATTTCAATCGCATTGTTACTTTTCTGTAGATGTACAATTAATACACAAAAATCATATTATTGATAAACCTGACCCTCCTTTTGAAACCAAATTACAAGAGGAATTTAAAAAGCTACAGTAATTTTAAACATTGTGGAAAAGTAGCTCCTTTGCCAAAGTGTACAGTGTGTATATTTAAATTCACATTTGATTATTGTAAACTATGTCTACTTTAGTTGAGTGTCACCTAACAGTATGACATAACTAGTGGAGAGTTATCTATTCACTTAAATTACCAAATTGTTTAGGGATTACAGCAGAAATGCCTGATGAAGTGTTACTAAATTCTCCAAAGGCTGTTTGAGAGAAGGCGCAGTTTTAGGAGTGAGTTGATGGTACCCCAGTTGTAAAATAAGCCAAAATAACTTTTTTTTTCTTTTTTACTGTGGGAAACATAACAGTGTACTGAAAGGTAAGACGTATCATTTTTATGGAGTATAGAATTCAAGGAAGTCAACACATTCCTTTCTCTTCTTTTTGAAAAAGGGAGAAAAGTACACTGTTGGTTCTCCTCTGCAAAGATAAGGCAGTTGGGTGGGAACAGAACTGTTCATTCTGTTTGTGTGTTTATGCCAGAAGGGGAGATTAAACTCTTTTCTCTGTTGCATATCTGCTGGTTAATGGATTTGTCTACGTGCTTCTTATCTGGAACTAGAGGTAAAACACTGCAGAAAGATACCAGAGTAATAGACGTGACAATAGGTCAGGTGGTGAGGGTATAGAGACTACCCCTTGAATTATTGGTCTGAAGAGAAATGAAAGATGACTTTCACTCTGTTGGGGTCATAGATGTTAAATGAGACAGTAGCAGTGGGATTGCTGGGTCTCAGCGCAACACGAGAACAAGGAGTCTGCATACCAGAGGGATAATTTTTGAGGCTGAGGTATGTGTGTTTGGGGGGTGCTTTTGAAGGATTGTAGTTCACCTGGAAGACACTAAATCTTGCTTGGGGTGGTTCCTTGTGATTAAGTGTCACTGCATCTAGCTCAATGGTGATGTCAACATAAAGAAGAAAGCAAACTTTTCACGGACATTCACATACATAGATATGGCATTTCTTCTTTTTCTCTTCATCACCTCAGTACTATGGCCTAAGGCCAGTTAAGATGGATGGAGAGAAGAGAAGGTGGGCACCAGATACCTCGATATTAAGCCAATAGGGCAGCCTACATAAGGAGTGTACAGATTTTTAATCAGTAAATTCTAAAAATGTGTAGAAATACATCTTAGTAACTGATATACTGCTGTTTTCATAGCTGAAAGTTCCTGAACCTTAGAGGAATATGCCTGAGATACCATCAAGGGAGCCATCTATTTAGTAGCATTAGGAGAGTTTGCCAACTTAGTTGGTTATGTTATAGAGGGAAGAAGGACAATTTCACGTTTATATACCAACAGGTTGATGTATCTAATAAAAATTACACATTTATACCCTCTCATAATATCCCATTTGATGTGATGACCTCGCCCTTCAAGTTTAGATGGCCAATGTCTTTCCCATTGGTTGATTCATTCTAGATGTATGAATAAATGTGTGATTTAAGTGAGTAGAAGGTGTTTTTATTATAATAAGCTTGTTTGTTACATAGTATTTTTAAGATTTCATTGAAATGAATAAATTATATATGAATAAAGGCTTTTATAGCTAACTAAAGAGATACTGGAATTACAGTAAATCTCTCCTTTACTGGAAAGGAAGTTTTAGAAATGTTATATCTTGGTGGTGCCCCTCCACCTTTTTGCAAAGACAAGGAGACAGCAGTTTTAATGCTTACCCTTAGAGTTTGATGAGACCATTCCGTTTGCTCCAATTATGTGAAAACAGTCTTCCAAATTAAAGCTCCTGCACAATACATACTGTCAAAAAGAGGCACCTTGATATTGGTTATTGTCAATTATTGAGGTCAAATATTTGAAAAGAAATAGGAAAAAAAATCTCTCCTTGCTGAGAATTTACAAAGCTGAGTTTTCAGATGCCTTCTTTTTCCTTAGGTTTGATGCCATTTCTGCCATAATCAGACGGAAGAATGTGCATTACACACTGTGTTCTATTGCTGGCATATTCAGTCCATACATTGGTGGGGCCGCTTTTAGGAAGTTGATCAGATGTAGTTGGATTGTCAGTTGATGTCTCATGATCTGGTCAACTGGCAGCGGAAAGGTATGGCATGTTACAAGGATTCTGTAGTAGATTGTATTGTGACCAATTATCAGTTCCCTTTCGTGTAAGAGTGTTTCCCATGTTTCCTTATAGGTAGAGGAGAAGATATTTCCCTGCCCTCTTGTCAGGCTAGGGCAGATGACTTATTTATCCAATGGATGTTGAGCGGATTTAAGTGGAAGCTTTGAGTGTGATTGTGTAGTTATTTTATTGTCTCTTTTCCTGCCTCATTTAGGAGAGAACAGAATGTGTCAGATAGGGCTACCATACTGCCTAACTCCTGTAATTAGAAGAGAGATGGAGCAGATCTTTTTCCTATCCACTTCAGTGCTCTAGTCAATCTGCAGCTGTTCTTTAATGTGAGAGAGAAATACATTTTTTGTTGTTGTTGTTGTGAGCTACTTAGACTGTAAGCTTTATTACTGTAGCCAAAGATAACAAATATAGAAAATCAGAAAACAGTAGAATCAGTTCTAGGGAGTCAGTAAATCTGCTTGACTGGGGTTAGTTTTTGGGTAGGAATTATGGAGAATCTTGAATCAAGAGTAAGAACAAGCATAGGTCCTCTGAACTTAGGGGAAAATAAAATGTTACAGGGACTTAATTGGCACTAGAATGCAAAGTGAAAAGCTAAGGCAGTGCTCCTTTGATTCATTTATAAACAATTTTTGTATGGAGAACCTTTAATCAATCATTGTACTAGGCGCTGGAAAAATAAAGTTACAGTGCTCACACTTAACAAATTCACACTCTAGTAAACTTATGGTATAAAGTCTAGCTAAAAATGATAGATTACACATATGCAAAAGTATAAATGAAGCACAGATAAGAGAAAAAAATTAAATTTTGTTGGGGGCTATGGAGGACCTTCTAAGCAAATAATACGTGAGCTGAGTTTTGAAAGCTAAATAACAGTTTTGTAGGCAGAAAGGAAGGTGGGAAGGTATTACAGGCACACAGAAGAACATATGTGGATAACTGTTGTCTATAAGCTGTTCATTTTGGCTGGAGCATTCAGTGTTAGTTTGGAATCATTGGTGTGATGAGATGAAAATGAACAGTTAGGGGTCACATCAAGGGGAGACTTTTATGCCAGGCTAAATAACTTGGCATTTACTCTCAGTAATAAAACTTCATCAGGAAAGATTTTAATCAGGGGAGACAGATGATCTGAATTTCATTTTAGAAAGATTACTCTGGTAGCTCTTAAAGAGTCTGTTGAAAGGGACCAAGGTTAGAACCAGGGAGGATTCATTAGGAAGTCATTCCAATAGGTTTTAGAATTATTTAATATAATAGAGTAGAATCAAATTTTTACATATGATTTAAATTCTAAAATGGGAAAGGTGTGATTAAAATATAATAAATATTACCCTGGAATATTCTTCAGTTCCCTCATACGTTATAGCATAGAGTCCAACAAATATTCTTTGGCCCTACCTTTGAATAGATTGTTGTTTTTTGAGCATCAGATAAGTAGCTGCCTCATGCATCTTTAAATCTTTACTCATCTTGGTGAGGTGCTTACACTAAAACAAATACATTGGAATTGAGAATGACTGCGAGAGAATTTACTTCTCTCTATTCATGCTCACAATGGATGTGGGTTCACCGTGAGGTTTCGAGGTTCTCCCATATCTTGTAAGCTTTTCTCTCTTCATTGTTCTTTTCTCAAGAGCTCATTAAGCTCAATAAGCTTTATGAGATATGAGACCCTATAGGCCTAAGAAGGAAAAAGCATTTACACTTAGCCAAGTCTTTTCTAGCATCAAATATTCTTTAAGACTATTGCTAACTCAACTTCCAGTTTTGAGTCGTTGAAGTCTGGGGGCTGTGTGGAGTTCAAAGCTCTTGTTTTGCTCCAGCTTTTTATCTTTTTATTGTTTTTAAAAAAAAATCTTATTCTGCTGACTCATAAATTATTTTCAAGTACAGGCTGTATTTACTCTTCCAAGTTTACTTCTTCATCTGTGTATCAAAGTCCATAGTACTTTACAGCTTATATGATTATTTTATCTCATTTGAGGCACACACTACCCTTTGTGGTAGGTAAAAACACAGCATTTCTATGTTGTGGATGAGAAAGCTCTGGGTCAGAGTGGTTAGTGGTGATGGAGTGGGAACCAGCACTCTTATATAAGTGAATAATTTCAGTGCTTTTCAATTTGTTATTACAGAGCCAATTACACCTACACTGCACCCATGCTAACCCTGTAATTTTGGCATCAGAAGGAGCTCAGGGCCACTTATCTAGTTTTAAGGCCTCTGCTGGCCTCAATGAACTTTTGTGAAAATTAGGAATTGGTTCTCCTTGGAGGACAGATAGATCTCCACACAAATACGGCTTACCTAGCAGAACTCTTGTGTGTGTGCGCACACACATCAATGACACAACTTCTTGATTCCTCCTATGGGATGTAAGTTTACTGCCAGAGTACTTCACCAGGTAAGTGGGATGCAGGTGAAATTGCATTCCTCATACCTCTGCTGCGTGGCTTACTGCAGTGCACAACCTACGTGACCTTGCCTGTCAGTGGCAGAAACAGCCCAAGTATTGAGCCCAGCTTCCAGACCATAGGTTTCCATTTCCAATATCTCTGCTTATTCCAAACACCTGTTTTACCCAGTACTCCTCCTCCCCCAAAATTGCTTCTAAGTTGCTCCCTTTCTTTCTCAATACATCCCTCAAATAAACATAGTATTGGTCTTAATTCTGTGTTATATCCCCTCCTTGCTGTGTCTAGCAGGCTTAGTGTTTTCTCCAACATCAGCTTTTGCTTTTTAAAGGAGTGATGGACAGTTTACAGATTCTAAGTGAAAGCATCTTTAAATAGACTATAACAGTTTCCAAAACATGGGAAAATGTGATTTTTGTGATAATGTGATAATGCTGAGGACCTGACAACTAAGCACCAAAATGTTTTGAACACTCCTTGTGGTTTAGTCATTGAACTTTCCTTCAGCAAATTGCACCCCCTTTATTTTCTATAAACATTTTTCTGTGTGCATCTATTTGTACAGGACAGATACCCCTGCTGTTTTCAAAGATTTAGTGTAATTCTGTGGGTTTGGGAAGCAGTATGCTTAAAAGGGCATCCATATTACAACAGGGTTAGAAATGTGTTACAAATGAGCATGTTTCTCAAATTTTCTTTCTCATGCAAGACTGGTAATTGTTCCTAAGCAACAAGTTACTATATTCTTTCTACAGAGTCTTAGGATCACTCAGGCAATAGATAGGAATAAACAGATCCAGGTCTGGCAAGCAATCTCACATGCCCCCAGCAGAAAATAATTACAACTTTTATTTTTAAAATGTGTAGCAAAACTTTTGAACACATCCTTCTCAACTTTGTTATGACTCATACTAAGATATGGATTCTGCAAGGTGACATCACAACTCAAATTTGCTAATTTAATTTTGACCTTATAATTTTAAACCAAAGCACCGACTGCCTTGATTATAAAACCAATATATTTTATGTTCTTTTTGAACATAAAATATGCCTGTATATCGTATAGGAGTTATACCTCAACTAACTAGGAATGTAATGGAATCCTATCATTTTGGGAGACAAGTTAATTTTCTACTTTCTTTCCTTGTGATGAGAACTTTTAAGATTTACGTTCTTAGCAATTTTGAAATATACGATACAGAATTATTATAGTCACCATGCTGTATGTCATCTCAATGACATTTGTTTTGTGACTGGAAGTTTGTACTTTTGGACAACCTTCACTCATTTCACTCACCTCCCACCCTCTACCTCTGATAACCATCAATATGTTCTTTGTAATTATGAGGTCGAAGTTTTTGTTTTTAAGATTTCACATATAAATGAGATCACGCAATATTTATATTTTTCTGTCTGACCTATTTCGTTTAGCATAATACCATCAAGGTCCATTTATATTGTCATAAATGTTGAGATTTCATTTTTTATGGTCAAATTGTGTGTGTGTGTGTGTGTGTGTGTGTATATCACATTTTATTTATCCATTCATCCATTGATGGACACTTGGGTTGCTTCCATATCTTGCTACTGTAAATAATGCTGCAGTGAACAAGGGAGTGTATATATATATATATATATATATATATATATATATATATATATATCTTTTCAAGTTAGTGTTTTTGTTTCCTTTGGGTAAATATCAGAAGTGGAATTGCTGGGTAGTATGGTAGTTGTATAGTAAATTCTTTGAGGAACTTCTGTACTGTTTTCCATAGTAGTTGCAATAACTTATATTCTCACCAACAGTATACAAGGGTTTCCTTTTCTTAAATCCTTGCCAACACTTGTTATTTATTTTTTTGATAAGAACCATTCTAACACGTGTGAGGTTAACTTTCCATTTTTGAATACTCTACATTTGTTGGTATTTTGATGTTAACTAATTTCTCTTTATATATTTAAAGAAAGTTAATATTTTAAGATGAAACGGGTGACTCTCAAACCATTTTCACACAGAAAAATAATAAAAATGACATTGAAACATTACTCCATAAACTAGAAAAGGAAAAGAAAAAGCACCCACTTTGTAACTTTTTTTTTTTTTTTTTTTTTTTTTTTTTTACATTTAGGAATTTTCATTATCCCCAGAATTAAGAATTGGACAGCAGAGTGCAAGCCTTTATTGTAGGCTTTCAGTAATTTCAAGAGTCCTGGGTTGTCCTATGACAAGACCAAAATTAGGTCCTATGAAAGACAAATAGCAGTGAAGCAATGTTCTCTTTCAGTCTACGAAGAGGATGGCAAGATTAGGCAAGGTAGAAGTGAACTTGAATTATTACCTGCAAAGGGGAGGCTGTGGTTTGAAACATATTTTATTTAAAAATAAAATAATTTTTTTTCTGTAATTCCAGGGTAGGCTAATTTATGAAAACATGGAGTTATGAAAAATCCTCATGTTTCAGTGGCTTAAAACAATCATATTACTTCTTTGTGTTTCCCTACTCTGGAACCTATGGGGCTTCTCCGTTTCGCTGGTTGATAGGAAACATGAAATGAGGATTTCATGATAAGGGTTTTATAGGCTGGGCCTGGAAGTGTGCATTATTTCTGCCCACATTCCATTCTGCAATACTCTGCCTCAGAGCCACACTCACAGCAAAGGAAGCTGGGAAATATAGCCCACCTGTGTGCCTAAGAGGAAAAGGAAAAGTGTGTGGGTGAACAGCTAGCCAGGCTCTGCAACACATTACTTTTTTGATTATTGACTAAAATAAAAAATTGAATTTGGTTGCTTGTAAGTCACCTGGTTTACAACTGAAATTACTCAGTCTCTCTGTGCTCCCAATGCTCCGTAAGGTTAAAATGTTTTCTATTCAATGTTTCAGGCTGCTAAATGTATGTGAAAAGTTTGAAATCTGTAGGGAGAAAAAGTTATAAGTTTATGTTAGTTCCCAGAATGTGCACAGGTTATCAAGGGTTAATTATTCAGGATCTCAGCTGATGTTATTCTTTCACTGATTGTTATACTATTAAATCATTGTGCTTTTCTATTCACGGATATGGTGAATTTTGTAGTTCTAATGTATTCATATATGGCTGAGAGGATAGCTATTTCTTCAACTACATGTCTAACTATAGATTGGTAGGATAAAATTAATGAGAGAGAATATGAATTTAAAGGAGATAGATTTCTTGTTAATATCACAAATAAAAAGTTGAGGCAGATTAGCTAATTAAAATGTATTTAACTTTTTATTTTCCTCTGCATTTTAAAAAAAAATCATGTATAAGTTTAGTGTCAACTGTCTGTTAATAACCAATGACTTCTTTTCTGGGAGGTCAGCATTGTTAAAAGTGAATTGGCATCTTAAGATGCTTAACCATAGAGCTGGGAAGACTACCAGTGGAGCTGGGCCCTTTGTTAACTCTCTAGTCTTGGCTTTCTGTTGAACTCTATGATAACTTCCTGGGGAGGGATGTGAATAAAGGGTAAAGCCACATTGGACTCTGCCCCCTTTTTTCCCATGTGGGTGGTGGTAAGCAGGCCAGTGAGTGTGCATGCACTCCTTGGTTCTGTTTCTTTGTCTTTTCCCAAATAAACCGTTTTCTTTATTGGAGAATTATTTGGCTGGTAGACATTATCTATTGTGTTAAGCCCCCAATTAGAAATGTGGAAAGATTCCCCCAAAACAAAATTGTAGCCAGTGCCCCTTGCAAAAGCATTAAAATAGAATCAGATTAGGTAATGGACTGACCATCACACTCTAGGTAGTAAGGAAAATCATGATTCTGGAGTTTCCACAGGGGCCACAGTGATCATACACCAGTTTTTGAATCCTTTAGGAAAGGGTTGATGGATCCAGCCTCAGTCCAGCCATACCTACTCCTAGAGCAGGTCATGCGCAGTAGAACTCCTGTACAGAGATGGCTGTCTGGTTTCAGATGACGGGCTGGGTGTAGGATCTGGAATGCCTTTGTCATGATTACTAAGTCCACACCTGCTTCTTCCTTGTCCATCTTTGGCAAAATCTCTGGTCTTTCCTGTAGCTTTTATCATGGATTTTCAGGCACAACCTTAAATTTGAAGCAAAGCATGTATTTCCCTCATCTTGTCCAGGAGTAATAATTGTTCTCAGTAGTAACTTTCCTTGATATCCTGCAGCTAAAATATAGGCTGTTCCAACCTCAGCTACATTAGATATTAATGTTGCTGATCATTTCCAAATTCCACAGAACCAGCCAGATTAGGCTGCCTTCTCCCGACACAGGGAAATACAACTTGGTACACTAGAGATTTCCTTACTGGGTTGATCCTTATTTCATTTTATAGACTCTACTAGGGTCAACTCTTTCTGTCATTCCTAGAATACACATCTACATCCTACAGTCTTTCTCCCAGGATTATTTTACCCAAACTAGGTTTTTATGAAACATTACTGTTGTCGCCACTTATAATAGATTCAAAATATTGTTCATTACCTACCCCAAAACAGGATTCTAGGGTCAAATACATTTGGAAAATATCTCATACTGTTTGTCTCTCTTGCAGCATCACAGTACATATTAATGTTGTTGATCATCAAATAGAAAGGGGAAAAGAGATTTTCATTTGTTTTGCTCCACCAGAAAAACTCAAAATGTGTATGTATGTGAACATACGAGGTCTGATAATTAAGTTCACGAACTTGTTGCAATAATGTTGCTAACCTTTTTTGATATCAGAGGGATTATTCATTATGAATTTGTACCAACTGGACAAACAGTTAACCAAGTTTACTATTTGGAAGTGCTGAAAAGGCTACGTGCAAAATTTAGAGGACCTGAACTTTTCGTCAACAATTCATGGCTCTTGAATCACGACAATGCACCAGCTCACATGGCACTATCTGTGAGGGAGTTTTTAGCCAGTAAAGAAATAACTGTATTGGAACACCCTCCCTACTCACCTGATCTGGCCCCCAATGACTTCTTACTTTACCAGAAGATAAAGAAAATATTGAAAGGAAGACATTTTGATGACATTCAGGACATCAAGGGTAATACGATGACAGCTCTGATGGCCATTCCAGAAAGAGTTCCAAAATTGCTTTGAAGGGTGGACTAGGCACTGGCTTCAGTGCATAGCTTCCCAAGGGTAGTACTTTGAAGGTGGCCATAGTGATATTCAGCAATGAGGTATGTAGCATTTTTTCTAGAATGAGTTCTTAAACCTAATTGTCCGACCTCATATATGAGGTCTGATAGTTGGTTTTGGATTCTAAGAGCAGTTAAATCAAGTCTATTGCTTTTAAATATGTTTGAAATAAATACTAGAAATTGTGATTTTACTTGAAAATGGCAAACGTATCTCGGCAAAAACTTAAGTTTTTATGATTGCTGAGTAGTAACATATTTTATGTGTTAACGAAAGTAAAAATTATTACACCAAACTTCTGAATTTTTACTTATATACCAGTTTCCTTTGGAGAGTTCTTACTGTGAACTCATAGAAATACATATATTAAGGATTCAAGCATAACCCTCCCCCAGCCTCAATATATTTTAACCAAACTCAAGTACTTGCTTTAGAATATAAAGCAGTGATAATAATAATAATAATAAAAAAGTCAGGTTGGTGGAGTTGGTTGTGACAGTGGGTGTGGCACTAGTAGAAAAATCTTTTGATCATTTGAATATTAAAAATTGATTTTGCTTAAAGAGACAATGGAATGTTTAAAATGAAAGTGAATATTAGATCTTCAAAAGCTAAATCACTACATGCAATTATCAAAACCTGAGCATTCAAGAATGACATCATTTTGATAATAGGATATACTGTTCACATGCTATCCTACATGAATTATTTCTGTATAACACCAGGACTATTGTGGATGTCTAGACTCTGTAAGGGCATTGGCACAAAGAGACTTTTTCAGTTCAGAAGTGCAGATTTATCATCGTGTTTAACTAAGCTCACAAGAGATTCATTTTTTATTTCTCAGTGAATAGCCCTCACGCACTCCCAATTATACTATGAGACAGCTTGAATTCCATTAAACTGGATATTTAGCTTTGGTTGGTAGATTTTAAATTTCTGTAACTCTGTAGTTAAACTACTTTAACCCCGATTGGCAGTTTTCATTACAGACATAGCTTATTTAAATGATTTCTACATGATTGCAGAAAAGATGGAAAAAAATAGAATAATCAAAATTCAAAAGCTCTTTATTTCTGAAAAATCAATCTTTTCTTCTTCATCAACAAATCAACAAGAAAGATTAATGTGACAAAAAACGATTTTATAATTCAGGAGGAATATTTAATAATTCTTGTATTAAAATGTAAACAGTTTAATACACAGTATATAGTATAGATAGACAATTTTCTGTTATAAGTATGTGGATATTTTTGAATAAACCAATTACCGATTAAAACCCTGAATAAATATGAGAAGGTGGATGTTAGCTAAACTTATTATGGTAATCATTTTACTATATCTGTAAATAAAATCATCATGCTGCATTCCTTAAACTTATTCAATGATGTATGTCAATTATTTCTTAATAAAACTGGGAGACAACCTGAAGGTTAATAGTATTTTATTTTTCTATTATATTGCCTTGTGGATTTCATAGGGATTTTGTCTTAATTGTGGAAGGAATAATGGAGGCACCTATAATGAAGTTACTGTCCCTTTCCTGTAAGTTGATAGTAGGGTCAGAGGTATCATATGTATGAGGGCTGACAATTAAGTTTGCAAACTTGCCACTGTGCACTTACATTGGCAGCACTGTACAAACAGCTTGGTAAGGTTTCATAACCTTGGTACATCAGTGTCTCATAGCTGGGTTCATGTCGACATGTGGCGTTGTCTTCTTGAATGGCATTCATTGTTGTTGCGTGTTTTTGTGTGCCATCGTGAGAATGTCTGAGCTTGAATTAGAGCAATGAACAAACATTAAATTTCTTGTTAAACTTGGCAAGAGGGGAAGTGAAATCAGGGACATGTTAGTCCAAGTTTATGGAGATAACGCTGTGAAGAAAACGACAGTGTACAAATGGATTAAACATTTTTCTGAGGGGAGAGAATGCGTCACTAATGAAGAGAGTAATGAGCAGAACTGACAAAAACATTGCAAAAATTAATCGAATTGTGTATCAAAATCATCAGCTGACTGTGAGAAGCATAGCAGACCAAGTAAACATTGACAGACAAACAGGAAAATCTTAACTGAAAATCTTGGCGTGAGAAAGGTGTGTGCAAAAATGGTCCTGAAGGAGCTCACCGATCAACAAAAGCAAAGGAGAGTTTGCCAAGACCTTTTGGAGAAGCAAGATAATGACTTGGGCCACGTTACCACTGGTGATGCAACATGGGTGTACCAATGTGACCCTGAAACAAAGCGTCATAGTGCACAATGGAAGTCAGCTAATTCTCCACAACCAAAAAATTTCCGTCAGTCCAAATCAAGAGTTAAAACGGTGTTGCTAACCTTTTATGGTATCAGAGGGATTATTCATTATGAATTTGTGCCAACTGGAGAGACAGTTACCCAATTTTACTATTTGGAAGTGCTGAAAAGGCTGCGTGAAAAAGTTAGACGAAAACAACCTGAACTTTTCGCCAACAATTCATGGCTCTTGCATCACGACAATGCACCAGCTCACACAGCACTGTCTGTGAGGGAGTTTTCTGCCAGTAAACAAATAACTGTATTGGAACACTCTCCTTACTCGCCTAAACTGACCCCCAATGACTTCTTTCTGTACCCAAAGATAAAGGAAATATTGAAAGGAAGACATTTTGATGACATTCAGGACATCAAGGTTAATACAACAGCTCTGATGACCATTCCAAAAAATGAGTTCCAAAATTGTGTTGAAGGGTGGACTAGTTGCTAGTGTTGGTACATCGCTTTCCAAGGGCAGTACTTTGAAGGTGATCAAAGTGATATTCAGCAATGAGGTGCGTAGCACTTTTTCTAGGATGTGTTCATGAACCTAATTGTCAGACCTGGTAGTAGTCTCTTTAGTTTAGTTTGTATTAGGGGCTTGTACTAATGCCAAGGAACAGTGTAACATTTTATACATTCAATATTGTAGTTATGCTTTGAGTTTTCAAGAATTTGTTTTTTTCTTGTGCTTTCCTCAGATTCATACATCTGTGATTTTGGGGATACCTGATTCATTAAGAAGCTGGAAATTGGTTTGCCTGTTGCCTATTTTGTTACCAGCCACAGTGCCAGTTTAGACTCTCAAAACTGGAAAGTTTCCAAACTGCCTCCCTTGACCCTCTTCATTCTACTGCAAATACTGTGAAGTCTGAATTAGCTGATTTTAAAATGCTTCTGTGATTGTCAGTGACTCCTTGAGTATCTGTTGGTGGCCCTATGGATAAAAGGCAATTTCCCTTTTGGGGCTTTCATGATGTCTTGCTTCTTCTCCCACTTCATGTCCTGTGTCTTATCACCTCCCTCCCCACACTCCTGTCATATCTACCTAACTTCTGGCAATCAATTGAGTTCTTGAAGTTGTTTTAGGGCTTTTTATACTTTATTATTTGTGCCTAGGACCCCCTTCTTTGCCCAGTGAGCAGGATCCTACATATACATGAGAGCCCAACTCAAATATCATCTCCGTAGAGAGGTTGATACCTCCCATCCCATGCCTCCGCTAAAACATACTATTCTAACATAGCACTCTTACTGTTGTCTATTCACGTGCTAGTCACTGCTACCAGTCTAATTTAGTTAAGGACATGGAAATTAAAAATGAAAATGCATTATTCATTTTTGTATCATCACTCCATAGCTTTGCAACTTAATGCATAATAGGAGCTTGTAAAGATTTGATAAATCAATCAGTATAGCTTTTACAAATTTCAGATTTGGTATACTCATAGCAGATATATGTCTTTATTCACAGTTATTATATATTAGAACAAACCATGTTAAATTTATTTTTCTATTTTTATTTTTTTATTAAATTATAGGGGTGACATTGGTTAGTAAAATTATATAGAATTCAAGTGAACAGTCCTATAATACATTATCTATATATTACATTGAATGTTCACTACCCAGAGTCAGTTCTCCTTCCATCACCATACATTTGATCACCTTTATCCTTTTTTACCACCTTCCTCCCCCTTACCCTCTGGTAACTACTAAACTGTTGTCTGTGTCTATGAATTTTTGTTTGTTTGTCTTGTTCATTTGTTGCTTTCAGTTTTATATCTCACATATGAGTGAAATCATGGTTCTCGACTATTTCTGTCTGACTTATTTTGCTTAGCACTATGATCTCAACATCCATCCATGTTGTTGCAAATGTCAGCATTTCATCTTTTCTTATGACCAAGTATATTCCGTTATATGTATGTACCACATCTTCTTTACCCAGTCATCTACCAAAGGACACTTCAGTTGTTTCCGTGTCTTGGCCACCATGCTGCAATGAACATAGGGGTATATATATATCTTTAATGATAAATGCTATGTTTTTAGATTTTTTGGGTAGATACCCAGGAGAAGGATTGCTGGGTCATATGGTAATTCTATTCTTAATTGTTTGAGGACCCGCTGTACTGTTTTCCATAGTGGCTGTACCAATTTATATATTAGCACCAGCCGTGTATGAGGGTCCCTCTTTCTCCACAGCCTCTCCAACACTTGTTATTATCGGTTTTGTTGATGATAGCCATTCTAACAGGTGTGAGGGGTATCTCATTGTGGTTTTGATTGGCATTTCCCTAATAGCTAGCGAAGTTGAACATTTTTCGTACATCTGATGGCTGTTTGTATGTCTTCTGGGGAGAAGTGTCTGTTCAGGTCCTCTGCCCATTTTTTAAATTGGATTATTGCTTTTTTTGTTGTTGAGTTGTGAGTTCTTTATATACTTTGGATATTAGCCCCTTATCAGAGATGTTGTTTAGAAATATCTTCTCCCATTTGGTTGGTTTCCTCTTTGTTTTGTTAATGGTTTCTTCTGCTGTGGGAAAGTTTATAGTTTGATATTGTCTTGTTCATTTATTTTTGCTTTTACTTCCCTTGCCTTTGAAGTAAATTCATAAAACTCTCTTGATCCAAGGTCCATAAGTTTAGTACCTATGCTTTCTTCTAAAGCCTTGTTAAATTTGAACTTGACCAATAAGTGACCTGACTCGAACCTTCTGTTTAATTGTCAGGTAATTGAGTGGGCTGATAAAATTTTGGAAACAGTGCTCATGCATATTCATGAAGGAACTCTGGTGTTAAAATGCAGAGGAGAAAAAAAACACAGTGAAAACCTAGTAAACTTAGAACTGATAATATATACTTTATATTGTTAAGGTGGTTTTTATGATTTTGAGTTTCTGTTCAAATCTAATTTCATGTTTCCTGACAAAAATATTTAACCATAAAAATAGCTGGCTCTGTTATATTAAGTGCAAGTACTATTTGTTTGTATAACACGTTGGCACTGGTATCCTTACTAGGTAGAGGAATTTTAAAATGTATTTGAATAAATCCATTAAAATAACATAAGCCATCGATGGGTGCAGCTTTTAGAATTGGACTCACTTGAAACGGACTCACTTGATCTGTAAGGTTAGGTTAAAATGCCATGTGAAGAAAATTGTTTTGTTGTTTTGTGAATGTAATTCTCTTTGGGGTACTGTTTTAAAGTAAAAGTTTGAGATCTAAATTAACATCTTTCAAATGACATTTTTAGTGCTTGTGGCTTAATTCATGTTTTCAGTATTTCTACCAGAATCTTGAGTGCCCCTCGTGCTAGTAAGTTAATAATTAGATTCCCTGGAGGATGTTTTGTGCTGACAGTAACCTTTCCCAAAGGTAATGGGATCCACATTCATAATATGAGAGCTCCTAACAGGTACTTTTTCACTGTTTGGAAACATAGTGCCAGAGTAAAATGAGAGGACTTTCTTAATATTTTCTTCTCTCCTTTTATAATATCTGTAATTTCTTCCCTGTTTTGTTTGAAAGGGTCATTAAATGCTAAAGCTTTAAAAAGTAATGCTGAATTTCTGCATTACTAAAGAGATTTAAAATTTGAGACTGATTATTAAATAGATTTTGTAGGAATGGCAGTATTATCGTGTTGATAGTGCCTGTTTTTTTTTTGTTTTTGTGTGTTTGTGTGTGTGTGCATGTTCTTCCTAATATGTTAAGATCACTTATATGATAACAGAATTCTCTGTTGCATTTAAAAGGCATTTGATGGTGAATATTCAAAACCATATGAATGCACCAATATGTAAAAAATGGTGAGCTTGTTCCAGTATTTCAGATAACATCTTCTGTGGTGCTTTTAGTCAAGGGTTTTTTGTTTATGTTTGTTGTTGTTGTTTATTGCATATTTACTGGAACTGCTCTGCCTTTGGAAAAAAAATAAACACATTTGCTCCGAGAGAAGATTAAGACCACCCACTTCGCACTTTAACCTTATTTTTTACTAGCCTTAGGGACATCTGTTTCTTATAGCAGTTACTTGGCAGTTTCCTAGGATTAAGAAGGGTGTTTGATCAGAAAAGATGATTACGGTGCGTTAAGGCCAGTGGGTTCTTCTCTCATCCTAGAAACCAAAACTATGTTTTTAGGAATGCTGATGTTATAAATGACAGATGGAAAAAGGCAAAACACCACCACCATACTTTAAGCCTACTGTTCCCTTAAAACCAGAAGAAAAAGAGAGAAGAGTGTTTTCTTTACATATAACTTTATTTCAGGAGTTTCAGAAAAGAGAGAGCTGCATTACGTATTGTTAGGGTGAAAAAAAAAATCTATGTGAAAGGACTTTTAAATAAACTGGACAAAAAAAGAGATAAAAGTACAAGGAGACAAAGAGACGCTCTTATTGACAGATAGCAGTTGTCTTGCCTAGAACACAAGACCCAATTCTGTTTTTCTTTTCCTCCTCTTCCTTTTCCTTCTCTTCCTCCTCCTACTTCTTTTCTCCCCACCCTTACACACAGGAAATCTACCACTTTGTGGATTCATTTGTACTTGGGTCTAATTCCCATGCTCAAGTTGTTTAGAATGCAGTAATGGTAGTTATCACTTGGAATTCATAATCAGATTAAGAGATACTGTGTTTTTCATTTAATTATTAAAATTGTTTCAGTGTTCAAAGAGATAAATGGCTTCTTCTGGTAGAAAATATAACATATAGGTAATTATTTTATCCTTTGAGCTACATATTTTAGAATTAAAATACTTTTATAGTGGCTACCATTTTCTTTTGGAGAATTGTTATTCTTCTCTTATTTAACATTTAATTATATACAGCTTACATAGTAGTATCTCATGCCTGTCATTAATGACTTTATATCATTGAAAAAGCAGAGGTAAAGATCTGGAATATATTGCTAAGCAAAACTGTGGTTCACTTTCTCAGGCTGGGTTCAGGAGAGAGAAACAACTTTTTTTTTTTTTTAAAGGAGAGGGAAGAAGATTGAGCTTTTTTGATAAGAGAGATAGGAAATATAAACTCATAGTACCAGAATGCGTTAGCTCACATTCAAGGCTAAGCTCACATTCAAACCAGAGTTGGAAATGGGGGGGTGGTCGGTAGTGGTGGGATGGGAGAAACAAGGACTGAATGAATTTGTGAAATATTTTTAGACTACTTTTAGAATATGGAATTGAGTAACTACCAAATAACACTTAAGTCATCAAAATTATTTTATGCCCTGTGGGGCATGTAATGTTAAGAATAATAACAATAATAATAATGCAAGAAAAGGAAGGCAACAGAGAAGAATCCTTTGGGGGATTCTCATAGCAGGTACTCGGCTCTGTTTTAGTGGGTTTAAACCTTATAACAAACCTAAAAATTAGGAATTATGTTAACTATCATTTCACAGATAAGGCAGGTGAGATTCACAAAAGGTCAAGTGACTTGTCTAAAGCCACACTTATCATTTGGTATAGGCAGAATTCAGATCCTGGCCAAATGATTCTAGAGCTTGTTTACTCAGTACTATGCTAAACTGCCTTATATAGAGATTAAGAAAAAATTTCATTTTTTGTCTATAGAAACAATAACAATACCCAAAATAAAACAAAACTTAAACTTTTTGTTGTGGAGATAATCCATAAACACACATGAAACATTCCGGTTATGTATAGATTTAAGTGTGACACAAACTGTAAGTGCTGAGGATTAAAGAGAAGTACCATGTTTCCCCGAAAATAAGACGGGGTCTTATATTAATTTTTTGTCCAAAAGATGCGTTAGGGCTTATGTTCAGGGGATGTCATCCTGAGAAATCGTGCCAGGGCATATTTTCTGGTTAGGTCTTATTATCAGGGAAACATGGTAGGTCAGTTAACCCTGGAGTAGATACAGATAGCTTTTTAAAAGCAATTTTGATTTGATCATTTAAGGTGGAAATTGCAGTGGGGATTGGGAAAGGGAAAACATTCCCTTTAGATAAATACTAAGAAGCAAAGCACAGTGAACAATGTACCCAGGGGAAAATAGGGACAACTGGATTTGATTAGGGAGTTTGCATTTACAGAATTCAATTCAATTAAAAAAAATTTTTTTTAGATTCTCTTATTCTCCCACCCACTCCATAAACAGTATTTATTGGCATAACTCACTGGTTATCAAGTAAAGTGCTGATGGAAATTCATTGAGAGCAGTGGCTACTTGGTGTTTATTCTTGAATGTGACTCTTTCAACACTATATGATTCAGTTTTCTCTGAAATAATCAAGTGCATAGCTTGAAAAGCTATGTGCGTTCAAAGAACAAAAATTTCATTGTATCTGGGAAGTGATGGTAAAATACCACGTGTCATAGGAGCGTGACATAGGAATTCTCAATAAGAATTTCTACTTGAAGCAAAATCTTTTTCCTGGAATGCAAACTGGATCACTCTAAACATGGTATTAGGTACTTAACCTGACTTCACATAATTACTCTAGATATAGAAGTGGAATGTAAATATGCTACAGAGAATTCTGGAATGTAGTATTAGAGAATAGTTCAACTGAGGTTTATCAGGATAAGGAAGATTTATGGAAGAGGATACAGATGGAGTGAATATAAGTTTACTAATGGTGAGACTGAAGTTCAGGTTCATCTGTGGGAGATATGAAATAAGCTATTTCTGTTACCATTGAAATCTATAACATTGTTTAATGCTTCCTTTTTCTTTTCGTTTTAGTTTTATAATACCAGATTTAAATGTATAATGTCTCTCTTATATCAGTAAAATGAGAATGGAAAAATGTTAACTAGAGGATTTTAGGTTTAATGAATGGACTTTATGGAACAATAAAAATGGTATGGTGTTCGAGATATGGATGTTAATTTTAAGTCTTTTCCAAAAACTATTAAAGAACACAAAAACTTCCTTTTCCGTTTCATTATTTTCTAAAATAACTGATACTTAAAAATAAATAGAAAGGAGAATATTTTGTAGTCATTTACATTGAATAAATTGCGCTTCATAAAACACGCCACATTGTCCTTATTCTTTTCTTTTTCTGTCAACCCAGTAAAAATCTTTGAAGGACTGGTGCTATTCTGTCGATGGGTATTGCAGACTATTGATATAGAAGGGGGTTTTTAAATAGACAGATTTTATACAAGATTTACAAAGTGTACTCAAACAATACTGTAAATGTTTAAATAAAAAACATTATTACAGTAAAAGGCACATTGCCATTAATTCCCCTTAAAATATTCCCCCTCGCTCTGAACACACTTGTCCCATCGTTCTTGCCACTTTCTGAAGCAGTTCTGGAAGTGTCTTTTGTGAATGTCTTTAGTTGTACAGTTGTGGCTGCCTTGAATCCTGAATCGTTTTGACTTTGGGAAGAGCCAGAAGTCGCAGAGTACCAGGTCCAGTGAATAAGGTGGATGAGGACACATCGTAATGTTTTTATTTGATAGAAATTGCTGTACCAGAAGTGATGTGGGACACAGAGCCTTTCTGTTGTGATCACAAAATACAGTGAATGCTGCTGCCGAGTGTCATTCAACAGAAAGGCAGGATCTTCAATATGGGAAGTGGTGTGTGGAATCTTAGTAACCGTGTGTGACAAGTTTTAACTTGTTAGGTGCAGTGAGTCGGGTGTGAGCTACAGTTGAGAGAAGGTGTGTTTTAAAGTATGCTGTAAATCATGAATTATGAACAACACATTAACATGAAATGAGCAAACGGTTTACATCCTCCATCATGACAATGCTCTGTGTCACATATTGCTTCTGTTACAGGAATTTCTGTCAAATAAAAACATTACCGTGTGTCCTCATCCACCTTATTCATCGGATCTGGTACTGTGCGACTTCTGGCTCTTCCCCCAAGTCAAAATGACCATGAAAGGTAAACACCTTAAATTGATTCAGGACATCTAGGCAGGAATGACAGCAGTGCAACTAAAGACACTCACAAAAGAGGACTTCCAGAACTGCTTCAGAAAGTGGGAAGAATGACAGGGTAAGTGTGTTAGAAGTGAGGTGGAGTAGTGTGAGAGGGATTAATGACAATGTGTCTTTTACTGTAATTTAAAAAAATTTAAACATTCACTGTATCTTTTCATCACACCTTATATTTGTCCAATTGTTCTAGCACTATTTGTTGTATTGCCTTTTCTCTTTTGTCAAAAATCAGTTGACTATAATTATGTGGGTCTCTGTTCTTTTCTATTGAATTATTTATCTATTCTTTTGCCATTACCACACTCATTTGGTTACTGTAGCTTTATAGTAATTCTTGAAGTAGGGTTGTGTTAGTCCTCTGATTTTATTCATCTCCTTCAATACTGTTCTGGCTATTCTGGGTGTTTTCCCTATCCATATGAAACTTTAGAATCAGTTGATATTGATATTCACAAAATGACATGTGATTTTTATTTGGATTGCATTGAATCTATAGATCAAATCGGGAGCAACTGACATCTTGACAATATTGAGTTTTTTTTATCTGTGAACATGGGACATGTCTCCATTTATTTAGTTCTGTGATTTCCTTCATTAGAATTTTATAATTTTTCTCATATATATTTTGTACATATTTTGAGATTTATACTTAACTATTTCATTTTTTGAATGCTCATATAAATACTTTGTGGTTTTTTTTATTTCAAATTCCATTTGTTCTTTGCTGGAATGAAGGAAAATGATTGACTTTTATATATTAAACTTTTATCCTGAAATCTTACTATAATTGTTTATTAATTCCAGGAGGGATTTTTAAAATATGACTCTTTTGGATTTTCTACATAGACAATCATGTCATCTACAAAGGCAATTTTATTTTTACCTTCCCAATACGTATCACTTTTATTTTCATTTCTTTTATTGTTAGCTAGGATTTCCAGTTCAGTGTTGAAAAGAAGATGAGACATTCTTATCTTGCTCCTGAAAAGTGGCTGGTTTTTTAACTGTTCATTATATATTCATAGAAACTTTGATTTAAAACTTAATTTACAGTAATTATGTAGATATTCAGTGGTCTTATTATATTTTTCATTATCATATGTTTGAGGTTAGTACTTCAAGGAACAGAAACTCATTCAACTCACCAATAACTGCTTATCTAAGGGTAGAGATTATATGTGAGAATAGTAGATACCCTTATTCTGGATTCTTGCTCTGAAGAAATTCATGAGGGTCTCACGAGGGACTTCTTATGTAGTTGTTACTGTTTTTATTTGTGGGGCTCTTACCATCTTGGACTGATGAGCTAGTTCAGATGAAGTGGAAGAGAGCATTTCTTTCCCATCATTGACGTTAACCTGTTTGCCTTGCATGGTTTTATTCATGCCATAGTTTTACATTATAATCTTTGACTTTCAGATCTCCCTATTTGTATCTTCATTGCTTTTCGTATTTCTTTTTTTTCCTGTCTTGTTTGTTCAATTATTTTGTTATTTAGAGTCCACATATAAGTGAAATCATATGGTATTTGAGTTTCTTATTATGACTTATTTCACTTAACATAATACCCTCTAGGTCCATCCATGTTGTCACAGGTGGCAAGATTTTATTTTTTTACAGCTTAGTAATATTCCATTGTATATATATACCACCTCTGCTTTATCCAATTGTCTATTGATGGGCACTTGGGTTACTTCCATATCTTGGCTTTTATAATAGTGCTGCAATGAACATAGAGGTGCATATATCTTTTCAAATTAGTGTTTTGGATTTCGTTGGATAAATACCCCAAAGTGGAATTGTTGGGTCATAAGGTAGTTCTATTTTTAATTTTTTGAGGAACTTCCAAATCGTTTTCCATAGTGGCTGTACCAATTTGCATTCCCACCAACAGTGTATAAGGAATCCCTTTTCTCCACATCCTCGCCAGCACTTGTTTGCTGATTTATTGATGATAGCCATTCTGACAGGTGTGAAGTGATAGCTCATTGTGGTTTTAATTTGCATTTCTCTGATGACTAGTGACTTTCAGCATCTTTTCATATGTCTGTTGGCCATGCATATGTACTTTTTAGAGAAATATCTATTCGGGTCCTCTGCCCATTCTTTAATTAGATTTTTTTTTTGGTGTATGAGTTTTGTAAAATAAATTTTGGACATTAACCCCATATTGAATGTATCATTGGTGTATATCTTCTCCCATTCAGTAAATTATCTTTTTGTTTTGTTGATGGCTTCTTTTGTTGTACAAAAAACTTTTTAGTTTGATGTAGTCCCATTTGTTTATATTTTTTCTTTAGATTCCCTTGCCCCAGTAGAGATATCAAAAAAAATATTACTAAGAACAACATCAGAGAGTTTACATGCTTATGTTTTCTTCTAGGAGTTTTATAGTTTCAGGTCTTACATTAAAATCTTTAATCCATTTTGAGTTTATTCTTGTATATGGTGTAAGAAGGGGGTCCAGTTTTATTTCTTGCATGTATCATCCAGTTTTCCTATGACCATTTATTGAAGAGACTCTCTTTACCCCACTCTATATCCTTGCCTCCTTTGTCATTGAGTAAATGACTATATAGACATGGGTTTATTTCTGGGCTCTCTATTCTGTTCTGTTGATCTACATGTCTGTTTTTATGCCATCACCATGCTGTTTTGATTCCTATAGGCTTGTAGTATAGTTTGATATCAGGTAATGTGATACCTCCAACCTTGTTCTTTCTTTTTTCTTCAAATTGCTGTGGGTATTTGGGGACTTTTGTGGTTCTGTATAAATTTTAGGATTATTTGTTCTTGTTCTGTGAAAAATGCTATTGGTTGTTAGATTCCACATGTAAGTGAGATCATATGGTATTTATCTTTCTCAGTCTGACTTACTTCACTTAGCATAATATCCTCTAGGTCCATCCATGTTGTTGCAATGGTAAGGATTCATTCTTTTTATGGCAGAGATTTATTGTATAAATGTACCAGAATTTATTTATCCAGTTGTCTATTGGTAGGCATTTAGGTTGCTTCCATATCTTGCCTATTTTGAATAGTGCTGCTGTAAACATAGGGGTGCACCAGTCCTATTGTTTTGAACTAGAATAAAGAATATTCAGTGTGTGTGTGTGTGTGTGTGTGTGTGTGTATGTGTGTGTGTGTGGTGTACAATTGACTTAAAGAGTGAAAAGGTTTCAATATGGTAACTTATTGCAAGGCCAGGCCTTTAAAGACTTACAAATAAAATTACATTACAATGAATAGATTTAAATATAGAAATAGCTTCATTTTTATCCACACAAAGTTTTGTTTAAATAAGTGACTTGTGGACTAGTTCATAGTCTCCGTTCTTCTTTGTGTTTCGAACAACTATGCGATTCATTGAATGGAATTAATGGAATTAATTTATCCAAGTTTTAAAGAGTGGATCAGTTAGTACTCTCACAGTAACAGATGACAAAATCTTAACACGAATTACATATTCAAAAGGGAATATTTTGGCTCATGAAACTAGGAAGTTCAAGGAAATAAATTTCATTAGTTTAAGACATCATTGGACCCAAGATTTCAAATAACAGTATCATTTGAAATTATGCAACTATTTCTCTCCATTGCTGTGCTCTGTCCTCCTTTGTTGTATTTTACGGTCATGTAGGCTCTTGTCATGAATGTATGATAAGGTCCCCCAGAGTCTCATGCACAAGTCCTACTAGCTATGACAGCATAAAGAGAGTGCTTGTTTTACAATTCCAGCAAAAGCCCCAAGTTTCACTATTATTGACCTGATATTTTTAGCAAAGAAATTGGAAGATAGTGATTGATCAAGTCTGTGTTGTAAACAGACTTGTTTATCACAAGTCTTGTACTTGATGGTGTGGGAGTATTGAGTGATGGAGGGGTGGTGTGTGTCAGCTCTGTCTCTTCCCCAACCATATGGAATGAGAATTAGGAGTGATTCCCCCTTCAAAGGAAACAGAAATACGAATGTGGTTAATAAAACAAAATAGAATAAAACAGACAAACAAAAATCGATACAAAGCAAAACCAAACCCAAAACAAACAAAAACCCAACACAAAACACAAAAACATTTCTGATCAATGCAGAAATATCAGTTTATCCTTCTAACTCATTTTGTAAATGACTAAGGGAGTTAACTAAGATTTTTAGCTAGTATATAGCCTACTGGATTTATTTATAAATTCTAAATATCATTATATTTCATTTTTGGTTGAACTTTGAATTCTGTGAATTTAAACATACACACACACACACACACACACACACACACGGGGGAAAAAAAAGGTGAGAAATATCAATGTGACCTTCCCATATGGGGAAATGAATATCATCTGTCTGCCAAGTTGCAGTGGATTAATACAAATGAACAGAGTATGTGTTGATTTCATCTCCAAGAGAATGATCAGCTCACTATGGTGAACACAGATTTGGCCTTATATATAGCACCTTCCGTATTGATATTATCATCACATTCTCTTATTTTGTTTTCAATGCATATTTTCCGGTGGCTTAAAATATGTTTAGTAATTACTTTAAATAGTATCCCTATTTTTTTGGTGGTGCCATTATAGAAAATGATCTTTCAAACAATGTTCATTAATAACTATAATAAATAACTATAATAACTATAACTATAATAAATCTCTTGCCATTATAATACCAAGACAGCAAAGTTTCTTGCATATATTCTTTTTTATTAATAGTTTTGGAAAACTGATGATACCATGGTATTCATTGGTGATTCAGAAAGTGGTTATATTTCTTATTGCTTAATGGAAGGTGAAATTATACACTGGAAACAAAATGGCAATGTCAAATCACATTGCTATTGGTTTAAAATATAATAACCTCTGGTGGGTGCAGTGAAATACAGGGTTATAGTCTCTGGCTCCTTCTATCTATATCTCATATATATATTAGCAACAACAGTGCTCCATCCTATTTAATATACAAAGTATCTTCTTCTAAAAGAGGCTGTGATTGAGGACACACTCATTGTCCTTCCTTCCATCAAAAACCTACCTATTTATATTGCCAAGTCCCAGAATAGTTGCAATTCTGCTTTCTGCTTTCTTCCCTCTTACACTTTTGGTTTTGTTTCATAAAACAGTTTTGGGGGAACTCAAACCAACTGTTTCATTTGCTCTGCAAACTTCTGAGCAACCCCAAATTCTCATTGCTGTTTTTCAACCATCCAGGTCAAATTGGATGCTGTTAATATAGACCCCCTTTCAGTAAGCCCCTAGAATTCTTGCTTTTAATGTTAGAACACCATTAGGAGGTATCATGCACATTCTCAGTTGACCTTAGTTTTTTCATCATAGTTTCCTTCTTTGTGCCCTTGAATTGCCTGTAGACTTGTATAGGCTATGTCACAATGTTGAGAGAGACAGAAGTCAGCTTTGTTAGATCAAAGCATGTGTCCTAATTAGTAACTATCCTATGCTTTAATTTATTTCTCCTTGTTCTGAATTTTGCAGGCTGAGCTCACCATGCCTGCCTGGTTGGGTTTTCTGAATGGTAATTTAATACTTAAAGTTTCAACAATAAGCACACTGAGCATTTAGTAAAATACACACTGTGGAATTATAGGAAGCAGGTATAATTCCTGTTGTCAAGATTGATGATCTTCAATGCTGCTCAAGATAGGAAGAGCCTCTCAATGTTTTCTCATGCCAGCATCTGCCAATATGAAATAAATTTTAGCTACCAGATGCTGCCTGTGGACATGTTTTCATGGGCAAGCGCCATAGATTATCCAAGGCTTCTGATACCTGTAAAAACTAATGACAGGAAGCTCTGACCAAGTTTAAGGTCGAAAAATGTAGATGAAGAATACATAGTTGAGATGTAACACAAGTCTTTGTATTATGCTAATTCTTTATGGGGGAGGATGAATCTTTTAGCACTACCATGTCATCCTATAATTTACTTACTGCTATATTTCCTATAGCCACAAATAAATTTTGCCATCTCCGTAAGAAAGTGTTGAATTGGAATAATTTCAAGCTATTTTCCTTAAGTAATGAAACAGAGATCATTTTACTCCAAAGAGGTGATTTGAGGGACAGAACCAACAGTGCCTGTTAAATCATGAATCTTTACGTTTAACAGATGGCTGTCTGAGGAATTAGACTTGAGAAATGAGCTTTCAGTCTAGAGGACTTGCTGCTTTAATTCCCCCGGAGGAGGCATATCATTTGGAGAGCATCTACGGAGGGAAGTTGTCCTGAGTGTGATGTAATCGCTATAGGAATAAAATCCTGAGTGTGATTCTGAAGCCATTCCTCTCCCTCTGGGTAGAGAGAGGCTGTCCAGGGGAGGGATCACCTTGTCTCTAATAAAAACATGCAACATGTTTAGGACTGATGTTTTTGTTTAACTTAGTAATACATAAGTCTGTGATATTTACCGTGATTATTAGAAATAGTCATATTAGGTACAGTCTTAAAATGATCTTTACCAGGGAGTGAGGCTTATTTTTCTATTATCATTGTCTGAGAATTCAAAGATAAAGAAGACAGCAAGAGTGTCTTTCTTCCAGAGTTAAGTCACCACCCCACTAGGCTGATACCATAACTCTGAGGTTTTCTTTAATTCATCCAGGACTGTGCATGTGTGTGTGTATGTATGTATGTATGTATGTGTGCCTGTGTTTCTGGTAATGATTAAATTAATGGATAGACTGAATAAAATAATGTAAATGGCTAAAAACTGAGATAGAAAGGGAAAGATGTATTTTTCACATGCTAAATTAAAAATAAAATGGACATAATAAAATTAGAGAAGATTTATGTTAGACAGCTCCTGCAGTCTTTATTCATGGTACATTCAAAACAAATTGCTTTGTCAGTCTGTGAAGCTTTGTGAAGAAATATCTTGACATGTTAATACTGTACTCTTAACTGCAAATAATCTGTCCTATATTGCAGAGTAAAATTACTATGCAAGTCATCTTTCAATATAGAGGTTGCCATATATTTCCCAGGCAATGGAGCTAGAAAGTAATCTTCAAGCTTCTACATGTCATGTCCTAAGTACTCATTTAAAGATAATTAAATGCTTAAATTCATAAAACTATATTGTATGCATGTTATCAGTTGTGATTGTCATTAACCTGCCACCTCATTTTTTAAAATGTGTTATAGGGGAAGATCATGTAAAGGGGACTGAGAAGGCATTTTAGAACAACTTGTAAAGGTTAAGGGCAGTTTTAGAAGTGGATTGGATGCTGAGGTTCCCCACAATGAAAGGAACAGTGAAGAATACAAATCCAAAAATAATAGGGTCAATTTATATACTAATTTAAAAATTGTGTGTGTGTGTGTGTGTGTGTGTGTGTAAAGCTATAAATGACCGTAATTCCTGGTATCTGTTGGAGAGCACCCCCCTCAATGACACTGGAATTCTTGCAGTTACATTTTAAAAAGTAATTGGTACATTTTTAAAGAAAAAATAAGAACTTTTCTGCTTCCAGTAATAGAGAAGTCTTAGTTAGGAGCTATTGCAAGAAATAGAACACATTAACCGTAAGTAAAAAGTTGTTTGAGACATTATTTAGGGTCTGTTCTAGAATTGCCTTGAGACAAAACTCTCCTGTAATGGCAGAAAATTTGGAAACCCTGCAGCATGGCAAACATATCTCTGAGTCAAAAAGCGAAAAATGATGTCTTCTTGTGGAAAAATATTAAACAATGCATTTTTTTTCACTCAGAAGATAAACTTGAAAATGTAGTTGGTAGTCCAAGATTTATCCAGGTGTTTCCCTAAGGATTGGATAAAAATATAAATATTAAGATTACTGCTGATTTATCTGTAACCATGTTAATAATAATGTCCATGAATACATAACTTTTAAAGTATTTGATGATAAAATAATTAAGACATTTCTGAGAAATTAAATCGTGTGTGCTTGCGGGCAAAGTATTGATTAGGGAAAAATGCAAACTGGCAGATAGATGGCTCACGTCAAAGTCACCAAGCACCTGCAGTGCATCTGCTGGCACCAAATACTTGCCAGTACTTTCAAAGAGTGTCATCTGGACTTTTAAAAAAATTCTAGTGAGTAGTAAAATGCTAAATTAATTTTTAAAATTTTATTTGAATATATGATTTTTAAAAGTTTTGCATGAGGTATGTTTTATTCTGGCTTAGTTGGAGTAATTCCTATTCAGAATTTTATGAACTAAATAAAAAATTACTTGTTTTAAAATTTTTCATACATGTAAAAGTAATGTGATGACAAACTGTAAATCTTGATGTGGTAAATGAGGGCAGTGATCCTTTTAATGATAAAGAATGACCCATGATGTAACTCAGTTATCATGTGTATTTTCAAGGCTGGACACACTCAAGCATCAACTACATGAAGGTCCGAATGTTTCAACGTCTCATAGATTGCTTTAGGGAAAATAAAGTCTAAAAGTTATGTAAAAAGAGTAAGGGTTTATGAATGTATTCCTTGAGAAATACAGGGCACTTACATTGTGAAAATCACTGCATTCATGGTTTAAAAAATTAAAGATTAATATCAGGCACCTGTTTTGTGAAAAATTCCTCAAAATGTACAGGAGACTGGCAGGTGGACCAACAGCATTTCAGTTGTCTACAAGATAGAAAACTTAACCTCTTACCACAAAGAAACAACACAATTCAAAATTTCCACAGGTAATAGCATATGCGGATTCTGTCTTAATACTCCCACTTTGGCAGTGTCTTCTGGCCTTCCTTTCAATGTCTGCTCTGAAAGAGTCCATACATGTAGATAAGTATATAAAGTCATGCATGCAGGGACATTTTGCCTTTTGTATGCGTGTTATTGTGTGAGACTCTTTCTAAAAACACCAGGACACCAAGATAAGATGCTGAGCCAAGCTGGTGTTTTTGTTGCTCTTCAATGTAGTACAGATTTTTAGAGATCAAGGGACTAATTGTACTCTTAGAGAGAATGATAATAAATATTATATTATCACAAATAGAGATACATTTTGAAGTAGAATGCAAAATCCCTTTGGATTTTTAAAACGAATCTCAGGCTCTCAAAGAAACTTGAGCTTTTGAAAAGATGCTAGAAGGATGCATTCAGGCTCCGAAGGCATGCTCATTGTCTTTTCTGCTGTGAAGAGTAATTTCCTTAGAAAGTTAGAGAAAGATGTGTGGAGTCCAGGCAGCTTCTAGTCTCCATTGGCTTTTTGTTGTGTAATTAGTAGTGAGACTTCTGTGATGGGACTTACCTTAAATAGAAACTAGACCATCATTTTGATAACATGTTACAGGGAGAAATCAAGTAGATTTTCAGTTAAATTCGATAGATGGAAGCTTTCCCCAACTTCCAGATTTCATAAAACCAGGTGGTCTTTTTGTTAGTCCTTTAAATAAATGAAATTTATACGCCTTTTCAGTATTTTGATCCTGTTTTTCACTTCTTCCCTATTTGACACCTAAAGTTTTTAAAAACTTAGGTTCAGTTTTTTACATTGTTATTTCAAAATTTAGCATAGAAAAAGTAACCTCTTTTTTTAAGTGATGAGTGTTTATGAAATTTCTTTAATACTGATATATATTTAATATGTGTTACATATATATATATATATATATATATACACACACGTCTATATGTATATATAGATATATATATGTGCCGATTTTCTTTTTCATTTCTTTAAGCAATATATTTGAAAAGGAAGCACTGATAGCTTTCAAAGGAGCAGTAGTTTACATTCAATAATTTCTGTAATGGTATATACTATTTTGTTATCTGTGACCTGAAATTCATCAAATTAAAAATTTTTGTTTTCTAACATGTCTTACAAATATAGAGAAACTAGCTTTTTTTTCTATCTCTCTGCATAGATTCTTTCATATTTGTGAAGAATAATGTAAAGAAGGTTTTGTATTTGTAGGAATAGTATAAACTGCTCAACAGTTAATAGTATGTGAATGCCTATCACCTCTTATAGTCCCATGTAATGCTCAGCAGGTGACGCAAATAGAGTGTTTAGGGGCTCAAGGCTCATTTCAAATGCTCCATGCCTTCTGATAGATTGGAAATTAGTCATTAATAGCTTAGTTGTCTTCTAACAAATGTTTTAAAAAGCTTAGAATAAACAGACATTCCATTGGAAACAGTGAGTGTTTCCAAGCTTTTCAGAAGCAAATGTCTTTGAATTTGGTCCATTACTGATTATTAAAGCCCTTTTTGTCTAATTCTCCCGCTGTGCATGACATCTTACTGTGAAAAGCAGGCACCAGTGTGGCACAGCTGGATGCCAAGCATAACAGGATTCCAGAGCCCCAAACATTCTAAAATCTCCTGATTTCCCCACATGTTCATTTAAGAATGCTGGTGCTTCCGTTTTCCATCCGTGTGTGTTTATATATGTGCGGTATTTGCAATGCCGCTTAAGAAGCATTCATGATGATGATGATGATGATGTCTGAGAATTATAAAACTTTTGTTTCACAGAATTTAAAGTCCAATAATTGAGTCTGCTCATTGACTGAAGTTGAAAGTATGTTAACTATTTCATTACATGAGTCATTTATATAAATTTTCTTTCCAGAAAAATGCAGGCTATCTTAAGATCTCAGATTAACTATCTGTCTGAAAGTTTCTTAATTTATAGATCATCTTGGAGGTCCTTCTCAACTATGGTATCTTATGATATTTAATAGGAAATACTTTTCACTTTATCTTATTTGAAAATCATGCCTATTGAGTTCTTGTCTCATCAGTACTTGGTTTGCTCTTTTGAATGAGATAGTAAAGGTAGGCTTTTATTTATTTTGGGTCTTTCATAAATTTGGTATATTTCATATATTAAGTGTCTGAAATGGTATTAGTACCCAGGGAGTTAAAAATACTTTGGTAGTCAATGCATGAAAAGAATATGTACAATGCAATGATTATTGCTTTGCCTTTTTAATTTTGGAAATAACTGTGATAACATAATGGAATTTGTCATATATATATTTTTTAAGTCATGATTGTTTTTCAGAGGGTGTGGGATGCACACTATTAAACTTCATACCTCAGGAAAAATTAGATTGACCCATTTTTTTTTAATTGAAGTGTAAAAAAGACACTAGATTGGATCAGCCTGAGGTTATAAAAAAGAAATAGAACACAACTATACCATGTAATGCTAAAGCATCTGCTAATCAAGTCCGTGGGTCATTGACTGATAATTTTGAAGAAATGATGTAAAGAAATGAACAATAATATAAATAAACAACTCCTGATAATTAAAGCATTATTAGGAAATAATGAAACAAAATATATGAGAACCCTCAGCAGCATTATGTAGCACATTACCGCTACTAACAGTAACAGTTTTATCTAATACTTTTAAGCATATACTTTATGTTGGGAACAATGTTTTAAATATTTTATGAAATAATTTAATTTCCATAACAGTGAGAAAGATACTGTTTCTCTCTGTTATACAGAGATGAAGAAACTGAAGCACAAGAGGTTAGGTAACTTGCTCTTTGTTTCATACTTGGCAAATGGCAAAGCATTAGGGCTATACAAATCGGAACACTGCTGAGAACAGACTAATTGGGATGCCTTTGAGTTGCTGAATCTATTGCTCCACTACATTTAGAAGTCACTGTTCACCCCACCTAAACTTAATACAGTAGTTATATTGGCCATTCATCACTCTTAATATAAAATTAGCTTAACAAAACAATTTATCTTTGGCAAGGTAGTTTTTTTTTTTTTTTTTAAGAATAGATTGTTCAGCTTCCATATTACGTCAGGGAAAAGAAAGGCATCTGTTTTGTTTGTTTGTTTGTTTGTTTGTTTCTGAACTATGATTAAGACCACGATATGTCAGCTTTCAAGGAAGTATATTGGGACTACTAACTGAGAGTCTTCTGCAGCCTGATCCTTTGGATTACTATGAGACTCCGTCATTCCTCCCCGCATCTTCCTCCCTCCCTCCCTGTCTTTCCTTCCCCCTACACACACACACACACACACACACACACACACACACACACACTATGTAAATACAAGGTTAATTTTATCTGAATCTGATCTCTCACAACCCTGCTTATCCCTAAAGACATGGTACTAACTGTTGGCCAAACCGGAATGGAAGAATATTCTAACTTGTGATTGAGGTATTTCTTGCTTAGGATACAAAATACACCAGTGAGCAATCTATACACCAGATAGCAGTTTACCAGCACATTTTATAGAAAATATGAAGATTGATGGATTACCCTTGATTTGTTTGGAGTCTTAGTTTTCTATTATTGAAACCAGTCACACAAACTCCTTTTGCCTACTGATTAAAGGGGTATAAAAGACTCCTTGGATGACACATATTTTATCGAGATCAGTGTTATTTCATTCATATCTTAGTGGCGCATAATTGAAAATGAAGCACTTCCTGTGAGATTGAGGACGGAATCTGAAAGCTGTACTTAATGCTTAAAAGTATCAGACTTCTCAGATATTTTCCTGTGGTTTCTTTCTCTCGCATTATATCTTTTAACTTTAACTGTTAACTTATCTCAGAATAATGCTTTTGTAAAATACATCAGTGGATACACATTATAATACATACCATTAGTAATGAAAATAAAGGAAGTTGACCTTAGCTTCTAAGTACATAATTGGTCCTCATACCCAAATCTCGAAAAATGCTCCTATTTTGCATCTCTGGTGCTAGGTGAAGGTCTCTAGTTCAAAAATGAAGCAAGCAAAAGGACAAAACGAAACACATGTGTTCTGAGTTGGTTGATGAGAGCTTTTTGCTTGTTTGTTTTCTTTTTTTTCCCTTAACATGGGCCAAATCAATTGGTTCTTGATAAAAGTTTGATTGCTGTCACCATGCCAGATGACCATAGGTCTTAAAGAAGCTCAGGATTTAATTGTGGTGCCTGTCTGGCTACCTAATAAAAATACTAGTGAATGGGGATGGACGTTTAGGGCAGAATTCATCTAAGTGTAACAGATCCCACATCTTTGTCTTCTGAAATTTGAGAACTCTAGGTTCCTGACAGCCCTATACTTCCCTGGTTTAAAAAATGATGCTGCCTTCTGCTCTACTTAACTCAGTATGTATTCTAATTTATTCATTGCTTGGATTAAAGATTAATGTTAAGTCATTTTCTAAACATCTCTTAAGTCTGCTTTCAGACTTTTTTTTTTTCCTGTCTTTTAAAGTCAGGATATGGCGCTTGCAAAAAGTGCATTAAGGTTTTGGCAGAAGCTGTATTTATTTGTAATGATGTATAATTAATAGATTATTTATACTTGCAGGTAGAATATTTTAATGAACAAGAGATCAAGAGTCAAAAAGTCCTTTATGGGCATAGCAGTCTTTATAGTACTCTGCCTATGGGTATCTCCAGATTTTAAAAATAATGATAACCCTCATACACTATTGGTGGGAATGCAGACTGGTGCAGACACATATTTTATTGAGATCAGTGTTATCTCATTCATAATCATGTTATGGAAGGCAGTGTGGAGGTTCCTCAAAAAATTACAAATAGAATTACCATATGACCCAGCAATCCCTCTCCTGGGTATCTACCCAAAAAATCTGAAAACATTTATCCATAAAGACACGTGTGCTCCAATGTTCATTGCAGCTTTGTTTACGGTGGCCAAGACGTGGAAACAAGCAAAATGTCCTTTGATAGATGAATGGATAAAGAAGTTGTGGTATAGACACACAATGGAATACTATTCGGCGGTAAGAAAAGATGATATAGGAACATTTGTGACAACATGGATGGATCTTGAGAGTGTAATGCTGAGCGAAATAAGTCAAACAGAAAAAGCAGAGAACCATATGATTTCACTGATATGTAGTATATAAACCAAAAACAACAAAAGAACAAAGACAAAAACAATAAAACCAAAAACAAATGAGAAACAAAAACTCATAGACACAGACAATAGTTTAGTGGTTATCAGAGGGTAAAGGGGGTGGGGGATGGAAGATGAGGGTAAGGGGGATCAAATACATGGTGATGGAGGGAGAACTGACTCTGGATGGTGAACACACAATGGGAGTTATAGATGATGTAATACAGAATTGTACACCTGAAATCTATGTAATTTCACTAACAATTGTCACCCCAATAAATTAAAAAAAATGATAATTATTACTAGCAGACTAAAAATTTATCAGCAATTTTGGAAATTCTTAAATAGGAAGGGTAGTATTTATTTTTAAGGTGGTATCTATAGTGACTGTTCTGTGACTGTGTCAATATTATGTAGTTATGTGGGAAGGTTGTGATTTATTTTGGACATTGGGTGGGATGTGGGGAATTATATTTTCCAAAGTTGGCTACAACAATTATCTCTCTATGTCCTGTCTTCTTGTAACTGGGTGGGATTTTTTAAATAAATAAATAAATAAATAAATAAATAAATGAATAAATAAATAGTTTATACTATTTTAATTGATAAAGTACAGCAGAAGTGACACTATTGACTTCTGAGGCTGGGCTGTAAAATTTGATGCTTTTTCTGCTTTGTGCTCTGAACACTCATTCTTGAACCCTTCAACTATTATGTAAGAAGTATTATTTTCTATAGATGACCAAGGTGTGAAAAAACTGAAATTAGTAGATGCAGAGAGACCACATAGAACATTTTTGGAAAGGATTTAAAGCTGTTAGCCTGTGATCCATTTCTTTTCTAACTAAGGGGTTGGGGGAGAAAGATGACCCAGTCTAATCCACTATAAGTAACGGACATCCTGGTAAATGGATAATTAATACTTTCTAGGAGAGGAAAACTGATGTATGGAATGCGTGTCCAGGGTTTCGCAGGTATACAATTGCTTATAGTCAATAAATCTGTATACTGTATGGATTTGTGAAACATTGTTCCTTAGAGACTGTGGTATAAGCTGTGCAACAGTGATGTGTAACATGGAGATGTTTTAGGGCATAAACACACGCTGCTATGTGAGATAATTTGCATATTTCACTGAGAGATATCGGTACCCCTTTGATTCCTTGTATCCTTGAAATTATTAGTGCAGCTTTGTACTGGGCAAGATTCCTGGTTTGTTTGTCTCATCTGACAATCTAATGCTTTGTTAGTTCAGTTTGAAATGCCACATTGTCATATTCATATTGTAGCAAAAATTGCTATTATGTGGACTTTCAATTTTGAAACTTTAAAACGATGTGATCCTAGGCCAGTAAAATATTTAAATTAAAAATAGATTAAAGATACTATTTAATATTTTATAAAGTCATCTCTTTTTTCCTTCTTTCCCCAAAGTATTCTTGGTGACATTCTCTTCCCTATTCCAAAATGTACTAATATATGTTTTTTGAAGTCCCAAACTGAGATAAATTTATAGACAAACTATCATATTTATAATATTGGGGTTTCCTATCCTGGTAGGTGAATTTTTTCCCTTCCATTTCTCTGAGTGTCCTCTTTGGTTTGTTTGTAGGCATCTTTGTATTTTTATTTAGTGAATGCCTGTAAGTTTTATGTTAAAAGAGCATTATGCTTTTAAACTTTTTTGATATAATTCATCATTTGAACTTAAAATGTTCTATATTTTTTCAACAATTAAAATCAGTAACACATGTTTTACTGTAACAAAGATTCACACATATTTTTACCAAGAAAAAAAATTTACAGTCTTCTTCAATTTTCTCCCTTGTCCCTTTACTGTTTTATCATCCCAATGCGTGTCCTCCCACAGCCTTAAAATGGTATTGTCTGATTTATATGGATCCCATTCTGCTTTCTGGCTAGTAATTGCTGTTATATGGAGGATTTTACTTTTATAAAACGTAATTTTTATTATTTTCAGGTAAATTATCATATGTAAATATGCTAATATTATACTGATATTTCAACTCTTCATATCTATTATTTTCTTTCTTGTTCTTAGTTAATTGAGCTATGCCTTAGAGAGCAAATTTAAATGATAATGAAGTTAGAACATCCTTGATATTTTTATATTTCCTGATATTGTTGGTAGTGTCAATAATTTGTCTCTTATTACCATAATTAGAGATGTATATGTCTCTTCCAAAACTACCCAAAATTTTTGTAGTATAATTGAATAATAATTGGAAACATTGCATATATATTGCAACCAATACATATTGCAAGGACATAATATTTAAATAATATTAATATATAATAGGATATATTATGTTGTTAAATTTACCAATATTTGGCATTTCTTCCATGTTAAAATAAACACTACTAGTTTAATTACTTTTAAGAATATTTGTTTTGATTTTTTTCTATTTAGGGTTTAAGTTGAATGTTTAGCTCCTATATATCAATTCAAGTAATTAAAGATATAATTTTCATTTGAGTATGGCTTTGTGAAATACCATATATTCAGATAACATATATTAAAGATAGCATAAGAAACCATATATTAAATATATATTAAACACCATATATTAAGACAGTATATATCCATATGTATGAGTTGTATAGTGATTATTTTCTAAATAGTCTCTAATCAATTTAGATGGAATTAATTTATATGTCATCTACCACTTTTAAAAACATTTTTTGATGTTTTGGATTATTTGAGGTTGATTTTTCTGTTTGGAAAAGAATCTTGTTGATTGCATTGCAGTCACTGTGTGTGCTCTTGTATTGTTTCTAGTTTTAGGTATTTATTGAGATTTTCTTTATATACCAATATAAAATCAATTTTAGTAAATGCTTCTTGAACATTAGAAAAAAGGTAACTTTCTTTGCAGGTCAGAAAGGTAAAGAAATATATAAATACACACACACACACACACACACACACACACACACACACATCAAATCAGCCTCTACAATGCCTTCAATATATGGTCCTTGGCTCCCTGGGAGACCTAATACTCTTTCATGGGGTCCACAGAGTCAAAACTATTATTTTATTGATACTATAATATTATTTGTTGCCTTTTTTTTCTTTTTTTTTGGTGGTTGTTTTGTTGATATGCAGGCTGATGTTACAAAAACAGTAGTAGATAAAGTACCTGGCTTCTTGACGTGAATGATGGCACCGGCCCTTAGTTACATTTACATTTGTATTAACATAATCGTTACCACCACACACTCAGTTAAAAAATAGCCAGTTTCACTTAAGAATGTCTTGCTGAAGCAGTAAGCATTACTAATTCCATTAAATCTTTACCTTTGAATGGTCATATTTTTTGGTATTTTAATAAATATAAATATTTCAGTAAATACACATATTTTTAATAAAGCACTTCTGCTGCAAACAAACGTATGATGATACCTCTAAGACAAACACTTGTGAGAGTGTTCGAATCGTAATATGAACTAGCCTCTTATTTCGTGGCATACTTACATTAATCTGAAAGAATTGCTGACAATTAAACTATGATTATTCACATATCGGTAGTTGATTTCCTTGAAAATAAACAAAGTGAGCCTGTCACTGAAAAGGAACATAACTGGCAGTAATGTAGCGAAAGATAAAAACATTATCAAGGGAAAATTAGAATTTTTGGAAAACTTGAACCTGCCACCCTGAGCTTCATAGCTTCCCCATATTTAGCAACTTTTCTGATGAGGTTTGGTGTCTTTCTTAACAAATGTGATTTTTGATGGTACCAAGAACTTAATAATTCACTATCATCACAAGTGTTAATTGTGTGATAATGTTAGTTATTGAAAGAAAATAGCACCCTCTTTGATTTCTAGAACATTAGTGGGCAAATAAGCATAAACACTTATTATAAAATCTTTAAAATGTAAATACTATTAATTAATATAAAACTATCATTGCCATAATATATTCTTAAACAACATATTTACATGTGTAAAATATATGTCCAAATAAATCTGTGATATAACAACTGATTTTCTAAACAAATCGCAGAATTCAATCAGCAGTTTTGTCTTCGGGGAAAACACAAGATAGGTTATAGATGAGAATTATAAGAGTCAATCTATCAAGGATGACATTATAATTATAGCAAATGTCTTTGTAGGAAACCTCAATTGATTCTTATACTGAGGATCTATTTTCTCTTTAGTCTCATTTATCAGCTTGGCAACTGAATAACCTTCATGGCTTTCTAGTCTTGTTCTCTCTTTAAACAAGAAGAAGTTTTACATTTTACATTTCCAAGTAAGACACTTAGCAGGTTTATTCCAATCACGCAGTGAAGAAGGTAGAAAATGTAAGGGAAATAGTATGCATTACAGCTATCTTTCCAAGGGACGTCAAAATTTTAGCCAAATTTCCCCAGTAACAGGATGATTGTATAATCAAATCTGTTCACACTCATAGCTGCTCTTAATAGTTTCAGGTGAAATATGTAACTAGGGATATCAACATGTTATTTGAATTTCACACCTAGTCTCTGCTAGATGCCAAGGTGTTTTAAAAATAGGTGTTTCAGACATGGTAATTATATTCACCATGCATGTGTAAATATGTCATTGAACCTAATGTTCTCAAGTTTCAAATTCAGTTAGCAGTGTGGGTGATCCATGTGTGCTAAGAATATGTAGCTTCATTCCTAGGGGAATATTTCTAAATAACTTCCAAAATAAATTTGTTCATAACGCCTAATAGTCAGGGGTGATATATAACGCAAGGTGAATGGATACACGTACCTCAGTATTGGAGAAAGGAAAATCAATGTATTTTTTGCATAGCATGTGGTAACCATTGAGTGAGGCTGTGAGTGGGAGAATGTGAAATAGGGATACAAAACACATACACATATGTCATAGTTCACACCCTCTAAATTTATAGGCTACTTGAGAAGGAAGATGCTGTCCCTGAAACCTATGTGTAACAATGATTAGGTGTCAATCCAAGTGTTACAGGATAAGAACCCAGTGAGCATGTGGTGAAAATGCTAAAGAAGGTTTAGCTCACAGATAGATGAGTAAAACACTGATGCTCGACAGACTTTACCAAATGCTATTGTGAATATTCTTAAAGGTGACCATTATGGACTTTATTGTACAATTGTCAGAATATTTTATTAAGGCCACCTTTTACAATTTCCCCTGCTTAGAAATCTCAAAACTATTTTTGAATGGTAACATGTTTTTTTCTTTTTAATCAACATAGGTATCATTTAATAATGTTTACTGATTCAGCAAGACATTCTTAAGCGAATCTGGCTATTTTTTAAATGAGTGCGTGGTGGTAACGATTATGTTAATACGAGTGTAACTAAGGGTCAGTGCCATCATCCACATCAAGAAGCCAGGTACTTTACCTCCTACTGTTTTTGTAACATCACTCTACATGTCAACATCACAACCACCAAAAAAAAAAAAAAAGGAAACAAAATATTATATGTGCCAAATTTATTGACATTTTATAGGATCCCCAAATCTAATCTTATAGGATAAACATATTATACTTGCTTACTCTATGAAAATGCCTATGCTGTTTATTTTATATACTATACATAAATTGTGAGACATCCTCTCAAAATGTTTATTTGTCTGATGGTTATGGTAGGCAGAAGAACACCCTCCCTCACCAAGATCTCCATGCCCTAAATCCCAGAACTTGTGAGTATGGTACCCCCATGCAAAAGGGACTTCTCAAGTGTGATTAAAGATACAGACCTTGACATGGGGAGATTATTTTGGATGATCTAGGCGGTCCTAGTTTAACCACTTGAGTCCTTAAAGCAGAGCTCTTTCTTGACTGGGTTACAGATGTGAGATGTAAGAACAAGCGGGTGAAATTTGAGTCTTTAAAGAGACTCGATCTGCAGTTGCTGACTTTGCAAATGTGAAAGGGAACCATAAACCAAAAAATATATGGGCAGTTTCTAGAAGCTGGTAAGACCTTAAGCTTGACCCAAATGAACAGGAAATGGATCTTCTCCTAGGACCTCCAGCAAGGAAGACAGCTCTGCCAACACCTTAATCTTTGCTCCATGAGACCCTTGTCTGATTTCTGACCTATAGAAGTATACAAAATAAATTTGCATTGTTTAAGCCACTGTTTTTGTAATTTGTTATGGCAACAATAGGAAAGTAATTCCTTTTCTGCCCAACCCACCTGAGGGATAGGAGACTCTCTCAACAGTGATTTTTTGCTACAGAAATTATGCTTTTACTTGTGCACATTGCAGTTTTCTGTCTTTCCAATTGCACAGATGTACACATGCATTCTAATGTTAACAGCTAAATCGATCACTTTAATTTTCACAATATTTAATGTGAAGTGTAATTTAAGAAGACTCACCCTTATGATGTCAGTCATGCTTGATGGTTTACCAAGTTTTCACAACCTTGCTTGCATTTACACAATTGAGTGGTTGAGTGCAGTCAGTATTTACACTGTGGTCGTCGCCTTTGATATCTCTGCTGAAAACAAAGAAATGTGTTTTGAAGATTTGGTATTTCGTTTTGTTCCCAAAGGATCTCGTATAAAGGTTCTGAACTTTATATTAAAAGGTTTGTTTGTCATGGCAAGCTGAAATGTGAAGTCCTTATTGGGTTGAGCACAATGGAGCCTTGGATAGTATTTTACCGTTTATAAAAAATAATGAATCCACAAGTTAGACATATCAACATTCCAAACATAACACTTCACATGAACACTTCAGGCTAGTCTTCTTTGAGGAGGCTTTTCTCAGCTCATAAATTTGAACATGGTAATGATCAGAACTATTGTGAAAAATAATCCATTGTCATTGCCATACATAAGAGGTACGAAGAATAGATGTCTTTCTAATTTGCCTAATATTCTAGCAATATATTTTGCTAATATAATCAGTGGAAATAAAGATATTAAAAAGATGGACTTCTTTGTAAAAGTATGAAATATTATTGTATTTTAAATATCTGAGTTAAAATAACAAAAACAAACAAAAAAAACACGTTTTTTTCTTCCCATTGGGAAGATGGTAAAGATCTATCTTTAAGTATAGGTAATACATATAACTAATTTTTTAATGTAGGACACATTCATTTGTAAGGAGTATGTTTAATGATCCAATGCTCATTTACAATGGACTTTTTTAAATTCACGTCATGAAAACAAGGACTACTGCTATATCATGAAATCATAGATGATGTCTTTGTATTTCTTTCTGATAAAAATGCATAAGAAACATGAGAAACATAGATGGCTTTTCATTCTGTAGTTTACTGGTGTCCAAGAACATCTGTGATCTGTGGTTTGGTTCTTCTGCTTTTCTGTCATAAGATTTTGTCAAGTATTCTTGCCCTTTGTGAATAACATCACCTGGTACGCTTTAGTCAGGGTTTAGTATAATTAATCTGAATTTCGTAAATTGAGTATTTACTGATATTATGTAAAGAGTGAAGTGCTGCAGGAGGCAGAGTGATGGATAGATAGTATAAGCTTTGAAGATGAATAAGAACCTGACCTTCAGGAGTGAATATGACGTCAAGAAATACCCAGTGATACTGGCAGTGGATGTGATGGTTGTAGTGGTGGTGAATATTTTGTGCAGGTAATTGCTTTCCTTGAGTAAGAGTTGTTGTCAAAGTTATTAGGTTGGTGCAAAAGTAATCGCGGTTTTTACAATTATTTTTAACCCTCTACATGGCAATTACTTTTGTACCAACCTAATACATTATATTCAATATGTAGAATGCTACTCACACTTTTGTTTTGGGGGTGTTCTTATATAACCTTTGGGGACTAAGAAAGTTATAATGATAACCATCATAAAATATAAGGATTGTGGTCCTTTACTATATGATTTCAATCAATTGGATGAGTCCTTTCCCTCTCCCCTTTTCATTAGTAACCCAAACATATAAGATAATCTTTATAAATATATATTTAAATATAACATATATTTGAAATACATATGAAATATGTATATGTTTTATATTATCTATAAATAAACTAGCAAAACAAAAATCAGTAAAATACACTATGACTATGCCTTAAGGAATCATCATTATAACACATGGTCAGTTATATAAATGAGGCCAGTGATATATCACTTCTTCAGTGATATTTCCTCAAGACACTTTCAATGTTTCAGGAGTCAAAATATCAAAATTTCAGATGTCAGGATATAAGTAAATAGAGCTCCTATTTCTGCTTGAGAAGATGCATTTTTTTACAGTGTAAAGTATGTTTTATTTCTTTATTTTGTAAAATCTTATTAAAATATAGCTAACATACTATATTATGTTAGTTTCAGGTGTACACCATAGTTATTCAACATTTATATACCTAAGAAGTGGTCACCATAATCCAGCAACCATCTGACACTGTACCACACTGTCACAATATTATGGACTATATTCCCTATGCTGTACATTACATCCCCATGAATTCTTTGTTTTATACCTGGAAATTGGACCTCTTATTCCCCTTCACCGTCCCCCCTTTTAATTTTTCAATTACAGTTGACATACAATATGATTTTACATTAAATTCAGGTGTATAGCACAGTGATTAGACATTTATATAATTTAAGAAGTGATACCCCTGACTACTACCTTACCTGGCACTATACGTAGTTATTTAGCGTATCACTAACTATATTCCCTATGCTTTACTTTATATCCCATGACTATTTTGTAACTACCCATTTGTACTTTTTAATCCCTTCACCTTTTTCACCCTGCCCTCCAATCCCTCTCCCATCTATCACCTTGAGATATCTAGTATCCATCTGACACCATATATAGTTACTACAATATTATTGACTATGTTCCTTACGCTATACCCTACATCCTGATGACTATTTTGTAACAAGTTTGTACTTCTCAATCCCTTCCACTTTTTCATTCACCCTTCTACCCCCTCCCATCTGGCAACCATCAAGGTGTTCTCTTGTATCTATGAGTTTGTTTTTGTTTTGTTTGTTTTTGTTCTTTAGATTCCACATATAAGGGGAATAACATTGCATTTGTCTTTCTCTGACATACTCCACTCAGTACACTACCCTCCAGGTTCATCCATGCTGCACAGATGGCAAGAACCCATTCCTATCCATGGCCAACCAATATTCCATTGTATATATGTATCACCTGCTCTTACTCCATTCATCCATCAATGGACACCCAGGCTTCCTCCACATCTAAGCCATTGTAAACAATGCTGCAGTGAACATATGGATGCTCTCGTCCCCTTGAAATAGAATTTCGGATTTCTTTATATAAATACCCAGAAGTGGTATTACTGGCTCCATCTTTGTCTGTGGTTATAGTTCTTGTTTTATAATCTATTTTGTCTGGTATAAGTATTGCTGCCCCAACTGTTTTTTATTATTTCCATTGTCAAAAAATAACTTTTTCTACCACTTTACTTTCAGTTTGTATGTGACTTTTGATCTGAAAATAAATATTGAAATAAAAGTGTTACTAAAAAAGAAGTTGGCAGCAAAAGCATATGCCTAAAATGCTCTTTATTTTATGACTATGAAATTACATATATTTCATTGGAAAGAGTGCCAACCTCAAGATGAAATAAAATCACACTTAAGAATGAAGCACAAAAAGCATCTTTCCTTAAATTTTGTTGTTAAAGTAAGACTGCTTTTAGGAAAAGAATCTTTAGATGCATTAGAGATGTTAGTAATAATAGTATTTATTGTGCAGGCACAACATGGCAAGTGCATGTTAATGACTTTACACACATCTTTTAGACGGGACAGGTGACACCTAGAGAGGTTAGATAAGTTGACCGATATCACAAAGCTATTTTGTGCTTGAATCAGTAGATAATGTTGGGAGCTTTTTATTATATGTGTACATGATTTCTGCCAAATGTGTTGGGTTTTGCTATCACAATGGCTAAAATTCAGAATCTTAGCTCATATAGACATAGACCTTTTTGAGGTAAGTATAGGACTCAAATTACCCCTTAGAATCTGGCTCTCTTTTCCTCTGTTAAAGAGCCATTAGTGAATCCTCCAGGATATGCATTAATGTCCATTCATTTTGCTTTCTACCTGGCGGTTATTATGCTAGTGCTAAATATTTTATATACACTATTTTATCACATAAAACCCTGTATAATTAACATAATTTCCAATTTGAAATGAAGAAGCTGAAGCTTAGTGACTAAATTATAGAGGTTTACAAAATATAAATCAGTTATGACATCCAAGAAGTGGAACTCATGTGTTGAAACTATGATAACAACAGTGTTTCTCGTTGCAGAATCTGTTCTCTGGTAGCAGTTGGGAAAAATAGGAAATGTAGAAATGATGAAATAATAGGTCTTTCCTGGGAAAACAACAACTGTATCTTGTCAAATATATAAAATTCACCACTTGGCAATTGTCAGTACAATGATTAATTCAAGTAAGAATAATCTTGATGCTGTAACTAATGGGTGAATGTTTAATGATGAACAGGATGTAAAGAAAAAGAGTTAAGAAACTGTTTCAAATAAAGCAGACTACAGAAATATGACAGCTACATTTAATGCATAATTATGTATGGGATTTTAGACTGGGAGAAATAGTTATTAAAATATACATTTTGCAACAATATGTGAAAATCGCATGTGGAGAATGGATTAAACAATGACATTGGGTCAATATTAATTTTTCTGATTTTGATAATTGTACTATAGTTACATAAGAGAATACCATCATTCTTAAGACACACAAGTCTTTATGGATGAAGTGATATAATATCTTCATTGAGCTCTTAAATCGTTATAAAAGTATCTAGTTAACTCTATGCATATATACACACATGCCTACATTCATACATATATACATAATGCTCTGTGGCTAAGTAATCATTTGATTAGATAAAAATACTTGTACTTGTTTATTGAACAATGTTGTATTTATTCATTTAAATATACTTACTACAAATATGTCTATAAAATGTTCATTATTCTGCTTTCAGTTTCACGTATACATGAGATCCTACCATCCCCACGTCCCTAATTATCTTTCCTGTTAATATGTTCTTATATTCACATAAAGAATATTTTTATATTATTATTATGTATGCATTTTTCTTCAATAGCTTTCTAGCAGATATAGCTGACTTCACATCTACTGTGTTTCCCTGAAAATAAGACTGGGTTTTATATTAAGTTTTACTCCAAAAGACACATTAAGGCTTATGTTCAGGGGATGTCATCCTGAAAAATCATGCTAGAGCTTATTTTCTGGTTAGGTCTTATTTTCGGGGAAACACGGTATATATTTTGTGCCTTGTGCTACTCAGTATTTACTATGTGTTAGAATCATCTAGGAACTTGTTAAAGTGAACATTTTGATTCAGCAGCTCTAGGTTAGAGCCTGAGATTTTTCATTTCTTCAAAGCTCCCAGGTAATGATGCTGTTGCTGAAGGACCTTACCTTCCTCAGGCACTTTTTCTGATCTCGTTTTCTTCTGAATAAACCCTCTTAGACCCACTAATAATGAGTTTCATGAGGCGGTATGATAGAGCACAATACCAGCACAACTAAACTTACCTCAGAAAACATTAACTAAAGAGTAATTTCCTTTTGAATAAGTTTGGATGAGGGTAAACGTTAGATTGGAATGGGAGAGTGGAGTGAAGTTTGCTGAATAGAATTGTAGCAAAGTTGTGAGAAGGAACTTGACTTAAATATAGCACGGTGATAAAGGTGTGCAAACGTTTCTCAGGGTATGTGACGCAGATCAAAGCAATTCAATAGCCAGAATTGTAAATTTCTTGCTTAATAGAACTTTTGCAGGCTTCCACACCTCAAAAGCATCAAACGTCCAGAAATTCCTGAGCTTCACCTATATCGAGCAGCTGCAAGAAAAGCTTTTTGTCTGAGTTGTCCTGTTTAATTTAACTCTCCTTTTATTTACCAACTGCATAAGCAACTCCACAATTATTATTATTACTATCCAAATGCATATGACTCATTGGTTTGCTTAATTTTTATCTCTCTTTAACTTACATTGAAAAAATAGTGAACCCTAAGTTATCTGTGGTTGGTTTGTTGAATTGGAAATATAATAGTGGGGTCTGTGTTCTAGCATATACGAGTAGTCTACAGAAGCTAAAAGCTGAAGATGCATAAAATAGACATCCCAGGATTGCATAAATCTGTCTACAGAGGTTTATTTTTTGCATTATGGATGTTTATGTCAGTCAGCTTTGTTAATTCTGTTGAGTTAGATAGAGTCTTTTGTTCTTTGTAATATCATTGTCAACAGACAACTCTTAGAAGAGAAAATAATTGAATTCTACACTGCTCTTCGGGTTTTCTTTTTTTGCTTTGGACATTTATAGGTATGCCATTTACAGCATAATTTCATCTATTTTTATTTATGTGACTTCAAATTTCTGTCACACACAAGCATTACCCTGAAAGTATCTGAATTATAGCATGATACATATGATATAGTACATATCATTAGAATGTACAATCCTGGTTTTTTTTGGACATGGCACATCTATTTTATCTTTAATTCCTTTTAATAGTGAAGAGATTTATAACATGACTCCAATGAAATTTGAGGTAAATATATGTCTTGTGATGTGTCTAATAAAATAATGAATAAACCTGCCACTAGTTCCTAAATGCAGGATACCATATCATCCTCATGAAAATGATTTTAAGGATTTTTGCAACTATTATTTATATTGTTAATTATAGTAGAATATATTTTTAAGTCACATAAATTTTTAGACATTTTCATCGTATAGTTTCATAATATGATTTTTTTAAAATTAAAGTTTATTGGGGTGACAATTCTTAGTAAAGTTACATAGATTTCACGTGTACAATTCTGCCTTAATAGGGTTCAATCAATGAAAAGATTGTCTTCAATAAAAGATAATTTATCATAGTATTTTAGTATTTTGTAAAATCATAGTCATGTTTCATCCTCAAAAGAGAACTCATAGCCTGAGCATACATAGCATGATCTCAGTTATCTGGTATGTCATATCTATTTCTATGAATTTAGTAAGCAAATAACTTTGAAAACTCTAGCTATAAAAAGTGTTATAATAGACAATAAATGTATGCCAAGATAGATAAAATGTGCATGGATATATATATATATATACACACACACACACACACACACACATATATACACATATATGTATATATATACACACACGTGTGTGTGTGTATACACACACACAGAGGGTGCCAAAAAATGTATACATATTTTAAGAAAGGAAAACACTGTACTAAAATTGTAATACTCAATATATACTGATAACAAAAGATGAATATAAGTCATGTGTATGCATTTTTTGGCACCTACACTATATATATATATGTATATAATGAATACAACCTTTTGATCATCATGAAAATTTAAAAATATTGGGATGAGAAAATTCACATTTTTGTGTGCTTCCAGTGAAGCACTTCATAAGAATTTGGAAATATATGATACTTTAAATTATGCAGTTTTATTCCAATGTAAATATATTCCTGCAGATATAATGAATGGCCCATCTTGTTAAAAAATAGAGATGAATGTGAGTAAATTGGCCAGATACTGTCAGAACCCCATGTTTTCTCATTCTGATTTAGAAAATCATTAAGCTTAATATCACACTGAACTGACTGTCATTGTTCCTTCCTAACAGTGCATGGACAAAAGTAGTGATCAGATACCCTGCTTCCCTGAAAATAAGACCGAGTCTTATATTACATTTTGCTCCAAAAGATGTATTAGGGTTTATGTTCAAGGGATGTCATCCTGAAAAATCGCTAGGGCTTATTTTCCAGTTAGGTCTTATTTTCGGGGAAACATGGTAGGTGGAGGATTAATTAATAAAAGATTTCTTGGATGTGGGCTCTGCTTCACTGAAGCAGCCATGTCTGTCTTTGCGTGTCTTCAATGCTCAGCATATGTCTCAGCAGAGAGAGCAGAAGAATTATAGTCATCAAATTTAAATTTTTATCTGGTTCCTCTAAAAGAATGTGTCCAAATATTATTAACTACGTAGTGTTCCTAGAAAAGTAGTTTATAGTCACATCTGTGAATAAGGTGTACTTTTATACACAAAGTTATTTGTGTTTATTACACGTGTGTTTGCTTTCTATTACCAAACTCCTCTAAAACTGCTCCAGCACTTTCTTATATCCCAAAATGTAATTTCAGTTACTATACTAAATGGTATTAATTATAATTCTTTTCTCCCCATAAAGTTAAAATAATACCAATCTTTGGAGATAGAAATACAGAATAATAAATCTCCATAGTAATATTGCCAGTATTATAAAGGAATACTATAAACATCTTTATGCAAAAAAACTGCCAACTTAGATGAAGTAGACATATGAGTAAATTACAAAAGCTGTCTCACTCTTCCATTAAGAGGAGGATCTGACTTCACTAATGCTTGAATCTGGGTTGGCCATGTCATTTAACTAGGAAATGAGACATCATTCAGTAAAAGAGGCAGAGGCAGATGCTTGAAAAATGTTGCACAAAGAGATTGTTTCGTTGTTGGACATGGGAACCTTAGATGACCAAGTGAATGGTCAATCTATGACCCCTAGACGATGAGAAGACATGTGGAGGAAAACCAGGGCACCTGGCACAACAGTTTGCCAACTGCTGTACATGTGAGTGAAGACATCGTAATTCATCCAGTGACCTCATGACCCAGCAGCTGCCAATAGATATATGGGAGGGTACAGTAGAACCCACGCAAGATCATCTAGATTTTAAAGCCTCCCAATTAAATTCAGAATTATGAGATCATTTAAAAGCTTGTTATTTTAAACCACTAAGTTTTGGGGTCATATGGTATGAAGAAATAGCTGGCTGAAACAGCAATATATTTTTCTTATTTGATACTCTATAAAAAATAAGCAGAAATTACAAAATTTGGCATATACTTATAAATTATTACTTATTTAATACATAGATAAAACCTCCTTTCCCCGTTTCTAGCTAGAAGCTAATGGAGCTGAAATGGAGAGGGGAGGTGATTCTAGATTTACGGTTAATAATCAAAAGGTGAAAAATGCCAAATCACATTTTGACTTAATTAAACAAGAAATGAAAAAAAAAATCAGACATTTGCATGTCTAAAATGACCCATTTGGAAGTATACATTTGAAAGAGTTTAGGATGAACGTGTGTGTGTGTGTGTGTGTGTGTGTGTGTGTGTGTGTGTGTGTGTGTGAGAGAGAGAAAGATAAGCAGTGGTGTGGTGGAAAACTATGGTGGAGGTAGTAAAGGGAAATAAAGGTATAAGGACCAGATGGAAGGCCGTTGTAATAATATAAGAGAGAAATAAAAGAGTTGGCATTGTGATGTGGCAGTGAGAATTAGAAGTCCAAGCCTGGTTCAAAATATTGTGTATGAATCATTAGCTTATCAAAAAAATGCTGTATTACAAAGTCTGGTGTTACCAAAACTAAGATGAATGACGTAAACTTCCTGAAAGAAACAATATCAAAGCTCAAATAAATTAAATCTTCCAAAAAAAGAAAAAAAGATTAGTATACATTTAGCAATATAACTTTCCATTTTATATTGGTATCAAAACTCCATGAATATTATACAATGTAATAGTTTAAAATTTTTATCAATACATATTGTTCTTTACCTCTTAAATTCCTGTTTTCCCTTCTCTCCCTCTGCCACTCCTTCTGCTTTTCCTACTTCTTATTTTTATTTTGCATAATTTCTGTTATCAATATGGACTTCTATCACTCTGTTTTCAGTAATCTTTGGGAAACAATGTACAAGGTGGTAAAAAGAATGGACTCAGTATCTATGTCCAGATCCAGCAGCTACTAATTTGGTAAACTTGGCCAGGTTAGTGAAGCTCTCTGTAGCTCGGTTTTCTCATTCGTATAAGAAGAGTAATAATGGAGCTAATCTTAGTATGTTATGTAAATATTAAATAGTCAGTACATTTCAAGTGCTGAGGATTGTAATCACTCAGTAAATATTACTAATTGGCTTTATCACTATACTTCATAGAAAGTGATGGTAGAGTTGATAGTAGTGCCTAACAAATATACTGAGAATCATCAAAATAGTATTAAGTATTTTATATTATTTCATTTTACAAGCATCACACCAGAAGGACACTTAAAAAAACTATAAAATTCACTGCAATTCTACCATTCTGATTTATCAAATACCTTCATTTTTTTCAGAATTTTTTTTCAAATTTATTCCATACCCATGCAATTATGTATTTTGCTTAATTCCAATTTATTAACTTGAAATAAATTCTATATTTCCCATTAAGTTTTCATGATTATAATTTTAATAGCTGAATAGGATTTTTCCAGTAGTCATAATTTACTTGACTCCTTATTCTTCTCATTCAGTTTTTTTTTATTATTTTTAATACTGTATAAAGAACATTTATGCTGAGCTTTTTATTTCCCTTATGGTTTTATTTTTGATTTGATAGTACACTGAGATGTTTTTTTTTTTTTTTTACTGATTTAGACTTACAATAAGAATGGTACCTCAAAAATAATTACAAAATGAAGAGCAAGAACTTTAGATGAACGGTCTATGTTTGAAATAGCAGATCCACACAGAAATATATGCCAATAATATCATTTTATCATAATTTGTTTCATAAAAGAATGATGAAAAACGGATGCATCATTAAAATGAGGCAATCATCATTTTTGCTCACTAATATCTACGTTTTCTCTCCTTCTGATCTATGGACATTATATTTTTCTGTTCCATGATGGTAAGCCAGAGACAGATAATTCTGTCCAATGGGTTGTAAGAACAAGTGATGTGCTTTACTTCTGGGATAAAGTTTTTAATTATGGGATTCTCTCTTTACTTCTCCTGTTACAGTGAACAAGGTGGCCTCATGGTTCAGAGAAAAAATAGAAAGCTGCGTAGCCTCCATCAGCCTGAGTCTTGGTGTGATCATGTAGAGCAGAGCCACCCAGCACATGCACTAAATGGGTTGGACAAATGCAAAACAAACATGTGTTCAGATATTCCCTCTGTGATTTGGAATTGTTTTTCACGTCTACATTTTTTACAATTAAAAAAAAATCAATTACAGTTGGCATACAATATTATATTGGTTTCAGGTTTTCAACACAGTGTTTAGTCACTTCTATAACTTACAAAGTGATCATCTTGATAAGTCTAGTATCCACCTGACACCATACGTAGTTATTATAATATTATTGAGTGTATTCCCTTTGCTGTACTTTACATATCCATGACTGTTTCTATATCTTTTCCATCCATTCCCCAAACCCCCTGCCAGCTGGCAACCATCTCATTATTGTCTGTATCTATGAGTTTTTTTCTGTTGTGTTTGTTCATTTATTTTGTTTTTAAGATTCCACATATATAGGAAATGATACGATATGTTATTTGTCTTTCTCTGACTGACCTGTTTTACTTAATTCCCTCTTGGTCCATCCATGTTGTCACAAATGGCAAGAGTTCATTCATTTTATGTCTAAGTAATATTCCATTGTATATATGTACCACCTCTCCTTTATCCATTCGTCTGTCAATGGACACAGGTTGCTTCCTTAATTTGGCTATTGTAAACACTGCAATGAACATAGAGGAACATCTGTCTTTTAGAATTAGTATTTTGGATTCTTTGGATAAATACCCATAAGTGGAATTGTTGCATCATAAGGTATTCCTATTTTTAATGTTTTGAGTAAACTCCATACTGTTTTCTATAGTGGCTGTATCATTTTGCAATCCCACTACCAGTGTTCGAGGTGTTCTCTCTTCTCCACATCCTTGCTGACACTTACTGTTTGTTGATTCATGAAAATAGCCATTCTGACAGGTGTGAGGTGATATCTCATTGTGCTTTTAAATTTCATTTCCCTGACGATTAGTGATATTGAGAATCTTTTCATGTACCTCTAGTGCTGTACCTTGGGTGCGGGATGTCCCTGTTCTGGGTCTCTACCCTACCTACCAGTCTCAACATGGCTTCTTTATATCCTAATTATAGGAATTCTGTTCAGCTAGTCTTCAGGTGGTTTTCAGTGATTGTTTTTCTGTAATTTAGTTATAATTTTGATGCGGTCGTGGGAGGAGGTGAGCATAGCATTTAAGTACTCTGTTACCTTGAATGAAAGTCCAGGGATTTGTAATATTTTGGAACCTAAATTGACTGATATTTTACAGGTTTACTCAACCATAAGTTTAATAATACAGTGCTTAATATCTCATTTGCTTGCCAATTTAATCAAACAATTCTGTCTCCCTCTCTGTCTGTAATTTTGCTTTATTTTCCTTCAAATATAATTATTTAATTTGATCCTCTGTGAATTCATAATATGTAATAATATTTTACTCTTTTCTTGTTATCTTTGGATAGATGATTTTCCCTCAGTTCTTTTAGTTCGTTAACATTTTCACATTTGAAAATGTCAAATATAACACAAATTACATACAAAGCTATATAAAAATCACAAAGAGTTTCAATAATAGAATAACTTTATAATATTATTGGTTCACATTGGTGGAATTGAGGATCCCCCATTTTAGACATATCTGAAAAATGTATATAAATTTTATAGTGAAAAATTATTGCCATCCATAATAATGATGAAATATTTTATTAGCCTTTCTATAAAGTATCTCCCTTTTAGTAAAAGAAAATATTTCCTTGCAGCTACCATTACCTAATGGGTCAAAACTGTAAAACATTCTGAAGTCACTGAAATGAAGAAGTTGGAATATAGATTATGAAAAGATTTGAAAGTAAGACTATATTTCAGTAACTTTATGAAAATTGCAAGTCATTTACCTGCAGAAACAAACAAACAAACAAAACAATCATCTTTGATAATATAGGATTATAAATGTCAGGAAATATGCAATTGTTTTCAATTTCATCTCCCATAACCATGTAGACACAATTATAATGTTTTCCATTATAGAAGACTAATTAGTTTCACAAAAAGTGGCATGTTTTCAGTGCAAGGTATCATAATTAGGATTTCAGCTTTTATTTTCTAAATGTGTATCCTTTGATTTACTGACTTATACTGGATTATTTTAGATACATCTTTTGAACAAATATTTCTGAAATAATTATTTCACTCTTTCAACTGTATTGGTGTGTAATCAGAGAGAAAACAAAAACAGGATTTTCACAAGTATTTAAAGACTCAAAAAATAAAGAAGAAAAATCTATCTTCTAAGATCCACAACAATTTTTAAAATCTTTCCCATCCTATATATTTTCAGTCATCTTTGTTATGTTTTATCCCAGAAACCTTCCTACTAAGTTACAATTTTATCTCAATTTAAACAAAGATTATTAGGTAATAAAACATATAAAACAAGAGAAATGAATGAAATAAAACACATGGCAGAAGAGAATGAATGAGGAGGAAGATAATAAGTTGATTAATGTTTCATTAGGCAATAACTTACCTCCCCATTTTCGGCATTGCTACATTGGATATTATTAATGTGAGTAAAGTGTGTCTAATGGGATATAAAAATATAAAGATACTTTCTTGAATTCACTTAGGTTTAAATCTAATTTGGTAGAGGACAGGGAGACAAGAAAACAACTAATAAATATAACCAGTAACTGACAGGGCCACAAAAAAGCTAAGAAAGAACTCATCAGTGGAGGGAGAAATAATTGTGATATGAACTGCGTTAGTTTATTTATGTCTTTTCCCTACAGCTGATGATAAAATCAACCTTTCCATGAATAATCTTAATCATGAATTTAGGTGTCAGCTGCAAATAGTCTCTTTTCTGAGTCTCCATACTCAAGGCTCATATATGCATAGAAACTTCTATACATATATAACAGTCAATAGATGCACATGGTACATGGATATTTGAATTAAGATAGATTCACCTTTACTGAGATAGCATAAATCTGAAAAGACTTAGTTTTACATTCTAATTAAATTTCTGGGAGTATTCCTTGCTGAATAAATAAAGTAATCAATTCAACTAATTAAAGCACTATTATAGGTAAGATTTGGTATAATAAATGTCACCTGAGCTTGCCTAGCTTTTTGCTAATTAAACTAAACTTAGTGTTACGATTTTCTTATAATTTGAACCCAACCTAGTTAGAAATGTAAGTACAGGTGCAAGTATCAAATTCTCAGAGTGAAATTAAATATATATAAAAAAGTATTCTTCAGGGTAAAGAGGTAAAGCTACAAGATTAAAAAGACATATAGAGAATCCTTGATCATTGGTGTTTCTAATACACTGCAAACATTTTTTAAAATTTTAAATAATACTCTGATAAATTTATCCAGCAATAGTGATTTATTTTATTTTTAATTTTAAAAATTTATAACTGAAAATAGCAAGAAAACAATCCATTGTTGAGATCTTCCAATGCATTTTTGCAGAAACTAAACAAGACTAACATATGAAATGTTTCCTAAATTTTTTAATTTTAAAAACATAGAAAATGAAGAGATCCCTGAATTATTTTTTACAGTTTAATGTATATTTATTATTATTTGCCTTTGTCAACAGTTTATTTAACACAGGTTCACTGCAGGAGTTATAGTAGTTTTACTAGCCAATAGCATCCAGGACAATGTCTCTTAATAAAGAAGCAACATGTGCCACACCAATGATAGATTAAATTTATTTATTATTGATTGTTTTATGAATTAATTGGGATATTTGTTAAACCTGAATACTTTTCACAGAGCTGGCTACACAGCAGAATGTTTACCATTCAAAGCCAATGTTTCATATTTTCCACACAATTTGTAAGGAAGCACAAATTTAAACTTTTCTTTGTACTGGCTATGATTTTCGTAATTACAAAATAAGCAGATCTTCAGTAGGAAGGGGGAAACTGAGCAGCAAGAGTGCATTATTTTCATCTGTAGAAGATCAATTTAGTCCCATCACTAGCCAAATCTGGAAGGAAAATAAATTAAATATTTTATTGGATTGGTGTGAACCTTTGATTCTTTTAAAATGTTGAATCTAGAGCCCCCACAAGAAAAAACAAAAGAAAGAAACTCATTATGTTTCCATAGTAAAATTTCCCAGATCATATATCTAGGTCAATTTAATTATTTTTTAGAACTCAGAAGAATTCTTCCAGTTTCAAAACTTTAGTAAGTGAAGTTTTCTTCCCTTGTTAACCCTCATCAGAAACTATCCCTCCTTGTATTGTCTTTCAAAAGATGAGTAATGAATATATTTTGAAAGATGTATAATTAATTCATTCTATCATTACATTCACAAATGTATTTTCCCAGTATAAAAAGTAGTTTTAGTTTGTCGGCAGATCATTATTTCTTGATGGTGATGGACTTGTAGTGCTTTAAATGGTGTGTTTTATAAAGTGTATTTCTCCTTTATATAAAATTACCTTTGGAATATGTCTGTTCTTGTTATACTCACCGTGGCACTTGACCTTTGAAAGCTTTTATTTTCCCTCTCTTGAGAATTACTGGAAAATGGATCGTCACCCCTAGAATTCTAGCACTTCTATAAACGTGGCCTAACAGTGGAAATATTTAAAATAATTTTTTTCAATTACAGTTGGCATACAATATTATATTAGTTTCAGGTATACAACATAGTGGATAGACATTTATATAACTTATGAAGTGATCATCCCAATAAATCTAGTACCTACTTTTATCTGACACCATACATTGTTATTATATTATTGACTATAGTCCCTATGCTATATTTTACATCCCCATTACTGTTTTATAACTACTGAATTACTGGAAAATGGATCTTCTTCCCTACAATTCTAGCACGTCTATAAACATGGCCTAACAGTGGAATTTAATGTATGTAGTCCTTCTGTTTAGGGTCTCTGTTTTCATAAAGTTGCCATTGTACTGCTGTCTTACATCTAAAGTAAAGTGATGGGAAGAGATTACTGATATTGATACTTTAATTGTAATACAATATATTTTATGAAAGTATCTGCCTCCTATTTGTTTCTGTGATCTAGAGTCACTTCTGCCAATGCCAGGGATGTATCACATGATTGGTGTATACCAATGGAATCAGTGAACTCCAAGGTCCTTCCGAACTACAAAAATCTATGATTATTCATAATTTAGGATAATAGAACATATTGATGACTTCAGAGTTTTACCAATTTTCTTTTCTTAGAATGTCCTCTTTACTGCTAACACACTTGGAAGTTTTTCTAGAACCCATCCTTGAATTCCAAACTCAATTCCCTTCTGCAAGAAAACTTTATTGTCCTTCGATTTGTCTTTATAGTCCTTAAAGTTCTCTAATCTGTAATCAGTGTTGCCTATCACAAAATGTTTGTTTAATTGAATTATTGAGAGGGGAAATGAAAGAAATAGATCAAAATCAACAGTTTAATTAAAGGCCTTGTTTCTAGAAGAGTCAGATGAAATAAAGAATAAAGAAAGAAGGCTTAACATCCACTAAAATTGACTTTGTCACAAGCTTTAGTAACCAAATCTTTTATAAACTGCTGGTCTTCAACCTTCTGTTGTTAGTAATAAACTCTGCTTGACATTATACCATTCATTTCATACTTAATTTTTTCGGTAGTGCTAATTTTTTGGTAGTGCCTTTTAAATTTAGTACTTAAAGTTTGACTCATTGGCCCTAGTTAGATAGTGTATTAGCCTTCAGAGAGAAAAATAGCAAAGGTTTCACTGCAGAGAGTTTGGGAAGTGCTTTTCTGGAGTAAGCCACCAGTTTCATCAAGAAAACACATGCCACAGAAATGTGAATTGGAAAAATCAGTCTTTACAACATCCTCTTTTATCTGTCGACTTCTTTGGCTACCAGATAGCTTTGGACAATTGAACATACTTGAATTCCTGAGCTTATATCTCTGAAATTCATATCATAGGAAAATCCTAGCTTTGAGAAATCCAGAATTTGCCTCAATGCTCTGTGATGTGGTAGGAAAAAAAGATATGCCGGGAGAGACCAGAAATGGAGTTCTAACTGAGCTGTGTGATAGTAACAATAGTAAGGAACTATTAACATAGGACAACAGAATTAATGTGCATATGTCATGAAACAAAATTAATGTGTATACATCATGACACCACAGTTATATTTGTCTGAAATACTCAATGTGTTTATGATGACAAATATCAATATAACGTGCATATAAAAGAGACTTTCAAATGTTTAGCAGAAATCCCAACCTGATTTATCTTTAGGAAGTCTAATGATGCTAGTAAATAAATAATGGAAATGTTTGTTAAAGCTAATGAAGGGGAACTTGGTGTTTTAGTACACAAATTATTTTTTGTTATCACAGAACAAGGCGTGTGCCTTTCATTCAAAGGTTTACATCATTTTATATATTTATCAAGAGTCAATAGGAAATGGTTTAGTTCTAGGGAAGAGAGTTAAGTACTTTTAAATAAAATCTCTCAACGATTCCTTCATATGTATGCTAAAATAAACAAAAATGTTTTAATAATGGACTGTGATTCATACTTCACGTCACACACAAACTGACTTACTACAAGATAAACCTACAAAAAATGTATAACACAATATAGAAACAAATTCTTGTAACACTGGGTTAAGTCAAGATTTCTCAAAATACAAATCTAAAAACACAATTTATGAAGAAAAATGATAAATTGGATTATAGAAAAATTTAAAACTTCTCTTCTTCAAAAGACACTGTAAAGTAAATGAAAAGAAAAGCCACAGACTGAGAGAAAATAGTTGCAAAAAACATGCCTAGTCAAGGGCTTGTTTTCAGGATAGAAAATAAAGAAACAAAACCTTTCTCAAAACTCTCACGATGCAACAATAAAGAAACAACAACACAAAATAGGCAAAATATTTGAACACACTCATTAACAAAGAAGTTTTGATTTGCGTTTCCCTAATGCCTAATGATGATGAACACTTTTTCACGTGCTAATTATTCATCTGTATATCCTTTTTGGTGAAATATCTGTTCATGTTTTGCCCATTTTCTAAATGAATTGGGTGTGTTTAAATGAGTTTTGAGAGTTCTTTATATTCTCTAGATATTGGTCTTCTGTTCAATGTGTGGTTTGGAAACATTTTCTACAAGTTTGTAGCTTGTCTTTTCATCCTTATCAGAGGGTCTTTCACAAAGCCAGTGTTTTAAATTTTATAAGGCCAGTGTATCATTTTCCCTCCCATTTATGGATCGTGTTTTTTTGTATGTCAATTCTAGGAAATCTTTGCCTAGCGCTAGATCGTGAAGATTTTCTGTTGAGAGGAGGGATTGTTTTCCTGTTGCTGTTTGGTTGGAGTAGGGTGGGTATTGTCAAAAAGATGTTTTGTTTTTGGTCCTTTGGCAAGAGGGAACATATTTTTTCCTGGACATTTTCTTTCTGGTATACAGCTGGTAGTTCCGGATTAAATGTTATGCAATGCTCTGTTCAGTGTATATTGGAGGCAGTAAGACCAGCTAAGTCATTTCTGAAGTCCCTAGGCAGCCCACCTTCTTGTCTTTACCTCGGAGAGACTTCCTATGGTTGTTTGTTGTATGTCCAGTGGTTTTTAGTTATAAGGGGAAGGTCCTGGGAGGAAGATGGCTACACAGTCTTGACAAAAGCATCAGTCATGAGTCATAGAATTTTAAAGTAACTTTGAGATGCTGTGCATAGCTCTATATATGTACTACAGACTCCAGGTTGTATTGAGAATTTAAGGTGATTTACCCAGTTTTATACTAAGAAAAATGTGTTGAGATGTTACAACATTCAAAATTAAGTGATGATATTGTAAAAACTATGTATAGTGCCAAGGGGGTACTAGACTAATGGGGGGGATCACTTCATAAATTATATAAATGTCTAACCACTATGCTATACACCTAAAACTACTATGAAATAGTATTAAATGTCAACTGTAATTGAAAAAAAATTAAGTGGTGAGATCAATCATGGTTAAGATTTTTATCAGCAATATAGTTATTCATTCATGCTCTTATTCCTTACAGTTGAGTAATTAATAGGATAGATATCTACCATTTATTGAAACCTTACCCAAGGCGAGGTGCTCTTTTAATAATTTGCATAGATTATTAATAGAAAGAAAATCATACTTCAAAGTTACTGTAAAAACACAAAAAGAAATATTACTCACCAATAATATACTATTGAATGAAACTTTCAAATTTTTTCACATGTGGAATTAACATCTCTGTTGAAAATACTTATCAGAATGACCCTGAGCAAATTTATATTATTATGTGCCCTTAAGGATTTGTGCAATAGGATAGATTACTGTAAATTTACTGAAAGGAATTTAAAATATATTTTATCTTCTCTGTGTACTGTTAGAAATTTTACAGAATAAGGGATTTTTTTCTTTCTTGTTTTTATATTTGTTTTTCAAATCAATCTTCACACAGAAATGTGCTCCTCTCCTCTTCAATCAGTTTACTACTTTCAGGCATTGAATCAATCTGTTCGGAGCTTGTGATAGATTTGGGTTTTGTTGCTATCATTTCCTCAGACTTCAATTTCTTCCAGGGGTGCACTGCTGTTCCCTTTTGCCTGTTGTGTCGGTGGAGCCAGAGAGTTTTTGTGAGTGTTTCTGCTTCCATGGCAATAATAGTCCCTTCATGTGTGAGCCGCACAGAATAGTTCCCTTGTCATTCTTGCCCAGACCCCAGCATCGAATTCCTGTTGCTTGTCACTAGATGCTAAGGTCACAGTGGGTTCAGGGAGATCTCCATTCTCCTAGGTTAGTCTCAGTCTTAGACACACCTCATGAGCCTGAGCCTCCAGGGTTGACCTATCTCAGCCACCATGCAACCATCATGGAATGATATCTCTGTCGCATATACATGATGCATCTTGGTTAGAAGAGAATTTTAGCCCATCTCTCAGTGATAGCAAATGTCTGCAGGACCCTAAGCCAAGAGTTTTCCTTCCATTCTCCCTGGGATAGATGGATCTTGCTTCTGTGACTTTCCCTGAAGCAGTGAACCTTTAACCCAGGCCCTGGAGAGGAGGATTTTCAGTCCCTCACTCAGCAAATGAGTATAATTTCTACCCATCTCCACAAGGAAAGTAAATACATTGGACAATATGTTGATGAACTGATTCCTATTCTGTCTACTGTTAAAACATTTTTATTCATATAATGTGGTCACAGTCACAGTCTGGTATGATCCTGTATCTCCCCTCCTTTTCTCCCTTTTTATATTCCTCCCTCCATCCCTCCCTATCCCCCCATCTCTTGCTTTCCTTCTAGCTCTCCTCTTGCTCACGCTATTTGTAATTACCTCATATGTCCCTCTGATGACTCTCCCCCTTCACTAGACAGCTTAGAGGAAGGCTTCTTTCAGACTTGGGAATAAGTGGGGTCTGTATCCATCCAGCTGCTCCATTCCTTTCTCGCAGGGTGGCTTCATCAGTTCAATTCACAGAAAGAAAGTAAAAGAAACTTTTCAAGCTCAGCTTCAAGTTGCAGCCTGCAATCCACTGTTGTTTCTGTAGTGAAAACAGTCATTGAACCATCATCTGTTCTCAGTCGGTTTAGAGCACAATAGTGAGGACAGTTCCCACTGTCATCTCTGTAAATCATTAGGGTTTATAGGAAACCTGGAAAACAGATGAGGATCAAGGTATAGTGCAAGCTTGATTAATGGGGTCAGGAAAATATCCAATAAACTCCATAGACAGGGCGGCTGTATGTGAGACAAAGGATGTGGCATAGACTGGCTTTGATTTAGAAAGATCTATAACAGGCGTGTCCAAACTGCGGCCCATAGGCCAACTGCGGCCCGCAATCCATTTTTAATTGGCCCGCAGCAAATTCCAAAAATCTATTTAGTTTACTTAAATAAACCAGGTGAGGCAATACGTACTTCACCTCGAGTGAGTGGCCTGGCTGTGTATTTTACCGCATATGGCCCTTGGTAAAAACCGTTGAAAAAAGTTTGGATACCCCTGATCTATAAGAACACCCTTTTCTCTAAATCAAATTTTTGAGTTCTATCATGACCTTATATAAGATTTTCCTGGAGCAGTGTTTTACTCATTCTAGTGGGAAATCTAGATCTGAAATCCTCCCTCATTCTCAAATAGACTAACACTAATACAAGTTTTTATTCTCTTTATAGCATCATGAGTTGAAGATCTACAGGCATTTAATATATGAGATTCAGTATTATGAGAGTGGATTGATGCCAGATTCATCAACAATATATGCTCAGACTGTCAAATTAAATTTTTCACATGATAGCACAAGAGAAATGGGTATTCTGATTTCTAAAACTTCTACTCATTAAAAGAAGTCATGATTACCTCCACTCATTTCTCAATATGACCCAGCCAAATTTTCTATCAGAACTCCTTTTTCAGTCTCTGTGTTAGTTTACTCCGAACTCCCTTCAGTTTGTCTCTGACCTAATGTATCGACATATTCAAATCATAATGTAATACACCTTAATGGTACGCCAAAGGATAGGACACCTTTCACAGTGTTCCCTAGAGAAAACATGACAGGTGCCTACCTCACAATGCAAGACTCTCAGAGAGCACACAAACATACCTTATCAGTATCTGTACTGTAAATACACAAAATCAACATTTAATGATTATGTACAGTGACACAATTAACATAGCAATGACTTAAACATACTTGAGGATTTCTTCAATGTTAAAAAGATAACAACTCAGTAATAAATCATTTGAAAATAATTATCAGAACGTGGGAATTTTGGCTAAGACCCAATGAGATCTGTAAATACTCTCCCTAAAAAGTTATGCCAAGTGAACAGACACAGTTATTGCAGCACATTTGAATTGACCAAAGGGACTGAAAAGCTTGAGAAGTGTTTACTTTTAAAAATATGCTGAACATCAGACAGTCTAATAGGGAGCCAGAAGGCAAAGCAAACTGTGGTTTATAGAGTGGAATATGGCAAAAACAGGACAACTTTGTGGTTTAAAGACAGCATTTACATCTGTCTGTCTGTCTGTCTATCTATCATCTATCCATCTATCTACCTATTATCTATCTGTCTGTCTGTCTGTCTGTCTGTCTATCTATCTATCTATCTATCTATCTATCTATCTATCTATCTATCTATCTACCTACCTACCTACCTACCTACCTACCTACCTACCTATCTATCATCTATCATCATCTGTCTATCTATATACAGATACACAAGAATAACAGCAACTGAAAACCATAATTCGCCCATGGCAATATTGATGGCAAAGTGCTGTTTGTCCCAAGTTATGAGGAAGCTATTATCTGTATGCTCTTGTGCAGTAGGTGCAGGGTACAGGCTTAGAGATATCATAATAGAAACATGCACAGGGAGCCAAAGAGGCACAGAAGAAAAGAGTCCGTTTTCTCTGTAGGCACTGAGAAACAGCAAGAAAGACTTCCTAGAGATGGTACTTTCAAAAGTCCTGAAGTGGAGAAGGTGAATGCCTGTGTTGAGATGTGTAGGTTGGTGGATGAGAGAAGAGAGATTTCAAGTAAATAGCCACAAGGGCAGGAGAGAAAGGTATGGAAGTATTTTGCAGGCCATTCTGTCTAGCGGTGAGATGAGGGGCGTTGCAGTAAATATTAGAGATAGTCAAGCATTAAATCAAGATGACCTTTGAAACGTCACAGAGTTAGAGATTTTTTCCCCCTACAGGAACAGAGAGCCATTATTCAAAGGTTTCTTACTGGTGAGAATTGTATCAGATGTATGGATAAGGAGTGGCAATATGATAACAGCCTGAATGGATTAGAATGAATGGATTGGATTAGAATGAGAATGGAAACCGAATGACCAATTGAGGAGGTTGTTATAATCAATCAATGCGGGTATGATGAGAGTATACAGGGACTATTCTTAACCTATTTGGTCTTAGGCCCAGTACCTTATTAAAGACTTAAGACATAAAGAACTTTAGATTCTTTTTTTTCCCTTCAAATTTGCCATGCTAGAAATTAATACACATTTTTAAATTATTAATTTTAATTACTTTAAAACATAAATTACAAAGCCACTACAGAAATGTTGTATTTTTCTGAAAACATAAGACAAAATGAAATACATTTCCAAATTAAAGAAAAATTAGTGCATAGAATGGTATTATTTTACAGTCTTGTAAATCTCTTCAATGTCTGGCTTAGTAAGACAACTGAATCCTCGTATCTTTTTCTGCATTCAAAACAATCAATGTTTTAGTTGATGTATCTGAAAAATTATCTAGTCTCATACAGACATGAATTGGAAAAGGAAGGAGAGTTTTAATAACCTTTTCAGTTAATGTTGGATATTCATCTTTAATACTATACCAAAACTTAATGGGTATTTAGTAAAGTTTAGCTCCAATATGAAACTGAAATTATATCAACAAACTTTTAATATGTTGTTACATTAAAATCCATTGGTCATTTTACACTTTGAATGGATCTTTTCCCTGGGAGAGATCTTATAACATAATTAATGAGTTGTCTGGGAAGTATTGGTTTACACTGCATTATTCATGACTTTGAAATATTGACATATTTCTTTTGTTAGCTTTTATTTATTTTTAAGATTTTTATTAAAATATAGCTAACATACAATATTAGTTTCAGGAGTACACCATAGTTATTCAACAATACCACCTGATACTGTACATAGTTATTACCATATTATTGATTATATTTCCTATGTTAAAGAAGCGATCACCATGATAAGTTCAGGAACCATCTGACAGTGTACCATATTATTACAATATTATTGACTATATTTCCTATACTGTATACTACATCCCCAAGACTTATTTGTCTTTTACCTGGAACTTTGAATCTCTTATTCTTTATCTTTCCCTCCTTTTTTAATCTTTCAATCTTTCAATATTGACATTCAATATTATTTTATATTAGTTTTAGGTGTATGTACACCGTAATGGTTAGACATTTAACTTACAAAGTGATCTCCTTGACTAGTACCCATCTGGCACTATGCGGTTATTACCACATTATTGATTGAAGTCCCTATACTTTACATTCCCATGACGATTTTGTAACTACTAATTTGTATTTCTTAATCCCTTCACCTTTTCCACCCTGCCCTAACCCCTCCCATCTATCACCCCTATAGATCTAGATCCCATTTGACACCATACATAGTTATTACAATATTATTGACTATATTTCTATACCCTACATACCCATGACTACTGTATAAAGATCAATTTGTACTTCTTAATCCTTTCCCCTTATTAACCTACCCCCAAACCCCCTCCCATCTGGCAACCGTCAAAATGTTCTCTGTATCTATGAGTTTGTTCCTGTTTCAATTGTTTATTTTGTTCTTTAGATTTCATTTATAAGTGAAATCATATAACATTTTTCTTTTGCTGTCTGACTTACTTATTCAGCATAGTACCCTCTAGTCCATGCTGTTGCAGATGACAAGAATACATTCTTTTCTCTCGCCGAGTAATATTCCATTGTATATATGTAGCACCTCTTCTTTATCCATTCATTCACTGATGGATACCCAGGTTGCCTTCATATCTTGTCTATTGTAAATAATGCTGCAATGAACAGATAGATGAGCCCATCCCTTTAGAGTAGCATTTTAGATTTCATCGGATAAATACCTAGAAGTGGGATTACTAAGTCCTTCTTTGTCTCTTGTTTAACCTTTGTTTTAAAGTCTATTTTGTCTGATATAACTATGGCTACCCAGCTTTTTTGTTTGTTTGTTTCCATTTTCATGAAATAACATTTTTCATCTTTTTACTTTCTGTGTGTCTTTTTTTTTTTTTTTTTTTTTTTTAGTTGGGGAACAGCAATGTGTTTTTCCAGACCCCATCAGCTCCAAGTCAAGTAGTTGTTTTCAGTCTAGTTGCGGAGGGCGCAGCTCACTGGCCCATGTGGGAATCGAACCAGTGATGTTGGTGTTAGGAGCACTGCTCTCTAACCAACTGAGCCAACCGGCAGCCCTTGTGTGTGTCTTTTGATCTGAAGTGAGTTTCTTGTAGGCAGCATATGTAAGGGTCTCATTTTCTTATCAATTTAGCCACCTTATCTTTTGATTGTAGCATTTAATACATTTACATTAAAAGTAATTATTGATGGATATGTAGTTATTGCCATTATTCATATTTTTGATTATTATTAGTTTTTGTTTTTGTTTTTCACCTTAAGTTCCTCTGAGATTCCTTATCTGTTATTTGATTCTAAAAGATAGCATCACTGGGTAGAGTGATCTTGGTTGTAGGTCCTCACTTTTCATCACTCAATATTTCCTGCCATTCCCTTCTGGCCTGCAAAGTTTCTGTTGAAACATCAGCTGACAGTCTTATGGGAGCTCCCTTGTAACTAACTGCTTTTCTCTTCCTGCTGAACACATTTCACTATATAATATTTTATGAAATCATTCTTGTTATCACTCCTGATCTCATCATAATAGCCTTTAAGAGTTTAGAAGCTGTCAAGCTATTAATGAAGATTAGTTTTCCAAAATCCTAATTTTTAATTGAAAGCTCAAATGTTATGACAGCAATATTGTCCATTGGTTACTTGAAATTGCAGCCTTACATAATATATTTTTGAGAAAATGACTGACACATACTTAAGTCTGTAACTATAGTTTGTGAGTCATTCTATCTGGTAAGCATCATGTTCTATTAAAAAAAAGGACTCAAAAGTGAGTCCAACAGTTTTTTTCCCCCACATTATCATTGTACTGAAATATACAGTACAAACGTTTTTGTGTACTTCCCATTTTTTCACATAGGATATTGAAAACAGAAGTACTCATAAAGATTTAGTAAAATTAATTTACACTGTTTCACCAGGGCCATTTTTAAGTTGAACTGGCTTTTTCTTTTTATTTTGAGTGCGTAAAAGTGAAGAATAATATGACTCCTATTGTATTTTGGTGTAACCTACTTGATTGCGTCTAAGCAGCTAGCAATTGTACTTACCATTGCTTTTGCACCATCTGTTACAAAAACCAATATGGTAGAAAACATAAATAACATCATTGTATTAAGACTTGAATGTAAAACCTGAAACCATAAAACTCCTAGAAGAAAACATACGCAGTAAGATTCTTGACATCTGCTTTTGCAATTATTTTTTAGATCTGGCTCCAAAAGCAAAGGCAACAAAAGCAAAAATAAACATGTAGTACTATCTCAAACTGAAAAGCTTCTGCACAGTAAAGGAAGTTATCAACCAAATGAAAAGGCAACCTACTGAATAGGAGAAAATATTTTCCGATTATATATCTGATAAGGGGTTAGTCCCCAAAATACATAAAGAACTTGTGACTCAATAGAAAAAAAATCTGATTAAAAAAATGGGCAGAGGATCTGAATAGACATTTTTCTGAAGAAGACAGATGGCCAACAGTTATTAATATATGAAAAGATGCTCAACATCATTAATCCTCAGAGAAATGCAAATCAAAACCACAGTGAGATATCACCTCACACCTTTTTCAATGGCTACTATCAAAAAGACAAGAAATAACAATTGTTGGAGAGGCTGTGGAGAAAAAGGAACCCTCATACACTGCTGGTAGGAATGTAAATTGGTACAGCCACAATGGAAAACAGTATAGAGGTTACTCAAACAATTAAGAATAGAACTACTATATGACCCAGCAATTCCACTTGTGGGTATTTATCTGAAGAAAACAAAAACATTGATTCGAAAAGATATGTGCACTCCCATGTTCATTGCAGTATTATTTATAATAGCCAAGATACTGAAACAACCTAAATGTCCATTGATGGATCCATGGATAAATACAAGAATGAAATCTTACCATTTGCGACACTATGGATGGACCTTGAGGGCATTATTCTTGGTGAAATAAGTCAGACAGAGAAAGACAATTATTGTATGACCTCACTTATATGTGGAATCTAACAACAGATACACAGAAATAAATTGGTGGTTGCCAAAGGTGAGGGTTAGGGGATGGGTAAAATGGGTAAATCAGGTCAAAAGGTACAAATTTACAGTTATAAAATAAATAAATCATGGGGATGTAACATGCAGGATGGTGACTATAGTTAATAATAATGTATTGCATATTTGAAAGTTGCTAAGAGATTATATCTTAAAAGTTCCATCACAAGAAAAAAAATTTCTGTAACTATGTATAAGGACAGATGCTAACTAGACTTTGTGGTGGTCATTTTGCAACATATACAGGTATCAAATCATTATTTTGTATACCTGAAACTAATTATGTTATATAACAATTGTACCTCAGAAATTAAAAAACGAAAATCATTTTTTACCTCCGGACTCCCTCGAAGGATAGCAGAGATTCCCGGGAGACCGCAAACCACACTTTGAAAAGTACTGACTTAAAGAGCAGAAGAGAAACAGAAGAGAATTAATGTAAGAGATTTAGATAAATAAAATTTATAAGAGTTGTCTTATTTATTTATTTTTTTTATGTCTCTCAAAAGGCCTATGCAGATGCATTTGACAATAACACAGTGCAGTCTTTATTGTGTGCTGCTTTGTCTTCTTTTCAAATAGCTTTTCTATATCAGTTGTCTAACCAATGTACTTGTTAAAGTTTTGTGAAATCATCCCTGTCTTTTTCTATAATCACTTAGAATCTCCTGCAATGTTGACCATTTGATAATTAAGCATGCCATTAATAAGACTTTATTAATTTGTAGCTCTTGGAATAGACTGAAAAAATTGGACAGTAGACTTGCACTGTTATGCAACCTAATGTTTTCATATTAAATACAACTCATTATTTTTAAAGTACTCTGAGACTGAGAAGAACCTTCAACTTCAAGTATTAAAATTAAAGCTGTTAGAATACTAATTACTTTTCCTTTTAATTGTAATGAAATAGCACAGAACAAATGGCAGGGTTTGCACAGTAAACAAAAACTTGGAAGGGTAATATCTTCCTAACCTTTCTACATATCACTTTAAACATCTGTCTTTTTGTTTGTGAGTTCATGAGTATTACAAGGTTTGGATACTATTATATTTTGAGCAAAGTTTGAAGATGGTAAGAACATCACAGAGGAAAATTACTGATAGGCTTAGACCATTATTCTATAACAAATAATTAAGAAGAAGAAAAGGCCACTTATCTTCATTCTAGGTCCAGTTTTGTTCTAATTTCAGTTAAGTCCATGACCTTGGACTCATCAACAAGTTGCTATGTACTTTAATTGATTTATCTATCAAATAAGAGGTTAAACTACAGTGATTTGTCAACTTCTTTATTTATAAATAAGTTATCAATCTATGACTATGGTGACAATAATGATTATGTACTGAATAATAGTCTATGATCTATTAATAAGAGGATTAATGAGTTATTTTGGTCACTCTTATAATAGCGTGATGATCTTTTAATCTCTTCCCAGCAGATTTTTAATATGTGCAACTCAATCCCACATATAATTAGATGCATCTAGTTTTATCATTTTTAATTAAATGTAAATATTCAGATTAAATTTCTTTCTTAATTCCCATTCGAAAACGATGACCTAAGTTTTACACTTGTCTCAGTTTCATTATTGATAGAGCTGTCTAAATTCAAAGTTAACCTTGTAAAGGAAGAAACTAAGATTGAGCCTATACATGATGTTTTGGAACCACAGAATAGTCTCCAAACTTAATTGATTCCTAACTGTCCAGTGTTGATTAAAATTTAGTATTGGAATTTAACAAGAAAATAACAATATGGTATTGTAAATAAGTAAGAAAATAAAAAGTGAAATAGTTTTCATCTCTATGTAAGGAAGGATCTGCTTTAGTGTCTCAGGATGATTGACTATAAAGTAAGTCGAACTCTTCCTCTAGAGTGGGTGAAGGGTTTTAAGAAATCACAACTTTGGGAAGCATAGAGAATAACTTTTAAAATAGGATGGCTGAGCTGCTATGGGTTACTGATAATTTCATTGTGTTTTATAATCCTCAAATAAGCATGCATGATGCATGATCAGAATACATGAGACTTGTTGACATTCAGAAGTGTCTCTCTTTCTCCCTCTCCCTCCCCCTCCCCTTGCTTCTCTTCCTCCCTCTCCCTACTTCTATCCCCACCCCTCCCTCCCTCCAACTATCCCTCAACAGTTGGCCTCTATTATTGTAAAAGGCAGCTGTGGGTGCTTGGTTAAAAAATTAGGCTCTTTTTCCAAGCATAAAGCAAAAGAATGCTAAAGGCATTCCAAGTTGACATTTCTAGCCCTGATCAAAATGGAACAGTGTGAACTACTCTGTTATTCCTACACATAGGACAATAAAACTTACCTAACTGCACTTGCTTATACAGTTACCCTTTAAAGTCACTTTATCATTAATAGCATGCAGATTAAATGTATGGCAGTTTTGGATGGATGAACATCTGCTTTTTTTGTTTTATTTTTTCTACCTACTAGTTGCTATTTTCGCCCTGTCACCAAAGAAACCCTGATTTTCCTTTGAGGGTTCCACTCTTCCTCCTCTAACTCATCTCTGGCAGAGTTGACTCCAAACATCAAGGTGCAGTTGTGACCAGAACTAAGCCAATCAGTATGTCCCCTAGGAAGAGCTATTTTCAGGGAGGGCCCTTGACATACTTTGGGCCAGCTTTCTAAAAGCCTTGATTTTATTGATCTTTTATTGTGATGACAGCATCTTTTTTTTTTTTTTTCTCTGCTGTGGTTGCTGACAGAATAAGATATAGTCCTACAGCTGTACTGCCGACATCTTTTCCCATGAGATAAGTCAGTCTGAAATCTTTGATGGGAGAAAACAAACAAACAGTAAAATAGCTCAGTCATAACTGAACTTCTTATTTAAAAAGAAAAGTAAAATTTCCTTTAAGCCACTTCAGTAAGTACATCTTATTATTTTGCATCTGAAACTTCCACTCTAATATGTAATACCATGTCACTCTCTCCTATGTACCTTCATTATTTCTTTACTTGTGATTTATCTGAATGGGATTTTTTTTTTTTTTTTACTACTGTTAGCACGTTGTGTATGACGGGGTTTAAATCCCTTGTGAAGATTCTCGTGATCCGTATGCAACGTGTTAAAATTAAATTTTTTTTCAATGTCCCTATGAACTGAGGACACACACAAAATAAGTATATACATTTAGCATGTCATAAAAAAAATCACTGAGATATTCTCAAATAACTCATTTAGTTAAGAATACAACCAAAAGAAGAGTAGTAGTTTATTTTTAGTGTATGGTAATAAAACATTGTTTCTTAGAGGACTTTAGTTGTACATTATCTAATTCAAATTTAACATTTAATTTCAAGGACTATTCTGTATTCGATTATTTTTTTAACTTCATTTGGTGTGTAGCTCATACACTAAATGAAATAACACTAAAAAGAAAACCATGGATACAAAATAAACAGCCAGAAATTAGTATGCATACTAAAGTCACATGAGAAGAATTTTATTTGGTCTTTTACCTGTCTTGAAAAATAATTTTTTATTATAATGTCCCTTATGTAGAGTTATGCTAATTATATCAAAATGTATAGCTATGTAGAACCTTTGTTTTGCATTGACCTTGAAATCGTTTTTCTGGTTTCTGCCCAAAAAAGATTTAGTCATGTTTTAAATGCTTGTAGGTTTCTTAGCCTTACATAAAATGTATCCTTTGAAACCTGCATGGTGGTATTTTCTTTGGGATGGAGCAATATTTTTGACAGAGTATGTTGAGCCTGAGGCTTAAAAGTCAGTGCTAGACAAATTCTTATTATCTCTACACTCTCCAAAAATGGGTATGACAGCAAAAAATTAATCTTGTGCCTCATTTCAGGAAGATAAAGGAGGCAAAAATAAAGTGCACCTCCTTAACGACAGTTTCAATTAGTTATGAAAAAGAAGGTGAAGTCCTCCCATATAAGAGTGAAGTCTTGTGGTTCTTGACTTAAAACTGAAAGCAACAAACAAGACAAACAGAAACTCATAGACACAGGCAACAGTTTAGTGGTTACCAGAGGGTAAGGGGGAGAGGGGTGGTAGAAGTGAGAAAAGGGGGTCAAATATATGGTGATGGAAGGAGAACTGACTCTGGGTGGTGAACACACAATGCAATATATAGATGGTGTATTATAGAAATGCAGACTTGAAACCTATATAATTTTACTAACCAATGTCACCCCAATAAATTTAATAAAGATAAAAAACACAAAACTTTTTCCAATTAAAAAAAATAAAGTCTTCCCATCATGTCAATAAGTATAAAATTAAAAAAAAGGAAAATAACACATCAAGAAAAAATATATTTCTAAAACAAAAAATTGGCTAATAGTCATATAAAAGCATATGATACCATGATGCATTTCTTCACTTAGACAAGCATTTCTCAAAGTGTAGTCCTCAGACTAGCTACACCAAAATCTGCTGAGGTACTTGTTAAAAATACTGTTCCTTGGGTTATTTTCAAACTGTTGAATCAGATTATCTGGGTTGGGATTGAGGGGTCTGAAATTTTAATAGTAACGGCCAGGGGATTCAATACATATTGAAGTTTGAAAACTACTGACTGAGAGCTTGGGGATTACGGGACCACAGTTACCTTTATAGTCATGACGTGAACTAAATTTCCCCCTATTTTCCATCCTCTCTACAATGAAATTTTATACAGCTCACACTTGAGCGCACTGATTCTATAAAACTTCCTTGTACACCAAACTTGAACTTTTGGACATCAGCTAATGAAATGTATTAAAAACTATTGTATTTTGGAATTGCCTTCCAGCCAACCATTTCGCTTTAGCAGGGTCAATTGCATTGTCTTTATAGCATTGAGGGTGTATGTACAGGAATATTATTACCTTCCTCCTATATGTTGTAAAACAAGAAGACTAAAAGTAATGATTTCTCAATGAGAAGTAATGCATATTACAGTTTATTAAGAGATTATTACAGCTATATTAAATAATGAACATTAATGTCATCCCAACACAAATTATTAAAATTTCAGAAAAATAAAATGAAGTATGTATATGACATTAAAAATACATATTTCAAAATAGTGTCTAAAAAGCATGATGCAATTAGGTAAAAACATTTTTTCTCTTTGGGATTAGAATCTGTTTGGCTACCTACCTAGCTATCTATGTCCATGTACATATATTATGTCATTCTAATTCCATATTTCTTCCAGGAGTTTATGATGTAGGACATTAAGGGATTGCCTCTATATTTAATATTATGGTTTTCATTCAGTCAACAAGTTTTTTTTTGTACACCTATGACATTGCAGGTAATATTCTAAAGCAGTATGTATTGCATAATAGTAACAAACCAGAAATAAGGCCCAGGCTCTCACAAGACTTCCTTTGCAGTGGAGGAGAGGAAACAGTAAAGAAATAATCAGTGAATATCTGTAGGGAAATGATAAATGCTATGAAGAAAAATAAAGCATAGTAGCATGTTTATAAAGTGTGGTCAGGGAAACCTCTCTGATCATGTAACACTTGAATAGGGACCTGAAAGAAGTGAAGGAGTCATGCACGTAGCTACTGGAGAAAGTGCACTACAGGCCATTAGAACAAGACCAAAGAGTGGGAGGCAGAGGCCTTGCACAGCAAAACTGAGGGACAGCAGGGAGGCTGGTGTGGCTAGAGTAGGGTGAGGGAGGATGTCTAGAAGGAGATGAGATCAGCAGAGCAGCGAGGGACTAGGTCATGGAAAGCCTTATAAACTATTGGGAGGACTTGGATTTATTCTAGGTTAAGTGGGAAGCCACTGGCAGGTTTGAAGAAGAAGGATACTAACTGTCATATTTTATAAAGAATTGCTCTGGTTCCTGTGTGGAGAGTGGGTTGTAGAGGAGCCAGGGTGAAAATAAGGATATCGTTATGGGCTTTAAACCAGTCCGAGCTAAAGGTAATGGTGTCTTGGAATAGGGTGGCTGCAGTGGAAGCAGCGGGAAATGGCGGGCTTCTGGTTATACTTTTATAGTATGATTTGCGGTTAAATAGGATGTGAATGTGAGAGAAGCATAAAAGTGAGTGAAAATTTCTTGTTCTGAAAGATTGGAGTTGTCATTTGCGAAGTGAGGAAGGCAGAGGAGCATTTGAGGTGGGAGAGGGAAATACAGGGTAAAGTATTTCATTAGGAATGTGGTAATGTTGAGATCTCTATTGGTAAAATAAGGGAGATACCAAAAAGACTGATGGTCATATGGGATTGAATTTCAGAGGCGAGATCAGAGTCAGAGAGATAAAGTTGGGGTCATCAAATATAGATAACATTTAAAGCCAAAGAACCAGATTCACGTCACCTAGGCAGGATGTACACACAGAGAAGCTATCCAATAACTGAGTCCCAGGACACTTCAGTGTTTAGAGATGAAATCATTGAAGGAGACCTGGAAGAAACAGAGTGTGACAAGAGCAGGACAAAGAGTTAAGGTCTCTTAAGCAGACAAGGAAATAGCTGATAAGGGAGAAGTAAAAGATGAAATTTGTCAGGAATTAATAAGATGGTGTTGGCATTAATTTAAAACTGGATTGAGAGAGGATAATTTTGTAGAATATTCTTGAAAAATAAAATACATAGATAGTATCTGTCACTACCTCGAGGCTCACAAAATACTTTAATTCCACTTGCCAATATAACCTAACAAAAATAATACACATTGTCTATACAAAACAAATAATTGAAAACTGAAGTATCAAGACAGTAGCTGACCTGTAATTTAATTCATATTTACATATAAATTTTAGTCATAATTTTGGGGGCAGACAAATAATAAATAGTAGTATATTAGTTAATACATAAAGTTAATTTTTTCCATTTTGAAGAATCCAGTACTCTTTTCTGTCTCATTATCTTGCCTTCTCATTTTTTGATGCTGTCATTATACAAACGTAAATATGATTATTGATTTTCATTCCAAGTTGAATGCTTTTTGTGTAAGTTCTTATAGATAAAAGAAACAGAAATGAAAATATTAATAATTTAAAATATGGGTTATTTAAAGTATAGTAATATATTAAATTCTTAATATGTGTTATGAAATTTAAAAATTTTTGTACACTATTAGTAACAGACTGGATTATTTTATTTGATAACCAGCTTATATGCCTAACTGCCCTCTATTAGACTGTCACTAGTCTCTAGTGGTAGTAAGTAGGTTCAGTTACACCCCAATACATACTGTTAGCATTCTGAGAGGGTAAGGTTAGGAAATCTCCAGAAAAAGATGTCATGTTCCCCTTAATTTTCTGCTCATATTACAGCAGCAGGGATTTTCAATTTTTTCATTTAGCAAATATAAACATGTGCTTGTATGCCTTCATAAAATTTCCAAATTTAATAAGAATTTCATTTAGAATGGTCACACTTTTTTGCTTTCCATAGAGTCATAGGAATTCTCACTAAGACTATCCAAATTGAAATTCCTAAATCTTTGCTAGAGATGGTATCTCTGCAAACATATGCATTGGAGAATTGTCTAACACCAAGCATTTTCAACAAAGCTTACTAATAAATTCTGGATCAGTGTGTTATCCTTGGGAAACATGTACAATTAATGAGATCTTTAGTTATGTAGGCTTTTTTTTTTCTTATTCATTCATTTGTTCTTAGTTTCAACACATAGTAAATAGTTAATAAATTCAATTGTCATGTGGAATTTTATGTAGACAGAGAAGGAATGTGAAAGTCTTAGAACTATGAAAATCTTAGAACTATGAAAATGTACAGTGGTAGTATAGAAAACACAATGTGTGTATAATAATTGCTCATATACATTTTTATTAGTGGACATTTTATTTTCTTTTTTTGAATACCTCATTATACCACACCACAATAAAGTAGATTTATCTTTTTTTCTGAGAAATACATGCAATAGTTTGACTTTTTTTATTTGCTTAAATTAAACTTATTTCTATATCATTCTTCAAGATTTACATTCAAAGCCAAATCAACAATTCCAGCATAAGGAATACAAAATCATAATGTAATATTAAGACCATTTACTTAGACATAACTGGGTTATAAATTTTAATACAGCTTTTGGTACAGTAATTTTCATATTTTATATATATCTAAGGATCTTGTTTTACCAAGTGAAATTTGTATACTTTATAGGATAGGTGATGAATAGTGAAATCAGTGACCTTATCATTCAAGAAACGGTTGGACAACATAACCTTGATTACATGGGTAATGGGAAAATATTATTTGTAATTGTTAGATATAATTCATATTATTTCACTCAGAAAATAAATTCTAAATAGATATACCACTATTTGCTTACTTTTAAAGGAATAGCTCAGGCATATATTGTCACTTTTATGTATTCACATATCTTCCTGCCCCAAATTATCTTCTACATAAATTAGAAACAATTAGGGAAACACATTCCCATATACGCATATATTATCAAGTTGTTTTTCTAGATATAAATTCATACTGTGGGAGGAGAAGGAAGAATATATTTGTTATTACTAGAAATAAACTGAAATGCATATGTTGTCATAGGCTGGAGTGGAGTTGTGATATGTTTTTGAGCATTAAGTAAGTGTTACAAAAGGATTGGATATCAGCAGCTCCATGGTGTATCTTTGTTTGGTGGAAACTTATTCAAGCCCCATATATGTCCCAAAGGAGAGGAAAAGCATTCCTAAACTATTTCTGGTCCCCCCTCTCTCTCATAAAACCATACACATCTTCTTTTATTCTGTATAGTTAATTTTAAAGAATGAACTGCTAAAGCCAGTAAAACATGAAGGGTTATCACAAGATGTAGATTCCGATAAACAATTACAATGATTGATGGGTATCCATGTATATTTTCCTTCTCACCTTAAATTATGACAATATAAGGAGAATCAGGTAGCAAAATTGGATAAATACTGAAAGAAAAATAAAATTGTCATCTTAGCTTAAGACAATACTTTTCAAATCTTTATTTTTAGCCTCAAAATTTTTTGTAGATATGAACTTCTGGAAATTCAGTATGTGTCATACAGCAGGGCACATGAGACAGCCTACCAGACACTCCTCTTTCCTAATAAGTCTTCTTAGTAGGTCTACAGAACCCAAGGACTCTGCTACACATTTTGAAAAGCAGTAGCTTATGACCTTAAATTTTTAATAAGCATCAGTTTTCACGATGCTGAATAAATCTCTCTAACACAAGTAACTATAGTGTTCAGCTAAATTCAACAAATGTCATTGAATCCATACTATGTTTGAGGCATGTTGCTGGGGTTATGGTTCTTCTTTTTAGTTTTACTGTATTTTTACAAAAGTGTTTCATTTTATGGAATTTTCCTGCTATAGAAGCTTTTAAATATGCTTCTTGGCTTATTCTTTGAGAATAGTGAGTTGTTTCTTGTGTTATTTTTTGTAGGTTTGCAAATGGTATTAGAATTGTCATAGCTCAGGCTGCTATAACAAATTGCCATTGACTGGGTGGCTTAAAAAACAAATAATTATTTCTCACATTTCTGGAAGCTAGAAGTCTAAGATACAGGGGTCAGCAGGGTTGGATTCTTGGTGAGTGCCCTCTACTGGTTTACAAATGGCTATCTTCTTGCTGTGTCCTCCCATGGTGGAAAGAGAACTGGTTAGCTCTCTGGCCTCTCATGAGGGCACTGCTCCCATTCATGTAGACTCTACCCTCATGACCTAATTACTTCCCGAAAGCCCCACCTCTAAATACCATCACTTTGAGATTAGGATTTCAACATACAAATTTGGGGGGAACACATGCAGTCCATTGCAATAAAATATTTTGTACACTTTGATACATTTGGTTAACTGGATGCAGACAGGAAAGAAGAAAAGACATACACAATATTGATGTGTTCAAAAATTCCCCAAAGTTACGTAAATATGGAAACAAAATGTAATCTCTTAAACAGCTTTGCTGTTCATCAGTGGTATGAACTCTGGCATAAAAAGTTAAGAGTTGAAGTCCCAGCTATAAAGTGTACTTTCAGTGCTTAAGCCCACCCTCTTTCTCATCCTTGCAAGTCGGTAGGTAAAGCCACCTACCCAGTTGCTCAGGCCATAATTTCCAGCATCGTTCTTATTCACCCGTCTTGCCTCTTGTTCCATGTGCCATCCATCCACAGTCCTACTGACTCTAAATCCAGAGCTTATCTTCAACCTGTCTATGTCTGCTCATCTTCATTTTGGCTACTGTGGTCCACTTTTCTCCCAGTCTACTTCAGTGGCCTCTCAATTGCTTTTGTGTTTGCTCCTGTACAGTCTGTTCTCTATAATGCAGAGTGATTTTTTGAAATATATCTGCTCCACAGTATCCATCTCAATCTTTACAATTAGAATGAAATTCAAGCCCTAGCTGAATTATAAAGCCCTAAATGACTAGTCTCTGTCTGCTTCTCATTCCTCTTTTCCCTTCGTCCACTCCAGCCCATTGGCCTTTTCTCTTTTCTTCAAAGGTGCCCAGTCCAGTCCTGCCTCACAGTGTTTTAAGTTGCTCTCTTCTCCCTCTGAAAATCAATTTCCCCTTATCTCTGCAGATCTTTTATCTAGTCATTCACATTGGCAGTTAAATATCTCCTTTCTCAAATAAATCTTCCTCTTTGGTCAATTACATTAATTGTATATTTTGATTCTTTGTATAGTACTGTGGTATGAATTTGTTAAATTAACCTAGCTAGTAGGGCCCCAGGGTGCCAGATGGTAAGCCACAGTTCAAAAGACCATGGAAGAAATTGTAATAGGTTTATTACTCACAGGTCTTGGAGGAAGTTCACCACAGCAGGCCTCAAGGTGCCACATGTGGAGGTCAAGGCGGGTACAGAGGCAGGAACTGGGGCACATGGCTTTGTTTGGGTCTTGGGTGGAGTGTTTTGGGTTCTGGGGCTAAGGCTGGGTTGGTCGATTCAAACCGAAAAGAGCAGGGTTTTGGTAAGCTCTTCAGGGGCCTTGTCTAAGAGGCACCTAAGTGGAAGGCCCTGGGAGGTGGGAGTCTGTCACAGGACCGTTTGGGCCTTAATAGCAGAAACTTACTTTTACTTGTGACTCTGGGCTGGTGTCTAGGGCCTGTGCTTGCATGAGGGAGCTAGTGTCAGTTTGAGGACGCTGAAGGTCAAACAAAATGCCTGCTGAGGCAACAATACCTATGAGTAGCTTTGCCAAACTCTCAACAAGTTGTCCTTGTCATTTTTCTTCTTGGCTTGCATATTTGCTTATTTATATTGCCTGTCCTCCGCTACTGAAAAATCAGCTCCATAAAAAGGAAGTAAATCACTGCAAGATCTCTAGCCCTCTACAAGTCTGGGTACATAGTAGTCTCTCAGTAATTATTTACTATGAAAAGAAATTCCTCACCTATAAAAAGTCCAACATAATATACTTACACTTTGAGGGATTTTATTAGTAATATATGAGTTTATAGAGTTTAGTACAACCTGGCAAATATTAGGAGCTCATAAAATGTTACCGTTATTATTTTGTCATGAATAAAGACATCAAGAGTGCTATGGCTAGTTGGCTACTGACTGGAACCATTTTTCTTTAGGTTAGTTCTTTTGAAAATGACCTGAAGGCTACATAGAATTAGCATTTATCATTCTAATGTTCTGAAAAACCAGGTTCAATAAATCAATTATAGCTTTAGGAAAGATCTTCATCTTCTATGGTCCTTCAGATTTCAGTGGAAATTTCATAGCACTTTATAAGTTTTTCAAAGGGCTTACACTTCTATTAGTTCACTTGGTCTTTATTCATGATCCCCCAATTTCATTTCTTGAGTAAATAAGAGGATAGATGACCATGATTCTAAAATGATTTGCTTTAGCATATTGTTTTCTTCTCAATGTTTACAAGTTGAAGCTAGTGTTCTAGTTCTCTGTACCTTGAGGCCAGTGCCCTTTCAACTCTGTCACTCTAGAAATTAGTGTAGTTATTTTTGTTAACTTTTGATTACATTTTTGAGTCAATGATTTCAGGAGATAGTTATTGAACAGCCTGTAAGCTGTGCCTGTTAATCATTCTACTGAGCTTTGAGCGAAGTTCCTAATGTTTGTACTTTTATGGGTATGAGGTTCAGAGGTGGACATGGCCATATTTTGTCAAAGAAATAGGAAACTTAGAGCTTGTTCTCAATAAGCTGAAATCAATTAGGGTAAACAAGGCTGGCACCCATAAGTTAGCAAACACTATGAAATGACAAGACAGCTCTATAGTAATATCCTTTGTGATAAAGGAGATGTGCTAAGAAAGAAAAAAAAAAACCATGTTAAATATATTTTAGGAAAGTCACTTAAAAAGAAATATGAAAAGGGTTAAATTAATTGCACTAACCTTCAAAAGCAGCGTAACTTAGCTACGCCTATGTAAATGTCAAGTGAGCAAGTAACATGAGGCAATGCCAGATTTCATGTTCAAGTTCCTATAATAAAGTGTTATTAAAAATATCTCATTCTGAACATTCTGTTTCTCGTTTTCGGTATCCCAAGTGCTGGTGATCTGCAAAAGGGGATGGCTATTGGATCCATAGTCCCGATCCGTTTAATTCTCTTCCCTGTCCCTTTGGGCCTTGTGATGAAAGAACCTAGAAGAAATGTGCACAGTCTGGTGCCAGACATCCCTTAGCACAAACAAGCATTAGGTGGGGCAAAGTGATAGATGAACACCTAATGTTAATCCCCTCTATGCCACCTCTGTTACATTTGATGTCTCCAAATGTAACAAATTACCTCAAAAGTCTGCTTTCTCTTCAGTTTTCACAGGTATTCCTGGCCTTTGTCTTAGCTCACTCGTATGACTTTCAGGATTCCTGAAAGTTCCATCCACATTTCCCTGATAACACCCTATATTATATTAGGCTGCCTCGTTCCCAGGATTCACTGATTCCAGATTCCTTGTCTGCTACATAAACTTAAGGTCTTATCAAGATAGTTCAGCTCAATACTATTTATGTTTATTGGGTGTCTAAAATATACCAACACTCTCCTAAGGGCTATAGGTAAAAATACCACGTAAGATAACTTTGCTTCCTTGAAAGAGTTTACAATCAAGTGGAGACAGATCCACACATAAATGCATGATTGAAGTTTAATGTTGAAGGGATAATACAGAGCAGTTGTTCTTAATTTTGTCCATATTTTAGAATCTCTAGTGAGTTATTAAAAACTCCAATATCCAGTCTTTAACCAACTAAATAAAAATCGTTGGTACTTTTCAACCCTGCCTCCCTGCCGCCCAGGCGATTCCAATGTACAGTTAAGGTTAAGAATAGAAATATACCTTGTTGCTAATAGGAACATGGTAAAAAATTATGGAAGGCTTTTTTTTTTTTTTTCCAGGTTATGCTTGACTTAAGTCTTATGGGATGGGTGAGTTATTTGGGACATGGAAGGTGAAATGTTTAAATGGCTACTCCAAGGAAAGAAAATAGCATAGAAAATTGCCATACACTCATTGGCTTATTGAATTCTTGATGTTTGTGTAAATTATCTTTGCAAATCTCTTTTATTCTATCTCTTGTTAGTATTTCTCCAACATGGGTCCCTGGATACATGACATATTGACAGATTTGGGGAAACAAATAAAAGCACAAGTAAATATTTCTTAAAATATAAAAATTCAAAATATAAAACCTGAAAATCTTCATCTTAGTAGTTTAAGAAAGTTTTTCAGCTATTGGCATATACGTAATTTATACATAGGCTCCAAAAATAGGTATTTTTATCTTTAAATCCAATGCGTAAAATGAATAATCTTGGCCCAGTTTTTACTGAGTATATTTGAGGAATACAATACTTTTTACTTTGGATATAATTTTCCATTTTTACACATGGTTGGGCAACTGATACCCAAACCAGCCTGAGTTTTATTGGCATGAAGAAAAAAAACAAGTAATTAAGGAGCTGAATCTTTATCTCCCTTGCAAATGCACACAGATTTCTAAAGAGTAAAGGGTTTTTCTCTCTTCCTACCTTCCTTCTCCCCTCCTGCTTCCTCTCCCTCCCTCCCTACCTCTTTTCTTCTTTCCCTTCCTCCCTCCGTCCCTCCCTCCCTTCTTTCTCTCTTCCTCCCTCTCTCTTTGTTGTAAATCGATCAAAATTGGTACTTTTCATGAATGGAGCTTGTGTATGCCACACACTTATAATGTTACATATAAACTTAGATATGATGATGTTCATATTCTTCAAAAGTTTTAAACAAATACCATATTAGTCCTTTATGACAAATAATTTTTTTTTAACTCTGAAAAGCAAATTAGAACCGCAAATCCCCCCAGTGTGCATTTTACATATGCACAAAAACAATTTGTGACTCTGTTACAAGTCTCTAAAATATGTGTTTCATAACCGGAGTGTTGGGTCCTATAAGAAAAAAAAACTATCATTTTATTTTGTTTGATTGGAAATTGAGCCTAAAAGTAGGGATTGTTTAAATTAATAAAACCACTAGATGGTGCTCTGTATTGTGAATATCAGAGAAATGTTTGGCTATGAAATAACGAGTCTTGAGCCTAGTGTTACCAAAGCAACCTGCTTAGCTTGTTCTGGTTGCTTTTCCTTGTGTTCATTTTTTTTCTCTCTCTCTCCCCTTCTTTCCAAATAATTGGTTTTCCTGTTTTATACACATTACGTCTATTAGGAAAAAAAACAGTCCAAAGGAAAATAAAAAAAGAAAAGAAAAAGAAAGAAGAAAGTGCTGTATACCATTTGGAGTAACTGCTATGTGTCAGTCACTCTGACGGGAGGGAATACACAGGATGTTTTGGCTAGGGTCTGAAGTAGCTTACAAGTTGGTTTAAGATATAAATTATGAAGAGAAAAAAATTACAAAAACGTGAAATACATTGTTTAGGACCACATATGAGCTATTGTTGGTAAATATGGTTTGTTCAAGAAGGTACCACATGATGAATTAGAAGATAACCTAGATGAGCCACTCAGAAATGGGTTACAGGGAGGATTTATTTAATCTCACTAGTTTCAGTTCCCTAAATTTTGGGGTTAAACTAGATAATCTCTAAGACCCCATCTAATTTCAATAGGGTATGATTTTTCTAATCTCTAGAATTATAAAAATTGCATGCAAGGTTATTTTAGGCCACAATAGTCAGAAAAGCTTTGTGAATTAATAGAAATTTACAATGCACATTTGAAAAGGCAAAGTCTGAAGAAGAGAAACAAGCAAAGAATATGATGTTGACTAACACCCAGATATGTGCAGACTTGAAGTGTGTTCTGTGTTTGTTCAGTTGAGAGGGTTCAAGTGCTCACATAGGAAATATAGGGTTTACCCTTGGAGAGTCATGCTCCCTCCCAAGTACTTGGAGATGAGGCATTGCCTTAAGAATCACAGTAATAAAAACATAAATGTTTATATTGTCTTTCTGTAGAAGTCCTTTAAAAACTTTGGTGCCTGCTAAACCAAAACAGGAAAAGAATAATTATGGCATATTTTCATGTGAAAAAATGGCATAACCCATTTTTATCAATGATTTTCTGAGGACACCCTGCATCAGAATCACCTGTGGTCATTTTTGAAACCACAACTTCTTGGACTAAACTAGAAATCTATATTAGAATCTCTCGTGGGGTAGGTTCTGAATTTTTTCTTTTTTGGCAAGGTCCTTAGAAGATTCTGAGAGATCATAAATTGAGAACTCCTTCTATTACCTATGAAAGGGTGTTAATAACTTAAATAAATAATGTATAATGGACAGAAGAACTGTCTGAAAACAGGATATTCTTTCTGTTTCTAAAGAGGGGATAGAGTCTTGAAAAGACGAGTCACTGAGACCATGAGACAAAGGACTCCTGGGTGATTTGTTTCTACATGTCAATACGTTTTTAAAAAGTAGTAATTTGATTAAATTTCTATTCTCTGTTATGCGCCTCAAATCAATATTGTATCCTGTTTAGGCTACTATTTAACTGATATTTAAATGAATAAATGAAGGAGGAGAAATGTATTCAGTAGAATTTACAAGTAAAAAGAAGGGAATCTCATGGAAAGCCATTAGTATAGTGGACTTCTTGTTTCAGGTCAAATACCACATTCTCAGATATTAACTTCCTTGACCACTCTATCTTAGCACACCCCAGTTTTCTTTCATTTATCTCTGTTTATTGTATTATAGCACGTATCACATTATGAATTTATTGTATTCCATGTGTTTATTTTATTGTCTATCTCTATCCATTAGTTTTAGGCTCCTGGTGGAAAGCCTACTTCTTTCTTTTTCCCCCCTTATGCATCATTGTATCACTACAGCCTACAGAGTGGCATTCAATTGTTGAATAAAGAAAAAAAAGTGACTTAATTGGTTTATAAATAAATAGCACAATTTTATTGGAGGGACATAAAGCCCCAAATATATCTCTTTTGCATCTGCTGTTGATGCAAAAATATTCCCTACTAGAAGTTCATTACACGGATTTTGGGTTGGGAAAGATTACATGCTAACAACTATTAATACCATAATGTGAATTTTGAGTTCCTTTTAAAAATGGTATCTAATTGCTAGAATATTTGATTGTATGTAGAAGGGATAGGGAGAGGAAGAGCCACTCCAGTGACAGTCCTAAAGCAGAATAGGAGGCATCTCCCTGAGTGTGTGGAATAGAGATGGCAACAGAATAGAGAGCCAGGTACCTGTGTCTGAGACTTTCTGATATGTACACCTTTAACAAATGTTTCTAGCAAGGTGCCAATTACTGTTCTAACAAATATGTATTTAACACAAATTTCTTGCAAGTCATTTGGAAGATACATTGAGAGACTCACATATGGAGAAGTTTTCCTATCCATTGGAAGTTCAATAAATTGAATGAAAATTTTACAGAAGGCTTTAACTTCGCAGTTTTTCCTTGACTCAAGTCTAAGTTTTGTCCTGCTTAAAATAGAGCTCACCTTGGAGTCACCAGTAATATGGTCCTGCCTTGCAAATACCTAGGGGAGTTTTTTAAAAGTTTCATGTTGTACTTAGTTCTGTAATAGTGAGATGCTATACTTATCAATTTGTATGTAACTGGCTATTAAAAAGGGTCATTACTGTATAATGAAAAAAGAGAAATTCCTAGAGAAATGTTATCATATAACAAGGGAGAAATAACTGCTGAAATATTTGGAGACATACAATTCTTCAGAAAAATGCAATTTCTACCTTCTACTGAAGACAATTGAAAATGTTGTTCTTCTTGAGTAGGTAGATTTATGACTATGTTTCTTAAATCCTGATGGAATTTGTGGCTCTAATCCTTCTTAAACTCTTGCTTCGGGAGAGATATTTTCTATATTGTTCCACGATGCCACCATTACCCTGATATCAAAATTTATCAAAGATATTGTGAGAAAAACTGTAGATTAATATCTCCCATAGATATAGATGCAAAAATTATAATAAAATTTTAGCTAATCAAAGAAAAATCATAATACATGTTGGACAATGGGATTTATCTTGGGAAAACAAGGTTGATTTAACACTGAAAATCATTCAATGTAATATGTTAACAAACCAAAAAAAATAATAATCATATGATTAGCTTAGAATCAGGAAAAGCATCTGACAAAGTACAACATTCATTCTTGATAAAATTGTCAGCAAAGTAGGAATAAAAGAAAACTTGTCCATCTTGATAAAGAATGCTTGCCAAAATCCTACAACTAACATCTCACTTATTGGTAAAAGACTGACTACCCTCTCCCTAAGATCAGAAAACAGAGATGTCTAACTGCACCACTTATTTTAAACATTATACTGGAGGAGGTTTTATCCAGTGCAAAAAGTCAAGAAAATAAAAAGCCATGCAAATGGGAATATAAGACGCAAGATTGCTTTTTTCCTGTTTTCTTTTTTTGCAGTCTATGTAGAAAACCAATGGAATCTTAAAAAACAAACAAACAACAACAAAAACATGCTAAAACTATTTAGTGAATTTAGCAAGTTTGCATTATCAATATGCAAAAATCAAGCATATTTCTATATACTAGCAAAGAACAATGAGATACTGAAACTTAAAAATACCATTTAAAATAGTATCAAGAAATAAAATACTTAGTGATAAATCTACAAAAAAAGTAAAACACCTGTATCCTGAATACTATAAAACATTGATGAAATAAATTTAAAGAGACCTAAATAAACAGAATGACATAATATTTTCATATGTCAGAAGACTTCCAGCAAATTTCTGGCGATTTAATATACAGCAATATGATTACAGTTAATACTGCATTACAACGTTCCTTTTAAAATAATTTTTTTTATTTTAGACTAGTTTTAGAGTGATATAAAAATTGAGACGATCACACAGAGTCCCATATACCCTACACTCAGATTTCCCTCTTTTTAACATGTTATATTAGTATAGTTCTCAGTCTTTCCTTGTTTTTGATGACATTGGCAGTTTTGAGGAGTACTATTTTTTTATGTTTTTCTGTGATTAGATTGAGGTTATGGGTTTTTATGGGGAAGACCACAGAGGTAAAGTACCATTTTCATCACATCATATAAAGGGGACATACTATCAACATGCTTTGTCACTGTTGATGTTAGCTTTGATCACTGACTTAGATAATGTATATCAGGTTTCCCCAATGTAAATTTCCTCAACTCCTGCCCCTTTCTTACTGTAATCTTTGAAAGAAAGTCACAATGTGCAGCCTATATGTATGGAATAAGGAGTTATATAATTATATTCCATCTCCTTGACTTATAGGTGAATATCTACATAAATTATTTGGAATTCTCTGAAAAAGTCTATTGTCCCCATTTAATTGTTTATTCAATTAATTATATCAGTTTGCACTCATGGATATATAATCTGTACTTTGTGTTACAATCTAATACTACTTTCTTAATTTTGTTGCTCAAATGGTTTGGCTTTGGCTACTGGGAGCTCTTTCATTTGGTTCCTGTCTCCTTTCCATACTGCCATTATCGCTGTGCTTATATTTTTAGCATTTCTATAGTTTCTGCTATTGCAACATGTTCAAGCATTATCTTATATATGCTCTGTCCTAGTCCTGGACTGAGCATTGCTCCAAAGAACCCTGGTTCCTTTCATTGGAGAATGGTTTTAGAAACCAAGATATGGGCACTAGATATGCTTAGTGCTACTAAGGTACTATTGTTTCTATGTCTCTCAGCTCACAGAGCAAGAAAATATGTGTATATATTAACCCGTGTGTGTGTGTGTTTCCCTTCATGTGTCTCTCTGTATCTACATTAAGCTAAACATGAATTTCATACTGGTATTTCCAATTCTACCAGTACCATATGGTCAATTCTTCCCTTTCTCTCTTGTTTGTCTATAACCTCCCTAGGCAGTAAGAAACCTGGCTCGCACCAGCCACCATTCATTAAATTAATTTTCAATTCATGTGCATGTATAGTAGTTTTAGAATTGTTAAGCCATAACCCTGGGGAAACAACTTTACAAACTAGAGGGCATTGCTTTTATACAGTTCCCTTACCTTTGGTCTTACAGCCACCAGTCATTTCCAAATATTCTTAGGTCAGCAGCTTTCCCCTCATACCTTCAGTGAAAATATTTCATAGACCAGTTCTATTGTTAGATTGTTTTGTCATAGACTGCATTTCATCCTGAGACTCTCTAACCTCCTAAATTATTTTTTAAAATTTCATAATTAAGGTTCTTTTTTTTCTGTGTAGTAAAATTCCATGTGTTTGGACAAATACATAGTGTCACGGATCCATCATTACAGTATCATATAGAACAGTTTTGCCACTCTAAAAAATTCTTTCATCTATTCAACTTATCCCCTTCTCAAAATCTCTGGTCTGTTCACTATCATCATAGTTTCACCTCTTCCAGAATGTCACACAAATGGAATTATACACTATATAGCTCTTATATGCATTTAAGATTCATCTATGTTTGTGCAATGCTTGATAGCTTATTAATTTTATTACTGAATAATATTCCATTGGTTATCCATTCACATATTGAAGGATATCCTGGTTGTTTTCAATTTTTTGGTGACTATGCATAAAGTTGTATATATCTTTACAATGCATATTTTTCTGTGAACTTACATTTTAAAAAAAAGTTGAATAAATATCTGAGAGCAAAGTTGCTGCATTATATGTCAGGATTATGTTTATCTTCACAAGAAATTGCCAAACTGTCTTCCAGAGGGGCTGTGCCCTACTGTATTCCCACCAGGAATGAATGACAGTTCTTGTTGCTCCATGTGCTTGTCCACACTTGCTACTGTCAGTTTTTAGATTTTATCCTTACTAATAAGTTTGTAGTGGTATCTAATGGTGTCTTTAATTTGAAATTTTCTAATGAGAAAGGACAGTGAGTATCTTTTCATATAACTATTTGCCACCTGTATCTTCTTTGGTGAAGTATTTGTTGAACTCTTTTGCCCATTTTTTAGTTAGGTGTTTTGTTTTTTTATTGTCGAGTTTGAGAAGTTCTTTGCATATATTGGATACAAATCTCTACTCTGATATGCAATTTGCAAATGTACTTTGCTATGGGTTTTGCAACTCTGTCTCCCGTAATACACTATTATACGGGGGGCTTGTTGCTACGGTGGTAGAATGTAGGTGAGGTGGAGCATGCTAAAATATTCTGATTGAGTCTCAGTTATTTAGAGGGCCCTTGTCTTAGGGCTGCAGCCTTCTCAAGTGCGTCTGTTACTCCTCCAGTGGTAGATAGCTTTACTCTCCTGCAGTGCTCCAATGTATTGTTTTGAAGCCCTTTTCTCTGTGTTGTTTTTGTTTTCATTTTTGTTGTTGTTGTTGTTTTTTAGCCTCTTAAGTGAGACAGGAAGGCTGGAGGGGGCTGGAGTGGGGGAGAAATTACCATACTTTAGCCGGGATAAGGTTTCAGAATTATGTTCTGATGAAGTCCTTTGGTTATGGACAAGTCTGCCTATGTTTCACAATGGTTACTCTTCTCTCCATGCCTGGGCCAAAAGAGTTATATCTAGACTCCTCACTGTGAAAACACAGGAGGATTTTAGAAGGAAAGCCCAGATAAATATGAACAATGCCCACCCAAACTGTCACCAAGAATGCAGACCCTAGCAACGTTTCATTCTCATGCTCGCCTTCGGCGAGCTTCCAGTAACTTGTCGAAATTATCACTTAAATATCCCTACCAGTTTTTTACTTCAGTGGCTTCTGTTGAGCAGATCTTGGCTGGATGGGCATCTGTCTGGATGTTCACGTTTCTTTGGATTGCAGTTGCAATTTGCCCCATGACCTGTTTTCTGATGGATCCACAGTCATTGATTTTCAGTTTCTGCAGCTAGTTCTTACTGTAAGGATGGCAGTAATGGTTCTAAACTTTTTATAGTTGGAGCTGAAACCAGAATTTCTCTTTTCATTCATTTTTCAATCAGTATTCATTGAGATACTATTTTGTGCATGTAACTCTTAAACGCTAAGAATATAAAGGTAAATAAAGCAAACATGAATTGTGCCCTTATAGACCCTAGTGTTGAACAAAGTTATTAAGTAATTATACATATCTAATCATCTTTCTGCATATAACAATAAATATAACAAAAGATAAATATAACAAGGGAAAAATAAGGATTGCTGTGAGTGCATATTAAGGTGACCTGTACAATCAATATGCTAGAGTATCAAGAAATTCAAATTAAGCTACTGAATTGTTATAAATTTATTAGATAACTGCACATATCTACATATATATTTTTTATCAGCAGTACTTAGATGAGAGAGGAGAGAACATGATTTCTGCATTTATTCAAGACAATTTTTTAAATGAGTATTAGGTACGTTGTATTCTTTGGAATATAAAATAATGAAATAGGAGAAGACTGTTAAATGCTCAGTGAAAACATGTGACTTACTATAAAGACTATATCAGCTTAATTCCTTTTAAGGAATCAGATGAACATTTTTGTGTTGAGTTGCTAATGGAGACCAAGGAAAACGTGTGTTTCTAGTTCAACGTTATGTTTCTTTAATGACAAAGCAGTTTATGGAAACAATATTTGTCAGTAGATTTTTTAAAGCCTGTTATGCATTGGAAAAGTGAATTGCATTATTTAAAAAAGCTTCAGCATTTCCCAGAACAACTGAGTTACAAAGCCATTTATCCATTAATCCCATCTACAATAATTCATAAAAATAGATTTTAACTCATGGCAGGGTTCTTGGGTAGGTCCAGATAGAGTGTTCTATTTAAAGATTACACTAGAATTCTTAAAGCGGCAGTTAGACCTTGTCTATTAAGATATTGCTAGTGGAGCCACCACTTCTTCGCGAACTTACAGTAGTCACTTCGGTGTATACTAGAAAACAAGGTTATGGTTCCTGTATGCCAATAAAACACAATGTTTTGGAGAAAATATGTCCAGGAAATTCAGTAATGCATACTTAATTGTTAAAATGTTTGAGACAGACAGTAACTTCAAAATGAGTTTAGAGAATAAATAATGGAGAGAGGCTTCCAAAGTGGAATTGTCAAAAAGGTTTGATCAAGGAGGGAGGACATGTACTGGATTTGACTTAATGTGTGCCTTGGTTCAGCAGAAAAGAGGAAATGATATTATTCAGGGCAAGTACCCAGTCTGTATGGAGGTTAGGGTAAGATAAATGATCCTTGAAACTATTAGGCTGGGACCTAGGAGGGACGGAATGGTCTGTGTTGTGGAGCTGGGATTCACTCCAAGACTTTATTTTACTTTCCAGGCTGGAAACTACTCAGAGGAAACATGTGTGGATTCATTAATCATTTTTGACACATAGCAGATCAGTCTAATTCAAAACATTGCTGAAAACGATGACCTGGCTCGTTGATTGAATTTTCTTGGGTGATTTAGTGTCATATGTTTAAGTAACACAGGACGTTTCCATGAATAAAACTTTGTAATCCAGAGGCACAGAATTTTTATCTCATCTTTAATTATATCAAATAGCCCTAATTTTTAAAGACTTTTTGTGGTTCCTAAAAATGGAGTATCAAAGTAAATCAATGAATATAGTCATGCATTTTCGTGCGGGAATTATAAGAAATGGTACTGGTTTTCATAAATTCTGGGGGCAAATTATTGGTAAATAATTTGTAAAATGTTTAATATATCCTAGCCCACATGAGAGAATTGTGCTTTTTTTTGGTGGATTTTTGTGAAGTAAGAGAGCCTGTGTTTTTTGTTCCCTCTAGACATTTGTTACCATAGGTGTTTTGGCACTCTGTACGCTAACCAAAAAATATCAAATACACCTACAGAAATACAATATAGGTTTAAAAAACAACACAAATATCCAGGTCAGAGTCTCCAATTGATTCCTTTCATGGTTTTTGATATAAAGTCTCAGAACAGAATGAAACAAGAAGTCATGCTGAGAGAGGGAGAAGTTCAAGCTGCCAACAGAAAAAGACACTTGCGTGCTTCTTGGAAGAGAGAAGCTTAAATCTCTGGCTTTCTCATGGTGTCAAGGAGTGGAGATTGCTGTATCACCCACTGCTCTTTGTTGTTTGGGGACTGATAATGAGGCAGATAAAGCCCATGTGGAGCCTTTCCTCCAAGTTGCCCACACAGCCATTGGCAACTAAACAGCATGGTGAGCTGGCATGGAAGCTATGCCACTTGGAGCTTGTTTCCTTTGTTAGTCTTCTTTAAATCTCAGTTGTCAGCTAAGCAAATCTTTGTGTGAAGCAATATACTGAAATGCAGGCATCAGAATGGACGAGTGGGCTTGTGTTGCTTCATTTTAGCCATAATTTGCATATCTTCACCAGAGTAGACATAAAATTACCCCACAAACTCTTCTAGAGGACTCATATTCATTAGCAGAATTGACATTAGACATTAATCACATTTTCCTGGTATTACCACTTGGTTCCCTGCAAAATTGAGTCTGAGATTCTATTTTAAAACCATGATTTATGTGTAAAATCGGTATGATCTTTTGTAGGCATTCCAATGAGGTAGCTCTCTTTACATTGTCATGTAATATTTTTGAGCTATATTAAGTAACGCAAGGTAGAGAAGAGAGCTGATAGTAAGGTATATTTGTGTATCAAGGTATTAAAAGTATATGCATTATCTATCACTGGAAGGATAATGAAAATGATTATCCTCCACAATGTCACTGTGAAGGCAGATGGGACTGAAGTATGTGGTAGAAACCTTCAAACTCATAGTTATAAATGAATCTCCACTTTGCACAATAGTTTAAAGAATTCACATATACAAATTTCTTAAATGATCAAAATTATTTTCAAATGTGATATATGCATGTGGAAAAATTTCAGAGACTACCAAGAGAATATAGTATAAATGTTTAGTTATTTATTATTGAAATTGCACAATCAGAGTCTGAATTTTCTGCTGTCTATTTTTAAAATGGTATCACATTCTACATGATCTCCTAGGGAGGTTATGATCTTCATGAAGTTTCAAGAAAACCAAGTGTTATGTTCTTATAATTCCACATTTATTATTAGGGATTAACACTGTGCAGGAGTACTTGACTGACTCAAATATATGCAAGATAGAAAAATAATATTTAAAGAACAAATATATAATGTCGATGGCTATAGGGTTTTCATTATTATTATCATTTTTTACTTCCATCATGTGTAATCTGTCTTTATACTCACCTTTTCAACTCTTCCTCCTTTACTTCCCCATAAGCACAGAAGTTACAAGTATGGTGATATTTAATCATTTATACTCCTTTGTTTGCAGATGATGTTGACTTCGAAAGTCATATTTAATAATAGGTTGAATATAACCTGAGAACCATCTCTGGAATGTATACATTCAAGGAAGATAGCAGCCCTATTTCTTAGAGTCTATGGGAATCTTTTTCTTCATTTCCTTGTTCATTCTTACCCTACATATACTACTCTCAATATATTTCCTACCAAATTGTGTTTGCCCCATAAGTATTTATTTAAATAGTAATCACTGAGCTCTATGCAAATTACTTTTATTCAAATTATTCTATTTTATTTTACTTTTACCTTACTTTTACTCATGTATCACTATTCCATGGTTGCACATTTTATTATTTCATGCTACATCCCTTACCCTGGGTGTTAAAGTTAAGTTGCCTAAAACTGAATCTCCATTTGGATAACAATTCTCTACTCATTCTAAGGCATTTCACTGTCAAAAACTATTTTCCTTCCAGTATTTACCTATGATTGTTCCCAATGCTTATCACAAATTATATTCTGACCTCATAGGTTAGTCTTTTCTGTGTTGTACTCTATTGAAAGAGGTCTCAAATCTAAGGCTACTATGTCCACAGATTTCTCCTTCTGACTCTTTGTGTTCTATTTTTAAAAAATGTCAGATTTACTGGGCACTGTCCTTGTTTTTGTGATTCCAATGTGAGACTATATTTAACTTTTTGTTCTTATGTAGGGCTTAGTGAATGTGGCTCTAATGGACCTATCTAGATTGCTTTTTTAAAAAATTATATTTTTTTTAGAATTTAAAATTCCTTTAGGACTTTCAGGGATACATTTCTTGCACCGTAAAGGCTTCAGATTTTCCCTTTTCCATTATAGAAATGTTGGTTTTGGTCAAGCTGATGATATTGCCAAAAAACCAACCAAACTAACAAAAAACACTGAGATGAAAAGTGTACTTGGTTCAGCAGAGATTAGGGTTACAGTTCTGGAAAGATCATTGATAAAAGAAATCAGCTTCTCAGGGAAAGTCTGAGATCAAAGAGAAGCTTTAAATAATGTCCTAAGGAAAGGTCTGGGGATGATTAGCAGACACATCAAGGCTGGAGCTTGGAGAATGGGCGTGTAACACTAAGCCAGGGGTGTCCAAACTGCGGCCATGGGCCAACTGCAGCCCGCAATCCATTTTTAATTGGCCCACAGCAAATTCCAAAAATATATTTAGTTTACTTAAATAAACCAGGTGAGGCAATACGTACTTCACCTGTAGTGAGTGGCCCGGCTGTTTGTGTATTTTACCACATATGGCCCTTGGTGAAAGATGTTGAAAAAAGTTTGGACACCCCTGCACTAAGGGCTGAGACTGTCCTAAAGACGTTTTCTAGCTATTGGTGAGAAAGTTGCTTCCTTTTTGATCCATGGACAGTTTAAGTCTTCCCTAATTAAGTCCATGCAGAGTTGGATTTCTAGAAAAACCTCGTGTTTCATGTTCTTTCTGAATCCCTTGGATGGATGAAAGCAATTACTGTTGGATTTGGAAGGTCAAGTCCACGTGATACGTCTGCTCAGAAGGTTCAGAAGCTCCCACACTGTAACAATCACCTCAAAGGCGGTGGAGGCGATTGGGAATATTTCTCATACTAGGAACTGGAAATCAAGGAAAGCCTAGGTAGAATGTAGAATGGGAATCTGTCTCTAGTGGTCTTCCGGAGCACAGATGCTTCAGGGTGTTTTTTCTTTTGAATCCTCACAAGGAAGACTCCTCGATGGTGGAATATGAAATGGTATCCCCTTGTGAAGACGCTGGCGAGAGAAAGGAAGAAAATGAGAAATCCATACAAGTTGCTTCTGAGGGCTTGCTGAACTTTGAGATCAGTGTTTCACTATCTCAAGGCTGCACTGATAGAACAGGGGTTTACGCTCTGGGGCAGGAGGACCATTTTAAAGCTAGCCATTGTTTGTTTAACAATTCTATTATCAGCACTTGTTTTATTTTAGCTGTCTAGTGTGTCTAATCACTACCAAGGGAATCACGAGAAGGTATTTTGGGTACAAGTTAGATTAGAGTTTGAAAAAATGGGGAATGGGATTCTAGGATTCACTGTTTGTGAGCTAGTGTTTAACAATTTATGAAATTCCTCAAGGTTAAAGTAAGATTCATGGGGAAATTATTGGGATTACTTTGACACAAGGGGATATTTGCCATCTGGAATTCTTTGTCAGTAATTGACATTTAAATATCTGTGTTATGTTTATTAAATAAGATGGATTTCCTTACAGGCCTTACAGGATCTAGGCCTTTTCACATACTCTCCGACAGTGAAGTGTGAAATGGACAGATATATTCTCCAAGGGCATTCTGAACTCAATTACTGGAGTTGTGACACTTACGTGTTGGTGGATGAATATCCACCAACACATGTTATCTCTTCTCCTCTTGGTGATAGACATTCTAACACCAAGATATATGGTGTTACTTTGATACATTTAGAATGCTTGGCGTCATTCTGGGGATCTTTTATGTTTTTAAAAATAAAAATTATAACATTGTATTGTGGGATTTATGATGTTTTTAGATGTAAAACATATCACAACTGTAGTATAAATGTTGGGGGGTATAAATGGAATTACATGGTTCAGTGTTCTTACAGCTTGCATGAAGAGGTACAATGTTAAGTCTAAGTAGACATTGATATGTAAAGTCTTTAATCTATTTTGAGTTGAATTTTGTGTATGGTATAAGATTACTCCAGTCTCATCCTTTTGTATATGGCTGTCCTGTTTTCCCAACACCATTTATTGAAGATATTGTCCTTCCCCCATGGTGTATTTTTGGCTCCTTTGTTGTGAATCAATTGACTCTATGTGGGTGGGTTGATTTCTGGGCTCGCTATTCTGTTCTGCTGATCTATGTGTCTTTTGTTTGTTTACTGAATAAATTTGATATGGAATGTTGTGTAAATTTAAGATATGTGGTGTTACTTTGATACATTTATATACTATGATTGCCACTGTAGTAATATTTATCATTACATAATTATCTTCATTATACTGTGCATTAGATCTCTATGGCTTATTTACTATTTGTTACACGTTTGTACCCTTAAATACCGTCAGTCTTATCCCTCAATCCCCATCCCATGGTAACTACCATTTTACTGTATGTTTACAAGTCTTGTATTTTTAGATTCCACATATAAGTAATACTTGTCTATCTCTATCTGAGATATTTAGCATAATATGCTCAAGGTTCATCCATGTTGTCACAAATGACAAGATATCTCCTTTCTCTATGGCTGATTAATTTCTCATTGTGTATACATACCATTTTTTTTTTAATCCATCTATCCATTGATAGGCATTTGGGTTATTTCCATCTTTGGTGATTGTGAATAATGCTGCGATAAACCTGGGAGTGCATATATCTCATCAAAATCCTGTTTTTGTTTCCTTTGGGTATAAACTCAGATGTAAAATTGCTGGATTGTATGGCAGGTCTACTTTGCATTTTTTAGGAACTTCCATATTGTTTTCCATAGTGTTTGGACCTGTTTACACATCCACCAACACGTGTTATCTCTTGTCCTCTTGGTGACAGACATTCTAACACATATCAGGTGATATCATGGTTTTGATTTGGATTTGCCTGACAATTAGTGATGTTGAGCATCTTTTCATGTCCATTTTGATATCCTCTTTGGAAAATATTTATTTAGTTCTTCTGCACATTTTTCAATCAGATTATTTTTATGTTATTAAGTTGTATGCATTAATATATTTTGGGTATTAACCCCTTATCTGATATAGGGTTTGCAAAAATTTCCTCCCATTCTGTAAGTTGCCTTTTGATTTTATTGATTGTTTCTTTTGGTGCGGAGAAGCTTTTGAGTTTGATGTAGTCCCATTTGTTAATTTTTATTTATGTTGTTTGTGTTTTGGGCATCATATCCAAAAATCACTGCCAAGACCAATATCGATGAGCTTATTCTCTATGTGTTCTTTGAGGAGTGTTACTGCAGTTCTTGCGTTTAAGTCTTTAATTCATTTAGAATTTTTGTGAGTGATATGATATAGGAGCCCAATTTTATTGTTCTGCATTGTTTCTTCAGTTTTTGCAGCACCATTTGTTGAAGAGACTATTCTTTCCCCATTGGGTGTTCTTGGCTCCCTTGTCCAATATTAGTTGATGGTATATGCCAGGATTTCATTCTGGGCTCTCTGTTCTGTTACATTTACATGTTTATTTTTGTTCCCATACCATGCTTAGTATCATAACTTTGTATTATACTATAGTTTTAAATCAAAGTGTGGTATCTCTAGATTTACTCTTTGTTTCTACAGTATTGCTTTGGCTATTTGGGTTCTTTTGTAGTTCCATACCAATTTTAGAATCGTTTCTTCTATTGCCTTTGGTACTTTGATGGGGATTGCACTGAATATGTAGATGGGTTTGGGTAGTATGGCCATTTCAACAATATCGATTCTTATGATCCATGAACATGGGATGTAAAAATAGGGAATACTTTATGAGTTTGTGTGTCATCCTTGTACAAAAGCCATGAATAGTTCCAATTTTAGTATATGCGCTGCCATAAAGAACAGTGGGGATCTTTTCTAAGGGCAGACTTCTGATGGCATGCCCAGTAATGGGGTCCCTAAAACACAGGGCTGTCATTAGTCCATAAGGAAAATTCACCTGAATTTGACAAAGTCTATGGACAAGGCCCAATGCTAAGGTACCTGATTCTGCATATAGAATGTAGGCCAGGATTTTTCTTGACACTCACCTTGTGAGGTAGTTTTGTAATGTGCATGATTTACAAAATTCAATTTATAATCCCTGCTAATTCTTTTATTTTTTATTTAATCCCAGACCATTAGAAAAGATTGGCAATATAATTTCACATAATGGAATATAGACACTCTTATTTTCTTCCTGAATCTTCCCTTGTTTAAAACTTGTAGCTGGTTTGCAAAAAGAAAAACAATTCATGGGAAAGTTATATCCTTTGCTGTAGTCTTCGCATCTTTAAAAGCAGTACAAATAAGCTGTTACGAGGTAGGACAAGTGAAAGCTTTAAGACAGAAGTGTTTAGGCTCTCCTACATTTCTTACATACCTACTTCATAATTATTATGTTGAATTGGAATTGTGAATATATTTTTCTGCTACCCCCAGAATATGCTCCTTAAGGAAAAGGAGACTGCACATTTTATACCTGAAGTTTAAGCAAAGAGCACAGTGCCTGGCATGTAGTTGGCATTTAATGAATACATGATATTTCTTATTTCTCATTATTTTACTTCTAAGGAATACTAGAACAATGGATCTGAGATATAAAGTTTGAAATGATGATATGCTGATTCTTTCTAATGAACAAACAAGAGAGTTGTTTTCTATACTTCTTCATTTCTTTTCAAGACTACTACAGTTGAGTAGCACACTTATAAAGATCACACCTAATACTACTATTAAAACAACTAATAGTTAAACTTTTAATGCCTGGGTCTTTATTTTCATATTTGTCTATTTCCTGGAATTTGAGTGAGGATATTGTATCCATTCCTGTGTCATTCATTACTAATTATATGATATTAAGTGGCTCCTTAGTGGCTTTAAGCTCAGAGTTCTATTTTTTCATCAGAAATATATGAGAATATATTTTCACTTGCAGTTGTGTTGCATTTGTGGAACTTCTACACAAATGCAACTCACAATTATTATTGTGGTACTAGTATTCACTGACTACCCACTGGTAACATAGCTCTGTGACAAAACTAACTTGACAAATTGTAGGTTGGCTTTCCAATAGAAAAGCAGATTTGAAATTGCCTAGAATAAGATTAAACACTCATAGAAACAACAGGCTATATTCAAGGTATGATTGTAGTCAGCCTATGATTTAACATACCTTGCACGTCAGCCAGTATTGGAGTTCACGTTTATGTAATGCATGTGGTGTTCTTTTTTTAATCTCATTAAGTTTCTCATGTGAAGAACTTTACAGTATTTTTATTTTTAACATACAGTCTAGTAAAAGTACGCTTTAAAACATTTAACCATTTTTCTTACTCTATCCCAGAAGTACCATGATCTCAAGGCAACAATTTGTAGCAATCTAGTAAAACACAACTCTCCCCTCCTCTTTTATCCAGGTATGGTGACTACAGTAGGAAGACAATTTTGATAGGCATTACCATTGGAAGTTGCCGTGTTCAAATGCTTCCCATTTGTAGGAAAGCTTCATTGTTGCTGATAGGAAATCAAGTAGAACCCTGGAGGCTTGGCCATGGAACTCTGGTGATTGTTTCATGCAAGTTTAGCACAAATTTTTGATTTGGGACTGAAATAAACTGCATATATCTATTTTTAAGAAATGCTTATAGTGTAACTATGTCATTCATGATTCTTCATACATTAGCTTTGCAAAATGAGCTTAGAAATGGTCTATATTTAAATCTAAAAAGAACTCATGACAAAACGATACTAACTATAGAGCTTCCAGTGTTCTATGCCATTTAGGGAGAAAATGTAAAGCTGTCTCTGACTTTCTGTGGTAATTAGTGCCTCTTTTATGGTAGCATAAAATGCTCTAATGGTAATTCTGTAGGAAGTCAATTGGTTTTTATCAACTGCTGAAATTACTTTGGATGCTGTCACTAAAAATAGTGAGGTATATAGGTGTGTCAGACATTCAGAGTGCAGCAGCTTGGCACATGCCTGCTTGAACTTGGCCTTCTTTTGATGCTTAGATTAAAGTCCTCATTTTGTGTTTTATAGCTCATAGTAAGGGAAGGTCATTGACTGATATTCATTCCATTGCTTTTATGGAGGTGACAAAGGGAGAATGTCAGAAAGAAAGGAGGTCACGGTGGAGGAAGGAGGCAAGGAAGCAAGAATTTGGGAGACTGAATTTTTTAATTTTTTTCATTTCTTCACAAAGATTAATCTAGCAAATTTCCTCAATTTGATGACTGGATTCATTCTTTTAAGCTTTTTAAAAGCAAGATAATTTTTCAATGACACTGCTATATAACTGTGAATAAGACCAATGCCAGAGAAGAGAAAAGAACAAACAAAGCAAAATAAAAGACAAGAAGGGAGAAGGAAATATGACAGAGTGAAAAGTCATCTTCACATCTCCTGTTAGAGATGGTGAGGGCTCCCTGCTTCTTTTCAACTCAGTCCATTAACTTATTTCTTTTGCTATCACTGCTCATTATTGTCTTTCTTGATCATTCCTGTCTCCTCATTTTCCTTTCTAAATTTTTATCTTTACAAAAACCTCATGTTACACTTTATAGCATTATCCTAGTAATAACTGCTAGAACCTTTTCATTTATTTCTATTTCCATTGGGTGGTTAAGGCTAATGAACCTGTGAACACCATGACCTTTCTAATTCCGGACATGGTGGACTTCCATCAAAGAAAGAGGTTTCGTAAAGCCGTTGTCTGAGAGCCAACATTGGAGTGGGGCAAAATGTACTTGGGTCACACGCTGATGGACAGGTAGCTAATCTGTTTCTGGGAACACATTATATTTTAAAGCTCTGCTAACAATCTCATGATTATTCAGTTGGTGACAGGTGGAGAAAATAGTCCTGATTTTGGAATAAAGGTCTGAGAATTCTTGCAATTAGTAATCATCAAAGTAAGTTAATAGGGATATGAATGGATTTAAAAGGATAACACTTTATTCATGTAATGAAGACTATTCTAATTCTTCAACTGACTATTTTCATTTTCTGGACAGATAGGATGACAACATTCACCAGCCTAATTAAGAGTTAGTATAGGACTGTGGGACTGTGTTCTGGAAAATGGGAGCATGAGAGGATGCGATGTGCCTGTCACCTTTAGTCTGAGGCATTTAAGTATTAGTGTGTTTCTTCTTCTCTTCCCTTTCTCTCTTGCTTGCCTTGGCCATCCTAGAAATCATGGAAGAGAGACATCAGGAAATGGAGGGAAATCCCCACCTTGCTGCATTAAATTTTTCATCAATGAGAGATAAATTTTTATTGTACTCTGTCCCTGATATTTAAGGATTTACTTATTACTGCAGAACCTACCTGATCCTAACAACCACATTTTAGTACAGTATCCTGGTACATACTGTCCATTAAGTGATAAGTATCATTATTATCCTGATAGTGTTCTGTGGGCTTACTGGGGGATCAAAACAAGTATTCTTCCTTAATTGATCTTGATGAAAATGAAATTAAGACATATTAGGCAAACATGATGGAATATACATTAGATATTAAATTATTTCAGTTCACTGTGTGATCTGTTTTAGGGTGAGGGCAACAGAATCCTTTTCATTTAAGTATACTGTGTCTTTTTATTTACGCATGACTACATAAGCAGTGATGTCTTCAGTCTAATTTTCACAGCTATGACTTTAATAGTTAAGAAAATAGAGTTTTAAAAGATAAGGAAAGGGAGAAATGTGGAAAAAAGAGAGAAAATCTGGAACTTTTATATTGACACCTTCCTCAATAAACTACAATAATACTAGTGTATGTGTTCAAGACTACTAAATGGGGGAATCAAAATCACTGAAATCACTGAGTATATTACTGACTAAAATAATGAAGGAGGTGAGTATTGACTAAAGCACCTCTAAATGTCAAAGTTGTGTTCATCAGTCATGGTTTGACGACTTATATTGCTGGAAGTTTTGGGAGAATTTCCAGGGGGAAAAAAATGTGTGTGTGTGTGTGATAACAAGTCAACTTAAATTTGTTCGTATGTCTAACTTCAATTTTCTTATATGAACTTCCAAAACACATATTACACAGTTATGATCTCAACACCACAATTATACACTTTGTTGAGAACTATGTATGTACTCGATGTCCTCAAAGTACACATACTGTTAGAAAAATGTGGCAATGTGCTTTAACAGTGAATGTAAACTCTCATTTCTCTTAAAATGCTCATGATTAGCTTCACATCTGGAAAGTTACTGTTTAACATGAATGGAGTCATTTTCTATCCTTTTATATAAGACACCTATTTAGACTTTCTGGAAACTTTTTTTAACTTATTATGCTTCTTTATGTCATCCTGACAGAAAAAATAGCTCTCTATATGAAGGAAAGTGAAAAGGAATTCATGTATTTGTTATACAGGTTTTGCTGTGACAACACACATTTCTTGCCCATGGATTAGATAATCAATCTGTGCTTTGGCTGAGATCAGCTAGGCTTGGATTAAGGGTTGCTCCAAGTATCTCATTGTGCAACTGAGGTGGAAAAACCAGTCACTGGGGGCCTGCTCTTTTCCTGGTGGATAGAGGAAGGCAAGAGGGGCAAATAGAAATATGCAAAGCCTTTCAAAGTCTCTGCTTAAAATTATACCATTTCTTATCTGCCCTTATTACTTTGGTCAAAGCAAGTCATGTGGGCATCACCAAAATCAATGGAGTTAGAGATGTATAGTCATGCATAGTGGGAGGTCTCCCAGAGTCTTTGACATGTCATTCCATTATTGGGAGAAAATGGAATAGCAGTGAACAGAATCCACTCAGTTACACTAGCTAACACCACATATAATGATGGACTCTTGATGGATTAAAGACCTAAATATAAAAGGTGAAAATATAAAGTTAATAGAAGAAAATGTTGGAATCTATCTAGGGCAGTAGGAAGAACTTCTTAACCAGAAATGTAAAAATATAAACCAAAAGCATGAAAATTAATCTGATTCATAAAGATAGGTTTCTTTTTAATGATGGGCATAGTGTACAAAGTTAGCAAACAGATAATAGATTGGGAAAAGTTATTTTTATCATCTAAAATCAACTAAAAATCAATACCTGGCATATAAAAAATATTTTGAAAAGAGCATTTCTAATACAAATATGTGTGAAAGATTTGAGAAGGCATTTTCAAAAAATTAAGGCCAAAAAACTCCCAAGCACACATAAGGGGAAGTCATAGAATCGTTGGTAATCATAAATATGTAATTTAAACCAGAATAAGTTACCACATTAGAGGCATTAGACTGGCTCACATTGGAGAACTAAATAATACTAATAATGCAACAATGCAATAGGAACCTTCATGCACATCTAATGGAATGTAGATTATTGTGGACATTTGGAAAGTAATCTGGTACCAGTGAGTTAGTTTATGTATGCACATAGCCTGTGATACAGCAATTCATTTACTGGGCATATAATCCAAAGATATCCTCAGATAATGTCATAAAGTGACATATGAAAGGTTGTTCTTTCAGAAATATTGTACTTATTATTTCAGGAAGACGTGGTTGAGATCTAAGGTGATATAAGTGTCGCAGTTTGGTGCAAAATTTAATGAGGCACTCACTCTCAGGGTCATGTACACTATGAGTACAGAAAAATGCACTCATCCTGATGAGAGTGCATGTCTCCATATATTTTGAGTCCTAGCTGCTCACTTGTCTCACCCTAATCTCAACTCAAGTGCCAAATTGGAGTCAAAGGTGTCTATCACTTGGGGAGTGGGTAGATAACATGAAGTAAGTATACAGAATGGAGAATTATACATCATTTAGAAGCAAAGGATTACAGATGCATATAGCTATAGGAGTGAGTTTTAAGGTGTTTAATTAAAGATAGAGGAAACATTGTCTGCTGTTCATCATTTTGAAAATTAACACATCGAACAGTAATTTATTTAAGAAGCAAATATTAATTAAAGCCAAAATGAATAAATAGATTTTGATGGGTATACTACGAGGAAAACTAAAACTAGTAGTGTAGCCTATTTAAAAATTTCATAAGGCAATGTCCATAAAATTGATGAATCTCAACTATCAGACATTTTATTTCAAATATCAGGCATTTTAAATATGAGGAGGAAAAGTTTATATCACTCTGTAAAACCCTAGCATGTACTTTTGACACTCCCCAGAATAACTGACATATCTGTTTCTCAAGCCAATTTAAAATGAAAACATTATACAATTCATTTTGATGTGAGGGTTCACTAAGATCTATTTCACCCAAAGACTTTACTGAGCTTTTGTTATATACTCTGAAGAAGTTGTTGTCAGAAAGAGAATTAATGAATTGATTTCAAAGTGCTTTAAAAAATAATATTCATATTTCTACACTTAATGATACCGAGTATTGAAATTGTTACTTTTGGAATATGTTTTAAAATGGAACACTTTAATCTAAATTTCATTGCATAAGAGATAGTGACTCTCAACTTGATTTTGTTTTTCAGTCCTATTTAATTTGGAAACTGTTTATTTGAATACCCATAGCAGAAACCCTCCTTACCTAATAATAAAGAAGGGAATCATGTCAGATTTTTAAATGATGTTGTTTTCCAAATAATACAGCAAATTGTTACCTCCTTTTATAGTTGCTGTTAATTATAAAATACATTGTTAAATGGTGTAGTCCCACCAAAGTTATATACTATAGTTTGCCGTGTATAATGCGCACTGTTTTGCCCAAATTTATAAGGCGAAAATAAGGATGCACACTATACATGGGTAGTACTAATTCTGTAACTATCTAAATGGTTTTAATTATTTATGCTTATGAGTTTAAAGTGTAACTCTAGAAACCCATAACGATCCGTATGCAAAATAATACCCTGGAATATGATGATCAGTTTTGTTGAACTTAGGACGAACTTGCAATGAGGAAGAGTTCTTGGCCTTCTATGATGCATAAATAGCGTAAATTAGTTAGTGGTACATAAAATTTCTTGTACCTTGTATCTGTTCTTGTGTAATTTTTTGTTACATAAAATTTCTTACACCATAATATGTTAAAAAATAAATGCTAAAATTCCTTTATAGTATAAAAAACAAGTACCTAAATGTAAACAAATAAAAATTTGAATTAAAAATTGAAAGATTCTTTTCCCTGAAGGTTTGGGCCAAAAACATGGGTGCGCATTATACACGGGAACACAGTATACACAGCAAAATACGGTATAGACAATAAAGATTTGTAGACATTAGGTAATTTTGTGTGTAGAGTAATAGTAAGGTGGGTGCCACACTCACCTTCTTCCTTGTGCACAGATTACATGCTCATTAGATTACTGTCCTGATGTGTGTAGTCTAATTTGGGGCAAATAGAATAGATTTTGTGCCAGGCTTGTGCTTGGGAAGATCCAGGGCGGGCAACGCTGCTTCCTGGTGGGGTGGGGGGGCACAAAGATTATTTACCCAGACTGGACACAAGTGAATATCTTTCTCCCCTTGTAATTCTCTTCTTCATTAGGCACACAGCTCATGAAGGTGAGAGAAGGAAATGTCAGGGACTACATAGTAAGGCTAGTCTTTCCTCTGCAGCGAATGCTATGACAATGAGTACAACCACTACTACTAACTCATATATATCCTGTACTTATTTTTAAAAAGGATAAATATGGATAAATATTTTGCACATTTGGAGATTATGTAGATTATAATATTATTGTTATTTTACAGATGAGAAAAATTAAGTTTGGAGAGGTGAGTTGATTTACTCAAAATCATACTTTCAGGGTTAAGAGAAGGATTCTGACTTATAAATCTAGTCTTGGAAAATCATAAAGAGGAGGCTAGTAGCACTTTAAACTTTTTATTTAAAGCTTTTTAATTTCACTGAGAATTATATACTTGTTTTATAATACTGTCTCTGATATAAACTGGATACTAGAAACCAGCATGCATTACTTTCACATGTATACCCATTTTACATTCAATTAAAGTTGTACCAAAACTCACTATTTATACTTCGGTTGGTGATGATTTTTATAAATGAAATTTTTTCTAACTGAAAACTACAATTTCATCATTTTAAGAGGCTTAGTCATATGACTAATTAACGTAGATGTCACTGCTATTATTTATGTCACGTTACATAATAAGTATATTATTTTATATTCCAACACAAAGGAAAAGTTGCTGAATTATCCCTGTAAGAAGCTAATACATTATTTATAATAATTGTTAGAGAAGAATGTGTTGCTTTTCTCTATTAGGTGAAAATTAAAATTATTTAAATCACTCATTTGCAAATTAAAATTAATTAACTACATTCATTAAATCTACAGTTATCTATAATTCTGACTTGATTATGAATATGATTGCATTATAGTTATGCAGATGCCATTTAAATTTATTTTCATGTGTTACTTAAATCATAATCTCATATAATCATGGTAAAGTTACTCAAAATATATTGTCTTATAAAAATGTAAACATGTCATGTAGAGTATATATGGATAGTTGTATATATTTGTATATTTATGACTAAAATTTAGTAATTTCTCTAATAACAACTAGATAACTAATAATAATACCCTACAAGAGAGTGATGAGTATTTGAGTTTCACTGTGGTTGTAATTGTTCTCTGCATGGTGTTATATAAAATAATACAAAGCTATGTGTGCCATCTATTTAGTCTTTTTATCTTCCCCAAAGCTCCATGAATCTGAAAAATTTTCACTGAAGATTTTTATGGTCAAGTTCCATTCTTGACACTGGGGATGCAGCATTGAACCAACAGACAAAAACCTTTGCTCCAGTGTTGCTAACATTCCAGTTGAATGAAAATAATAAAAATTAAGTAAAATATATAAATAAAACAAAAATATTATATTAATATTTGTTTCATACAGAAAAGGAAGTAGGAAAATAGGCTAAGAAGTGTCATGGAGAGGAGGGCGTAATTTTAGGAAGGGGTCAAGGAAGTTCGCATGATGAGGGTTAGGACTGAAAACGTGAAGAAAATCAGAATAAAAGCCGTATATTTATCTGTGGGAAGAGCCTTCTCAACCTACATAGCAAATGCAAAGCCCCAGAAGTAGATAGAACTCTCCAGCAAAGATGGAGCGTAATGAGTTGGAGAGTGGTATGAGATGAGGTTAGAGAGAGAACTTGTTCCAAATCACATGACAGTTGGTAAACTGCCAAAGCAAGGACTTCAACTATAAGAGATAAATGACAGGGAATTAATCAGTTAGATTTTTGAAAAAGAGATGAATGAGTGAATGAATAAGTGATAGATACATGGATAGATAGGTGGATAAAAATTAACTGATACCCATTTATTTTATTATTCCTTTTAAGAATGTTGTTCAGTTCAGTTTAATGTCTAAAATGATGGATGCTTACAGGAGAAAGAAACTGAGTAGCTAACAATATATATGGCTGCCCAATATCACACTAAGTGTTAGTATCACAGTTAGATATAAAATTTAATGTACTAGAGAAGCTCTAGAATCATTACAAGGATAAGAAATTATATCCCTGAATTTGAAACTTCCAAAACAAGAATAAAAACTGTGTAGAAGAGTTCCACATTACACTCCAATCACCACAGCCTACTTTATAGCATATATGGGTTTAACAATTATATTCTGGCAGCCTCTTACCATAGTTCTGATCCCTTCTTATGTTCATGAATCTTTGAATCTTTGCTTTAACAGAAAACTGTCTCAGCCTCTTTAACAGTCTGTTCTATACCAGTAATATTCATACTATAAATGGAGAAGTCAAACATAGAGCAGCAATAAGAAGCAAGAAGCAAGACAGAAGGGAAAACAGGACTAATTTTTAGTGGTTGTAAAAATCCTGGCCAATTATATGAGAGAGATGGCGAGCCTCTCTTCAATTGCCAAAATCATATTTATTATAATAATCCCTGTTGAGCAGTAAGAAGTTATGTTAAGGTCCTGAAAGAACTAGTGTGCAAGCCCAAGTGAGATTTTCCCAAGTGCAATTTACAGAGAGAATTTACTGGTTAGATCTTATGAAATGTAAAGGTTCTGTATTTTGTGATGCCAATATCTGTCATTGATTCGGGCTGATGACTTTCAGCCAAAGACTTCCAGGAACACATTGGAAGAGTAAGTTGATTGCTCACTTCAGTGAGGGAGAGCATACATATTGGAGAAACATAAGAGGGTATTAGAAAGAATCTGATATGAGATTTCAGTTTTGGTTTGGTGATTTGGGGGAAGGTCTAAGGAAGAGAGGGTTCTCTGGAAGGACACTGTCGGAAAGCAGGGGCAATTCTGTGATTGGGTAAAGAAATAGTAGACACTCATTTAGTAAAAAGCAGCGTGTTCATTTTCTTATGGATGGCACAGTGACCTTGTGTTTGTTTGTACTTAGACAAATTATGAAGTGGCCTTGCCTATTCTGATTTAATCATGTCTCAGAGTAATTTTGTCTGAAGTTGGTATACAGTCATCCCTTGGTAACCCTGGGGAGTTGGTCCCTGGACCTTTGTGGGCGCTCAAGTCCCTTATATAAAATGTTGTAGTACTTGCATGTAACCTACGCACATCCTCCTGTATACTTTTAATCATCTTGGTATCTTATAATACCTAGTATAATGTAGATGCTATGTAAAGAGTTGTTATACTGTATTGTTTAAAGAGTATGACCAGGAAAAAAAAAACAATGACGACAAAACTCTACATGTTTAGTACAGATGCAACCATCACAAGCCTAACTACATAATGCACATCAGCAACAAGGCAACATTGTGTTTTTCATTTGTTTGTTTTGTTTTTTTTAATATTTTTGATCCACGGTTGGTTGAATCAGTGGATGGGGAACCTGTGGATACAGAGGGCCGACTTTATTGTGAGATTGTTTATCAACTGGGAGAATAAATGGCCCAAATGTGAGTGTCAAATGAGCTTCTGAATGTCTGGGGCCGCTCTCTCTTATTTTCTCACATATCTCAGAACTTTCTAAGCAAGGAAAATTAGCCTACAATTTGCAGACATATATAATTTTGATAAACTATGTAAATTATATGAAAAATATAAAAATACCCCACTCCATGAATATACAGACGGAATTAAGTTTATTCTGCATAAATATTAAATTAATACAATTCTAAATAATTTTTAACTTTGAATATATCATTTTAATAAGCTGGTATTTCTTCTAATGGCCAAGAAATAATTACTGGTAATGAAAACTTCTTCACATCTTGGAAATATACGTAGGAACAGTCTGTTCACAAACTAACAAATTCAGTAAAATCAGTATTTATATATTTTTTAAAGTCATAACAGGATATCATTTCAAGTGAACATACTAGTTATTAATATGAAATGTTATGTGAAATATAAAATATATTGTACGTTGTTTACATTTGATTGTCATTTGGCTCATATTCTTTGCAGCTCAGTATCCTCAGAGATTTAAATGACTAAAATTTTTTCAACATCTTTTTATCAGAGGCCATATTTGTATCAGTTTTTCTTATTTCCTCTTCTAAATCTATCTTTTGCCACATTAACTTTTTTAAAATAGACTATTTTTTGTGACAGTTTAGGTTTTCAGAAACATTGGGAAAACAGTAAGGAGAAATACCCATATGCTATACATCCAGCCTTCCCTACATACACTTTACATTAGTATGTTCCATATGTAGCTGTAGGATCAAGTTAGATCTTTCTATGTTACCATCTTGAACTGAAACCCCTACATCTTCTTCTTAATTAAATCAACCAGTTTTAACCTAATTTAATATAAAACCAGCCAGTTTAATCACATAAACTAGGGTTAATGAAGTACATCCTCTTGTCCAAAATTGTTCATTATTAGTATCTGGAAGCCATTTTTATAATGAATATGTATATTAATGGTTAGAACCATCATTCCTAGAAATTAATGTAATTTCTCTCCAATAACCACGAGTGGCATTGTTTTGAATTTTTTATGTGTGTATTTCTACTTCCTCTCTCAGCTTCATCCTTCTTCCCCTTGTTTTCTAGCTTTGTTTGTTTTTTATAGGAAGTCATTAATTTTCTTTGCAGAGCTGTACATATGACCATTAACCAGACAGGATGTTAAACACTTGCTCCTTTGTAATAGATACTGGGCAACAATCAGATTGGTTAGAAGAATTCAGTTAAAACGGTAGGAGGGGCTGCAATTCTTGTCAATAACCTTTTTTATAAATATTCCTTAGAATAAGTCCTTAGGGATCAGTAAGGATCTGCTCTCTGCATCTATGTAGAGAAATAGATCGGTGTGGTATAAACAGTAGACTGTTGCCTCCAGGAACATGCAGAGTTCTCCCAACTGACTTCTGGCTGGAGCCACCACAGTGTTTTTACTGAAGCTTTCCTTCTCCAGGGCTACTCCCAGTCAATGACTGAGCATCATGGGGGTAGTTCAGGGCCACTCCTGCAGGATACAGGTCTCTCTCTTAATGAATAACTCACCTTGAATAACCTTGTCGGCCTGATTGAAATTACTTAGGACTGCACAGCAGCACTTCCTATCCAATCTTTTTTTTTTTCCCCTTTTTCTTTTTCAGTTATCAAATCTATACCAACTCTGAAGTCTATGTTTATTCATGCTTCTTCCTTATCTTCACTAGTATCCAATTTCCCCTCCAGTCACTATCTTGTGTATGTAATCCTGTCTTGGGCCTTCTTGGAAGAACTGAGGTATCACATACCTCAATTAGATTATAAGGTCTTATTATGTAGAAATAGTATATTTTCGTTTTGTCCTCAGTGTATGCCAAATGCCTCTGTAATTAAATTACAGATGTCCTTATGGAGGTGAATAGCATTCATTCATATGTGAGATTTCTCCATGAAATGTGGACCAAGAATAAGATGTTTACAAAGTGTTCTGGTTAACTTAAAGACTCATTGAATTTCCCATATACCAACTTAAAGGACATTTTTCTAAATCCCAAATTTCAGGGCTAAAATAATTATAGAAATTGTTGGTAGCACTCTGAAAGACCACTTTTCAATAGTGAACTTTGAAGCAAAACTGTCTATGCATTTTTATTTAAGCATAAGGTAAATTATAGTTTTATGTTATCCAAAAATACTAATGCTTTAATATCTGTCTTCCAACAAGAAACAAGTCAGCCTGTATCTCCAAAGATGTGTCTTTACTGCTAAAGTTTGATATTTTATATTTCACAGTAAATAGGACCATGAGGAGATTTCAAATGTATACCTATTCCCATGGAACTTCTAGAGTATGAGAAACTGCAATGAATAATGGAGCTGGCTTTCCACCCCCAATAACCCTGTGACTGAGAAGGCCCCTGAGAATAACAGCTTTAAAGTTTAGTTTTAGGTTTTAGAATGTTTGCATGAGAAAATTAAGGAGTGTGAGGATGAATGAAGTGCCATTTACAAAGGCTTCTTGGCAGGCCTAGTATACTCTTTTTCTCCCCCAGTGTCCCACACGTGACTTGACTTAGCTTTCCTGAACAGGCCCCCCTCCTGGCATCTGTTGCTGTGCAGGCCCTGTATTAGTGCTCAGCTCTGGGAATTCTTTATAAGGTCCTGTTCAGAATCGTCTCAGTGGGGCCACAGGACTGTCTCCTTGAATTGCATGGGGAGCAGTAATTGTGCAATATTCATGGAAATCGCAAATGAGATTTGTATGCCAGAAACAAGAGAAAAATATTCCGGAACTGCAATGCATCTGTTTTATTTTCATTTAGTGCCAGGTTTTTGCAGCTACTTACATAGATTTTTCTTTGTCACTGTGTAGATTCTTAAAAGACCTACTTCCAAATAGCATAAATAAAACAGTAAATGTGTTATGCAGTGGTCTGACCTGCTATTCTTAGTATACGGCAAATAAATAACTTCCATCCTGATGCCTAAAGACAAAGCATCTCCAGGGTCTCACCTATTAACTGGAAACTGTCTATTGTGAGTATTCTCCAGCCACTTGACTTTGTATTGCTGCTATGGTTCAAAAGAGAATGGTTTCTAATATCTAGAACATTAATTTTAGGCAAATAATATGTACAGCCATTGTGCAGCTGGTAACAATATAATTTAGGAAATAATGGAACACATTTTGACTGTCTCAAAATTGGACATCATCCTTTGAAACAGAGGTATTTATATTTTGAAATACTAGCAAGTTAAAATAATTTTTTTGGCAGGGTTTTCTTACTTTTCCTTGTGATATGAATAGAAGTACTATTAACTTTTAAAAATTTAATTGAGAAAGGATAAACTTTGAAATTTTTTAAAAAGCAGGGCTGATGATTTTCATCAATGAAGACACTGGTAAAATGCACTTATAGAGATATTCTAATTTTTATGTAAAACTAATAGAAGATACAAGATACAAGAATATTCTCAGTATTCAAATAATTCTGAGTGACTTATAGAGTCTGCTGAGCTCCTTAATATGAGTTCTTTATAAAGACTCTTGAGAATAACATATTCTAAAGACTCTTGATAAGAAACATATTCTAGAATAAATATATCACTTATTTATGAATATGTACATAGCAAAAGAAAAATCACTTTTTTGAGGCAAATTACCTGTTTGGTTCTCTAATGGCATTTTGTTTGCTGTTCTCTCCTTTACATTTTTTTGCGTGTGTTTTGTGACCAAGTGTGTGGTTGTTACACAGCTCTGACAGGCAGCATTTGTATGTGTTTAATGATTGTTTTCAAGCAAATGGAAGTAGAATGTCTTGAGGCAAATATTTTTTCAATTTACCCTGGTTAGGAGATTTCATTTTTTTGATTATTGAAAAAAATTCTCTTAAAATTTTAGTTGGATTTATTCTGTAGTATTTATACTCTTCTTAGAAATTAGTTTTATATTAAAATTGTGACATAAATTGAAAGCTTTGAGAGTATTCTTACTTGCCTGCTCATTACCTGAAACATTATGCATATCAACCTGCTTATTGTAATAATACAAAAATATTGGCTAAACTTAAGACAAATTGAATTGAAGTTGAAATTGGTAGGACAGAGAAGAAGGATGTAAGAATAGCTAAATCCTGTTTCTTTTCCAAATCTACCTTGTTGTTGTTTCCTAAATGGACCCCTGCAGAGGTGAATGGCTATTTCTCAAAAGTCATCAGCTGATTTTCACTCCTAGGAAGATGTTTTTCACCATAGCAAGCTATGTGACCCAACCCTAACCTGCCTCACTCTGGACTAGAAATTGCTCTCATTTAAGGCATGAGGTGATTTAGGCCAGTGGTTCCAGGCACAGGCATTTCTGTGATTTTATTTACACACACACACACACACACACACAGAATTAGGTTCGCAAACTCATCCTAGAAAAAGTGCTATATACCTCATCGCTGACTATCACTACAGTCACCTTCAAAGTACTCCCCTTGGGAAGCTATGCACTGACCCCAGCGCCTAGTCCACCCTTCAAAGCAATTTTGAAACTTTTTCTGGAATGGCCCTCAGAGTAACCCTTGATGTCCTGAATGTCATCAAATTGTCTTCCTTTCAATATTTCCTTTGTCTTCGAGTAAAGAAAGAAGTCATTGGGGGGCAGATCAGGTGAGTAGGGAGGGTGTTCCAATACAGTTATTTGTTTACTGGCTAAAAACTCCCTCACAGACAGTGCCATGTGAACTGGTGCACTGTTGTGATGCAAGAGCCATGAATTGTTGATGAAAAGTTCAGGTAGTCTAACTTTTTCACGCAACCTTTTCAGCCCTTCCATATTGTAAACTTGGTTAAGTGTTTGTCCAGTTGGTACAAATTCATAATGAATAATCCCTCTGATATCAAAAAAAGCATCATTATTGCAACAAGTTCGCAAATTTAATTGTTACACCTCATACAAAGGATGACAAAAAACTATTAAAATAGTAATACTCAATATATACCGATAACAAATTTATACAAGTCATGTGTATACATTTTTTTGGCACACCTAGTGTGTGTATGTGTGTTTCTGTGTGTGTATGTATATGTGTGTATACATACATACATACATATGCTGTGGTTTTAAGTATTCATTTATATTCAAATTACCTTAGGAGTCAAAATATTCACTCAATACATGTGAGTCCTTTCCACAATGTCTGGAAGAGAGATTTTTGGATAGGAAATGAATAGGGACTTTTCCATAAGCAGAAGTTAGTGCAGGAAAAGTTTGTTTTTAATTCAATTCCAGCAACTGTGTGTGTTGTATTCCATACTTATTATACATTCTGTTCAAGCCCAGAGTGCTTTCTGATGTAGAACAATACAGTGGATGGTGCTCTTTTCAGCCTGACCATTGGCAGTTTGATACATTTAGAACTTATTTGGTGATGGTGGGTTAGGGAGTTCAAAGCTAATAGAATTCTCCTAAAGTAATGGTTGAGACATTTCTGTTACCTTAATCACGCATTTCCTTTGCCTAAATCTAAGGATTAAGTTCACTTCCTGAGAACTGCATCCTAAATTAGTTAGGAAATAGGACTGCACCATCTAATTTTTCTATTTAAAGACTTGTATCTTGATAAAAATATACAGTTCCATTATGTTCCTTTTCAGAGGATTTTTCCCTTATACTTTGTCTTTTATAATATGTCTCACCAATTACTTTCTCAAATTGCAATTTTACAGTGTGTTGGAGTTTGGCTAGCATGTTCTGTTGCTTTTTCTCATCATGTCAGCTGCAAGAAGTATTGCTCAGTCTCAAGTAAGACAAACTGCCATGGACCTGCATGATGGCTGATTAGAGCAACAGTCACAGGTAATACCCTATGTAATAACACAGACTGCCCAGGAGAATTTGAAAAAAGAAAAAAAAAATTTCAATCATATTTGCTTTTAAAATGTCATGTTTGGATATAAATATTACCTCAAAATTATTTGATGAATCAAGGTTTAATGACCCCAAGGGGAGAAATGGTTTCATAACCACACAGAATCCAGTACAATGGATAGAGTTTAATGTATAATAGTATAGGGATTACTCCCCACTCCACTGTCACTATTTTTTTCCTTTATTCTCCCTTCTAATTAGCTGGGCGGGGGGAATGATATCCCTGGATTTTGTGTAAACCATCCCCAGCCCATATGTATACAGGGAGGGGATATTAAATCCTAAATATCCTAGGGTTTCTTTTTCTCAGTCCTTAGCAAAGTCAAAGCAAAATTTAAAGGTGAAAACAGCTGGAGAGCCATAGTCTGCCTTGGGTATGGTCTGCATGCCTACCAGCCCCCAAACGGTTCTCCTGCTGAGGCTCACCTGTCCCACATGACTGACTGGTGAGTCAACTGTACAACATCTAAGAATATACCACACTAGGAGAAGCCAGCCAAGGCACCCTGCATAATTATTATGTAGACTAAAAGCAATTTTTTTCCTTTCTAGAAATATTTAATTTCCTTTCTTATATTAGTAAATGATTGGGCAAATTAATCTGTAAATCCCTTCAGGAGCAAGCATTCTAATTTTCTTTTAGAAACCTCCATGGCTACATAAGAATATCTCATTAAGCTTTACTTTTCCTGGAGAACAAGAAGGCAGCAGGTGATAATGAAATAAGAAAGAAAAAGATTTTTTAAAGTTAGGCTTTTTACCAATGAAAACTTAAATTCAGGAGTTGAGCATCTGTTCGGTTTCCTTTCTAGGGGCTTTCTATGAGGAAGCAACACGAAATGCATTGACGTTATTAAACCTGCTAAAACCTATTCCCAAATTCACGACTTCTCTGGTAAGCTGACTAAAGAATAATTTCCCTTTTGATTAGAGTCAATTATATAGAAACTTCTCATCTCTTTGAGTTTTAATATCTTGCATTTATCATTTTTTTTCAAGACACTAAAGTAGGATGCTTTATGGAGCCTTTGGGCAGAGATAGTATAAGCAAGATGAACAGGAAAATCAAATTCTTGTATATTAAAATCCTAAATTGTTTGAAATGCTTCATCACCCAAAATGGTATTCCTGAATGAAACACCACAGTGAGTGTTAAAGTTGCATTCCTTTAAATTCTAATTTGTGATTTTCAAATGAAACTATACCTTTATATCTTTCACATTAAACATGATTCATCCATTTAAACATGATTCCTCCATTGTATATCATGTATTTTTGCAATATATTGTTAACATGTTGATAGATTCTTAAGATTTTGTATTGGTAAACATTCATGCAGTATGTATAGTTTTCTTTGTCCCCTTATGGCTTACTGTGTAACTTCTGAAAAAGAATAGTTCTAGAAAAGGTTATAATGGATCGACAATGACTTATATGAAAAGTATTTTCCTTTAGCACTGTCATTTTATTTCTCAAAAAGTCAGTATTCTATGACGGTGTATCTGTTTATATCTATGTATATTCAAAACTTGGTCAATGTGTTTTAATAAATACACATAGCAATGAGTATATATAATTTTAATGGTACTGTAAATGAGTATTGATGAAAAACTTGCAGCTTTGTGATCCGTATGATTTTCTTTATGACTGAATTCAGACCAAAATAATTTTCTATGAATTGTATTTGTTAAATATGACTCGGAGAACTTCCCATGTCATATATATGAATCAATTTAATTACACTCCATTTTTAACAGAGTGCCATAATATTTTATACAATGAATTAATGAACAATTTGGCTGTTGAATATTTAGTTGATCTCCAAGTTTAAAAAATACATACATAATTAGAGAAACGCAATGCATTTTTCTTTGCACACGGATTTTTAAAGGTATCTTAAGGAAGCATTTCTGAGTTTACAACTGTGTACCTTTTAAATAGATATTGTGATATTGCTTTCCAAAAAGGTTGCACTAATTAATAATGTTCTGTTGAAATGTTCATGAGCATTTTCCCACAACTTGGTGAATTTTGAACATTCTCAAATATATCAAAGTGTCTATTTTTCTTCATGTTCATTTTGTAGTCTAGTGGAAGGAAAGTAATTTGTTTTTATTTTCCAGGTAGCATGTGAGGTTAAATCATTTCATGAGTTTAAAGTAATTTTTATGATTGTTTTGCGATTTGCCTGTTCATAACTTTTCCCAGTTATTTGGTTAGGCTATTTATCTTATTATTGTACAGATTCTTTATCTCTTACATAGCACTTAAATCTTTTCCCCAGTCTCTTACTAGGTTTTTTAGAAATTTGTTTTCAACTTATTTTTGTTTTGTAAAAAATATAATGTAATCAAATGCATTAGCCTGTTCCTTTATTCTTTCAACTTGTAGCTTGTTAAATAGGTCTTCCTTATTCTAAATACCCCATGGACAGCAATAGACAGATCATGCAAACAGAAAATCAATAAGGAAATGTCTGCCTTAAATGACATAATCTATATTTATAGAGCTTTTCATCCCAAAACATTCGTCTCCTGTGCACCAGGAACATTCTCAAAGATAGACCATATGTTGGGGCACAAAACTACTCTAAATAAGTTTAAGAAACTGAAATCATACCAAACATATTCTGAAACTGGAAATTAACTACAAAAAAACCCCAAAAAACAGTTAAAACCACATATGTGGAGATTAAACATCATGCTACTAAACAGCTACTGGGTCAAAGAAGAGCCTGAAAGCCACATAGAGACCAATGAAAATGATAACACAACATATTTAAACGTTGGATGCAGCAAAATCAGTACTAAAAAGGAAGTTTAAAGCATTACAGACCTACCTCAAGAAAAATCTCAAATGATCTACTGTTTCACCGTAGAGAACCAGAAAAAGAACAAATAAAGCCCAACGTCAGTGGAAGGAAGGAAACAGTAAAATGAGAGAATTAAATGAAATAGAGAACAAAAATTCAACAGAAAGAAATTAAACAAAGAGCCGGTTCTTTGAAAAGATAAATAAAATTGACAAACCTCTGGCTAGCCTAAGGAAAAAAAAGGAAATAAAATGAAACAAGTTGCAATGGACATCACAGAAACGCAAAGGATTATACAAGAATACTATGAAAGGCTATGTGCCACTAAATTCGATAACCTAGAAGAAATAAATTATTAGAAATGCATGTCCTTATGAAAAAATGCTCAACATCACTAATCATCAGAGAAATGCAAATCAAAACCACAATGAGATATCACCTCACCCCAGTCAGAATGGCTATCATCAACAAGACAAATAGTAACAAATGTTGGAGAGGCTGTGGAGAAAAAGGAACCCTCATACACTGTTGGTGGGAATGCAGACTGGTGCAGCCGTTATGGAAGGCAGTGTGGAGGTTCCTCAAAGAATTACGAATAGAATTGCCATATGACCCAGCAATCCCTCTCCTGGGTATCTACCCAAAAAATCTGAAAACATTTAGAGATAAAGACACGTGTGCTCCAATGTTCATTGCAGCTTTGTTTACGGTGGCCAAGACATTGAAACAACCAAAATGTCCTTCGATAGATGAATGGATAAAGAAGTTGTGGTATATATACACAATGGAATACTATTCGGCGGTAAGAAAAGATGACATAGGAACATTTGTGACAACATGGATGGATGTTGAGAGAGTAATGCTGAGCGAAACAAGTCAGACAGAAAAAGCAGAGAACCGTGTGATTTCACTGATATGTGGTATATAAACCAAAGGCAGCAAGGGAACAGGACAAACAAATGGGAAACAGAAACTCGTGGACACGGACAATAGTTTGGTGGTTGCCAGAGGGTAACGGGGGTGGGGGGTGGGGGGTGGGAGATGAGGGTGGGGGGGATCAAATATATGGTGATGGAAGGAGAACTGAATCTGGGTGAAGAACACACAATGGGATTTATAGATGATGTGATGCAGAATTGTGCACCTGAAATCTATGTAATTTTACTGACAATTGTCACCGCAATAAATTTAATTAAAAAAAAAAAAAAAGAAACGCATGTCCTTCCTAGACTGAACCATGAGAACTGGAAAACCTAAATAGACCAATCAACAGTAAGGAAATTGAAAACAATCATTAAAAACCTCCCCAAAAAACAAAAGTCCAGGACCAGATGGCTTCATTACCAAACATTCAAAGATTTAATACCTATTCTTCTCAAACTCTTTCAAAAATTGAAGAAGACGGAATATTTCTTATCTCATTTTATGAGGCTAATTGGTATTACCCTGCCAAAACCTGGTAAGGATAACACACAAAATAATTACAGGCCAATATCTCTGATGAACATAAATGCAAAAATCCTCAACAAAACACTAGCAATCCAAATACAATAATACATTAAGAAGATAATAATAAATCATGATCAACTGTGGTTTTTCCCAAGGCTGCCCACAATAATGGTTCAACATACGTAAATCAATCAATGTGATACACAATAATGAATAAAAGATAAAAATCATATCAACAGATGCATAAAAAGCATTGGACTAGATGCAACATCCATTGTGAGTAAAACACTTACTAAAATGTGTAGAGAAAGACACTAACTCAAACCCTCACCTAATCTCATACTCAACAGTGAAAAACTGCTCAAAAGTGAACAGTGATGGGAGCATACCATGGAGCCAGTGTGTGTGTGTGTGTATATATATACACATACATTTAGACCTAAAATTAAGTAATGTGATGTTAAAGCAAGATATGTTGTATATACAGTATAATGTATAATAAACAGTATGTGAATAACTGTACTTTTTGAAATGGTAACACTTTTTCTTAGGTTTCTTAGGCTGTTTTCCCTTTCAATTTTCTGTTTTCAAGATTTTTAAAAGAAAAATAAATACAAGTAATGGTAATTGACAAAAAATAATTTTCAATTTAGGAGAATACCAACTACCAGAAAAAATATCTAGGGCCTAATATAAGCTTCTAAGGATGAACTAGGTGGAGGGGAGAAAAAAAGGTAAAATCTCAAAATGGATTAATCAATATTGTGAAGAATAATTGGATCAGTGGGGAAGAAGGAAAAAATGAGTGTTGTTTCATAGTAAACAAAATATATTTTACCCCAATATAGTTCTGTTTTATTTAAATGCAATCTACTACTAGACACTGAATACCTTATTCTCCTCTGAAATGGACAAGTTACTCAAAAAGAGATATTAAAGAATTTTTTTTCCTCTGTTCTTCACTCAGGTCAGCTATTGCTATTGACTCTACTTACACAGGAATGTATGAGTACACTGCAAGGAAGCTATTATGATTTTGTGAATTAAGATAAATTAATATTTATAGAATTCTTAGAAAATCTGGCACAGGATAAGCACTATTTAAGCATTAGTTATATAAATACTTTAGAGTACCCTGACGTATCACATAAAAAGTCTTTATCAACTCCACATACCTGAAAGTAACTTGGAAACATACTTTTTCTAATGCGTTAGAACAACCAAAAAAAAAAAAAAAGAAAAAGAAAAAAGAAAGCAACTAAAAAGGCACAAGAAAATAACTTGTTTCATTAGACTCAAAAGAATGGATATATCGGTATATTCCAATTTAAATAAAAAAATAGAATGAATAGGCACACTATCTTTAAAGCTACTTTAAATTACCAGTTTAACAAATTACAAAGAATGTGAGTAACTATTTATTCTTCTGTTAAGTAAAAAATATGTAGTTACCATGGCAACTACCAAATCTCATAATGTGTGCACTACCTTTATGATATGATCACTTTTTGTAATAAAGGCATGAGTAATATATCAACGAAAGAATGAGAAAGAAGAGGAGGAGGAAGAGAAGAAAATAAAACGATACCTGTGGGGATGTACATCCTGGGACCACTATATAACAGATCCAGCGTGGTTCTGTACTGGTCACACGAATGTACATATGTGAAAAATTGTATAGAATACACAAAGTATATTTAAAATGGTGAAACCTGAATAAAGTAACTGCACTTTATCAATGTGAATAGGTGTGATGTTGTACTAAAACAATGTTACCTTTGGGGGAAACTGGGCAACAGTCTGTGGGATCTTTCTGTGTTATTTCCTATAACTGCACGTTAATCTACAATTGTCACAAAAATAACTTTGGCAATTCTTGAAACCTAGAAATTAAAACCAGGGGCTATTCAAAGAAAATATGGGTTTATCGATGACCATAAGAGCAATAGTAGAGTGAAACAAATTTTCAAATCAAGACCTATGACATAAACTGGCATTTATTAGAGGTGAAATTGTTACTGATCTACTCAGTGATCTCCTTTGCTACAGTAAGCTTTTTCTTCTCAGTACAATGACCCAAAAGGTGCAGTCCAGGGTGAAGAGGTCTGTGGGAATTAGTTAAGACTCTCATAAAGCAGGGTAATGACCAGTTAAATTCTATAAGAGGAGATATTTACTTCACATTTCCATGCAGCACTGGTTTGATTATTTGACTCTCCAGTCAATTAGTTCAAAAGACCTATTCCGTAAAAAGTTATTAAACCAGTTATGCATATAAATGGAATGGATAAAAATCCAATTGCACTAGTAATTAAGTGATTAATTAATTAAGGTTCTATTTCCACTGCAATTAGTAAAATTTCTCATCATTTTGAGCAAGTTCTTCTGTCTTCAGGAAGTCTATAAAGTGCTTGGAAAAAAGATAGTATGAAGAGTTTCCATGAGAAATTTTGAGAACTATACATATCACCACATCCATGGGGATGCTACAGGAAGGCAGATGCCCATTCAATACAAAATAAATGTTTTACCATTCAGGTGTCACCAAAGATAAAGTGAGCTCTTTTTTCTGAATGTGTTTAATCACAGATGCAAATGTTGAATCATAGCAGTATTATAATTTGGCCTGAAAGAACTGTAAATTGCTTTAAACATGGAGATTGTGTTAAAAGTGTCTTTCCTAATTGTGTATTGTAAATATAGAACTTCACAGCTGGATGGACTAAGTGATCACCTATTAATTCTAGCCGAAACTGCTTTTGAAAATTAGGAAAGAGAGGCCCAGATATGCAGCTCAGAATAGAGTCCACCCCCTTTTTACAAATTGCATAACACTTTGCAGAATGCCTTCCCCTAGGTCACCTCATTTGATTTTTATAACACACCTGGGCAGTCATCAAAGGAGGCATTCTGACTCCTGTTTATACTGTTTAGGAAAAGGAGACTTAGAATTAGTGACGTATGGAATGTGTCACAGTGATCAACTAGCAGAGCCAGGGCTTGGATTCATCATCGTTTACATGTACAATACTCTATGATAGCACCTCCCCGCCTCCCATAATAAGCAGTGCTATGAGCTTGTGGTAGGCAGCATGGCTCCCCAAAGGTGTCTAGTTCTAATCTTTAGAATCTGTGTATATTTTATCTTACATGACAAAGGACATTTTGTAAAGATGATTACATTCAGGATCTTGAGATGGGAGATTACCCTGGATTATTTGCCTAGAGTCAATGGAATCACAAGGGTACTTATAAGAATAAAGGGAGGCAGAAGAGTTCAAATTAGAGGAGATGTAATTAATGGAGCAGACATTTGAGTGATGTGTGGCCATGAGCCAAGGAATGCAGATAGCTTTGAGAAGTTTGAAAAGGCAAGAAAACTGATGGAACACATTCTATCTGACACAGATTTTAGCCCCATGCAACCTATTTTAGATTTCTGATTTCCAGAACTACAAGAGAATTAATTTGTGTTGTTTTAAGCCACTGATAATTTGTTATAGCAGCAATAGGAAACTAATACAAAGATCTTGAGGTAATACTTCTTGTAAATAAATAACCTCAATAATTTTGCTTGATGTATAATATCCTGACTAGGAATTTGCTTCTCAATAGAAAACAATGAAGTAATCAAAACTAAAATCATCTTGATTTATTGAATTTTGTCTTTCTCCTCAAAATTCTTTTTATTAATCATACCTAAGAAATATGTTTTAAAAATTCTTAATATCCTTCCAATTTTTTGATTCCTTCTAGGGACTTTTATAAAAAGAGAGGATTACCCTTTTATTGTTTTGTGATGTATTTGTGAATCATGTGTGGTCACAGCCAATTATTATCAGCAGAGGCCAGTATGTCATGGGATTCTAAGAACCTTATTAATGGGTTCCCTATAAGGGGAGAAGTATTAATTTGATATTGTCACACTTGTGTGTATAAAAATAAATATTGCTTTTTTTAATTACTAAGATTCTTTTCTAAATGGACTCCATTACATTTTGTCTATGCATTAATTAATCAAGTGAGGATAATTCTCGTCATATCTGTTTAAAGACTGTTAATACAAAGTTTATTACCTTGAATTTGTGCTGTATCCCCTTTGCATCTGATATGGCATGGAGTGGCCAGGAATACTTATGAAATGTCCTGGATTAAGACAGGTATCTTGTCTGAGGTCAACATCTGTTGAATTATAAGGAGCCACACAATCTACAATTTTAAGGGACTGTATAGTAATTCCTGGAGGGCATGGCCTGTATTGGACTTAACTCTGTCCCAATCTGAAGCATTAAATATTTTCTGGGAAAATAAACGTTGGTGTAAATGGAACCCCTCTCTGTATTCCTGGATCAATTTTCTATTTGTCATAGATTGCAAGTGAACATTTGTAAACTCTCCCTAAGGATTTGAGAAAGAATGAGCATGAGATGTTCAACATTCTTAATCATTGACAATATTAGTGCATTCAAAAGAATAAAAAAAACCCAAGTTCAGTTTTTCCCTTCTTCAATCACCATGAAACTGTTCTTCTCAAATACATTTTTTTAAACTAAGTGATATTTATTGGGTCAATTTCTCTTCTCAAAAAAATATTCAGCTATAAAATTTGGATATAAATAATCCTTTAATTCACAGAAATACGTGAAATTTAAAAAAAATTATGCAAAAGTACATAACTTTGATCTTGAATAAAAGTTATATAAGGAATGAAAAAGAAAAATCTCTATTTGAAAATCATTTAAATTACCCTTTCTCTTGTGCACATAAAAATATATGTGGTAATACTATTTATTACCATATCTAAGTTTAATTCATCAGAACATCTAATATACCAGCTGGCATGGACTTAAGTCATATTTGCCAACTCAGCATTTATTCATATGTTTGGTTTTTTTTTAATCACTATATTGAAGTATGATTGATTACAAAAAGCTGTACATATTTAATGTCTAACCTTGATGAGTTTGGTGATATATAGCTACCCTTGAAACTTTCACCACAATCTATGCCATAAACATATCCATCACCTCCAGAAATTTCCTCCTGCATTATGATTATTATTAGTATTTGCGATAAAAACACTGAACATAAGATCTACCCTCTTAACAATACTCTACTGTATACTTAAATATTTGCTAAGTATAGGTAGTATGCAGTACAGCAGGTTTCTGGGACTTATTTGTCTTGCCTATCTGTACCCCTTTGACTAATACCTCCCTCTTTTCCCAGAGCAGTGTTTATTATTAACTCACAAGTTGTACATATCCTTCCAGCATCTAGACAATAAGCCACTGTTAAATTACCATGTCTGTTTCATGCTGTTTACCTTCACTTGTCTTCTGTGCTTTTTATGATCTCATTGACTACTCTAAATCAAAGCACTTAAATAGTCTTACATATCCTCTCCAGAACTCATTTATGTTGAGAGAATAGTGAAGCCTCTGGTTCATTGATATTATGATTTAAAAGCCTTGAAGAGTTGAGGAGATTACAATAATTTAAAGTTACTACAGTAAATCTTTTTTCAATGTAGCTATCAACACATTGGCAGATGATACTTTTTTTGTAGTGACAGACTTGGGGAACTTTAGATGAATTGATATACAAAAATTCCTTGTTTACTAAGAGCATATCTTCTCATTTTTATACTCCTAGATTAACAGGTTTACATTTTTATATATTTTCATTTAATCCTACATGCATGGATGATATGGCCAAGAGTATCAATACTTTAGTATCAGGGCTATATAATAACGATACTTCACATTGGGGGAAAAAACTTTCAAATGTTATTTTCAGGTATATGGCAAATCAAATGATACTTGAAAAAGTATTATTTAGTGCTATCAAAGGCAGGAGAACACTGATGAAATCACAGTGTTAAGCAAATATAAGTCCAATAGCTAGTGAATAATCTTGGCGTTCCAATTTGTGAATTTTCCACTGTATGCATACTGTGTTTCCCCGAAAATAAGACCTAGCCAGACCATAAGTTCTAATGTGTCTTTTGGAGTAAAATTAATATAAGACCTGGTCTTATATTAAAATAAGACCAGGTCTATATATAGTATAGTATAATATAGTATAGTATAGTGTAGTATAGTATAGTATAGTATAATGTAATGTAATGTAAATGTAATGTAATATAATATAATATAAGACCTGGTCTTATTTTAATATAAGACTGGGTTAATATAATACCAGGTCTTATATTAATTTTTGCTCCAAAAGATGCATTAGAGCTGATGGTCCAGCTAGGTCTTATTTTCGGTGGAACATGGTAATAATTGAAAATAATAATGATGCGAGAGGTTATCTCCAAATTAAACATGGCACAGGAATCTATGTATTCCACAAAGCATAAAGACATCTACTGACTAACCCGTAATGTACATTTTTTAATTTATGAATTTACAAGTTGTTTTGATGCAACTAGGTGATTAAGGAAAGTGCTTATCATAATAATTTGAGTTAAATAGATGCATCAGTTAACTAGATATATAGGACAGCATGTTCTCCAGCTGGATTTACTCAAATGAACATCTAATTTTACATTTTAATTTTCAAATGAGAACATAGCTCAAATAAATTTGATTACCTATTTATATAAGTTGCTCACTCCAAATGCAACAATATTCAAGAACTAAATTTTAAAATCTAGTTATATACATATAAATTTTACCATTCCAAAATAAAACTTTAAACACTTTTAGCTATAAAATTTAAGTGTATTCATATATATAATTCAATATTTTAATTGCTTATATTAGATTGTTTAAAAATATATTATGTGGTTTACTTAAACCATTTTTTCAACTTCTCTCCTAGTTGTATAATATGGAAAATAAGCAATTATTAAGCAAATGTTTTAACTGACATTCAGATAAATGAAAATGGGACAAGAGGACATGTACTTTTTTTTGGAAGTATAGACATCAGTAACCAGAAGGTAACATTTGTAAATATTTATGTACCCAACATAGGTGCACCTAAATATATAAATATTAACAGACCTAAATGGAAGAACAGACAGAATTACAATCATAGTAGGGGACTTTCATGCCCCACTTACATCAATTCATAGATTATGCAGACAGAAAATCAATAAGGAAACAGCATCCTTAAAAGACACATTAAACCAGATGATTTAAGAGGTGTACCAATCATATCATTCAATAGCAGAATACACATTCTTCTCAGGTGCACCTGGGACATTCACCAAGATAGATCACATATTAGTCCACAAAACAAGTCTTAACAAATATAAGACTGAAATAATATCATCTTTTCCAACCAGAGAGGTATGAATTTAGAAGTTAATTACAAGAAGAAAACCTAGATTAAAAAACATGCTATTGAACAACAAATGAGTCAAAGAGGAAATCAAATGAGAAATAAAAATACCTTGAGACAAACAGAAATGGAAATACAAAATGCCAAACTGTATGAGATGCAGCAGACTGGTTCAAAGTGGGAAGTTCATAGTGATAAATGCCTAACTCAAAAAATAAGAAAAATCTCAAAAATCTAACTTTACAACTTGAACTAGAAGAAGGACAAATGAAGCCCAAAAGTAGAAGGAAAGAAATGAAAATAATAGCGGAAATAAATACTAAAAAGACAATAGAAATATCAATGAACTAAGAGCTGGTTCTTTGAAAAGATTAAAATAAAAAATTAACAAACATTTAGCTAGTCTTAGCAGAAAAGAGAGAATGCATTAAAATCAGAAAGGATAGAGGAAATGTTACAACTGATATCACAAAAATGCAAAGGATTGTAAGAGACTACTAAGAACAATTATATGGCAAATGGGACATCCTAGAAGAAATGGATAAATTCCTAAAAATATACAAGTTACCCAACACTGAATCATAAAGATATACAAAATCTAAACATATCAATTAATAGTAAGGAGATTGAATCAGGAATCAACCCGCCCTCCCCCCCCCAAAAACAATCAGAAGTCCAGGACCAGATGGGCTTCACTGGTGAATTTAAAGAGGAATAATTCATAACAATCTTTCTCAAACTCCTGCAAAAAATGGAAGAGGGAACACTTCCAAACTTATTTTATGAAGCCAGCATTACCCTGGTACCAAAACCAGAGAAGAATAACAGAAGAAAATTACAGGCCAGTATCACTAATGAAGTCAATGTAAAAATCCTAAACATAATATTAGCAAAGTGAATTCAACACTACCTTAAAAGGATCATACACTATGATTAAGTGGGATATATTCCAGGGATACAACATCTGCTAATCAGTCAATGAGATATACTACATTAATAAAATGGATAAAAATTATGTGGTAAACTTGAAACTTATGTAATTTTATTAACCATTGTCACCCCAATAAGTTTAATTAAAAAAAAAATTGTATCGTAAACTCAATAGATGCAGAAAAAGCATTTGATGATATTCAACATGCACTTGTAATAAGAGCTCTAAAAAAAGGTAGATATAGAGGAAAGTATCTCAACGTAATAAAAGCCATAGGTGACAAGCCCACAGCTAACATCATATTCAATAGAGAAAAGCTATCAGCATTTCACCAAGATCAAACAACACAAGAATGCCTACCCTCACCACTTCTATTCAACTTAGTATTGGAGGTCCTAGCCAGAGAAATTAGGCAATTAGAGATGATGGTCTGGCTAGGTCTAATTTTCGGGAGGTCTAATTGTGGGGAGCCATGGTTTCTTGCAACCCTGAACCTTGCAGACTGGCTCGGTTTCTGCCCCCATAACATTGCCTCTGCCTTATCTGAGAGGCGCCTAACGTCTGCTGAGGAATGTGGTGAAAACGGCCAGTTCCCGGACACAGAAGACTAAGGGCTTTCTGGACAATTGGTAGGTTCTGTCTCCTTGAGATATTTACTTTTGTGAGTTTCAGTGACCTTGTATCTTCTATGTCAAAGTAAAGTTGAGGCTGGAAAGATTTACTTTCGCTGAGATAATGCATATCTTCTTCGTTTAACTGCACGTACTCAAACTGTATATATTGGTTAGAGATAATAAACTCAGGGCTTCAGCATGACTGAAGACCGGCCGCATTAGCATTTGTGTGTGTCTTTTATTTCATTCCCACTCCCCCATTCAGGTACTGATCGACTCGTGGCGGCTGGCCCGTCACAGAAACACGGTATATTACAAAGCTATAGTAATCAAAACAGTCTTTTATCGACAAAAAAATGCACACACAAATCAATGGAACAGTATAGAAAGTCCAGAAATAAACCCATGCATATATGGTCAATTAATATAAGACAAAGGAGCCAAAAATATACAATGGGGAAAGGACAGTCTCTTCACTTAATGGTGCTGGGAAATTTGGAACAGTCCCCTGCAAAAGAATGAAACTGGACCACTATTTTATATCATATACAGAAATTAAGTCAAAATGGATGAAAGACTTGAATGTAGGACCTGAATCCTTAAAACTCCTAGAGGAAACATAGGTGGTAAATTTCCTGACATCAATCTTCATGATGATATTTTTGGATTTGACACCAAAAACTAAAGCAACTAAATAAAAACAAACATGGGAAACAATCAAACTAGAAAAGTTTCTGCACAGCAAAGGAAATCCTCAACAAAATAAAAAATCTGTCTACTGAAGGGGACGAGATATTTGCAAATCATATATCTGATAAGGGGTTAATATCCAAAATATATAAAGAACTCATACAACTCAATTGCAAAAAGGCAAATGTTCCGATTAAAAAATGAAGCGAGGATCTGAACAGACAGTTTCCCAAGAAGACATACAAATGGGCTACAGACACATGACAAGATGCTCAACATCACTAATCCTCAGGCAAATGCACATCAAAACCACAGTGTAATATCATCTCACACCTCTTAGATCTGTTATCAAAAAAGACATGAAATATGTGTTGGCAAGGATGTGAAGGAAAGGGAACCTTTGGGTACTGTTGGTGGGAATATAAATTAGTGCAGCCACTATAGAAAACAGAGGTTCCACAAAAAGCTAAAAGCAAAACTACCATATGATCCAGCGATTCCATTTCTGGTATTTATCTGAAGAAAATTAATATACTAATTCAAAAAGATATATGCACCCATGTTCATTGCAGCAGTATATACAATAGCCATACATGGAAACAACTGTAATTTCTATCAATGGAAGAAAGAAAATGTAGGATATATAGAGGAATATTATTCAGCCATAAATAAAGACTGAATGAAATCTTGCCATTCGCAACATGTGTGATCCTTGAGTGCATTGTGCTAAGTAAAATAAATCAGACGGAAAAAGTTAAGTACCATATGATCTCACTATATGTGGAATCTAAAACAACAAAAAACAAACTGAAAAACAAGTGGTTATTTTTAAAAAGGTAATAAAAACTCCCATTTTCCTGTTAGGGAATAGATTATTAAGTTATTTATACAAGACAGTAATGAAATATTCAGCTCCCTTAGACAGAAAGGTATTTTACAAAGTACCTCGTGTGGTGTTCAAAATGAGAAGTCATTACCAAATACTACTTGTACTGATAAGATCACTCTTTTTGAATAGTTTTTAAAGTATGAGCACCTGTACCCCTAATTTAGCATGCACAAACAAATCTCACCACTCTTTCTTCCACTACGTGGCCTAACTTCCCACAGTCTTTTATCCCCAAGGTGATCCATAGTAATGATCAGGTACAACCTGTCCTTGTAACTCTAAGAGATATTGCAATACAGCCTCACACTGGTAAACTCACTCAGCAACTGTTTTCCAGTCTGTATTCACAGATGGATTAAGCATTCCCACACAGCAAATGGCCAAGCCTGTTGCCTGTGAGGGTATTATGCAAGAGTCTCATAATCCAGGAAAACAACTATGTAATCCATAAAACTTAGCTAAAATCTACTTTCATCAACCCATAAAGTCTCCATTTACTTCCCAAATCCCAAAGGTTTTTCACTATCCAAACTCCAATAAAGAATCCCTTTGACACTGTCTCATGACCATCTCAGCACTTTAATCTTAAACCCATGGCGACCAACCTCCTCTCTCGCCTGCCTATGTATCCAGAAATTATAGCACTTCTTTTGCTTTCACAACCTTTCTATCTAGAATATATTACATTATTTCTGTTTCTGTTCCTTCAGTTTCCCCAAAATGCACATCAAAAATTCCTCATGATAGGACCCTTCTCATTAAAGAGAGACTACACTAAGTAAAAAAAAAAAAAGGCAGAACTCTCTTTAGATCAGAAAAGGAGAAAAGGTAGGAAAAAACAAACAAACAAACACGTGAATATGTGTTCCTATAAATATATCTATTTTTACTCTTGTCCAATACAGCTGGACTTGAATCAAATAGAGACAGTCATTTGGTGACTTGTAATCAAATATAAGGCCCTGAAAACAAGCATTCTTTGGGGCCCAGTACGTATGTATATACATGTATTCTGGAACGAGTGACAGCTACGGACCGCATGAACAACGTTATAATTTAATATCTGTTAACACACGAAAGTAAAGCAGGCCAGTAATAAAAGATCAACTAATTCATGGTTTTTTATATTAAGTCTCCTAGAGGCAATATGGTACAAAGGAAAGACCAGGGATTTGGAGACATAAAGATTTGGTTTTGAATCTGGTTTCTTCCCCTTTATTAGTCACTTAGCTTAGCCAAGTTTCTTTGAATATCTGCTTTTCATGTATGAAGGAATAATATTTTATATGTATAACAGCTCTTAGTTTTAGGATGATGCTTTTCCAGCACCTAGCCATATGGCTAGCACTTTCTGCTTACCTGATGGATGCACCAATTTTTTTTTTTCGTTTATTTTTTGTTAGTTATCTATTTATACATGTATCTGATTACTTATTTAAGAAGATCTTTTTTCCGGCTATAAAGAGGTACAGCAATACAGAATTAATTTATTTTAGATTATGACTTATTCATTGAATTTGTATTTTGTATCTCATAAGCAATCCCAGAGGTCTGAAATATGGAAAATGAACAGAAGAAAGGAGACAACTCCTGGTTAAAGATCACTAATCAAATATTACATGAACTCCTGCTTTAGTGTTATAACTCTAAGAACCTAGAAGCTGTGAGTGGGGCATCTTAACTTAAATAATATGACTAAAGCAATGAATATTTTAAGACATTAATTATATCTGTTATTTGCGGGCATATGATGAAAATTTCATACAATAAATTCCAAAGGTTATGAGCTTTCAAATCAACCAACTAGAAATTTCTGAGCAGGTGAACATATGAGCAGTTCAAAGTCAATTGAGCAATGAATGTAAAATTAAAATTCCTATTTACACACATCTTTTATTAAACATAAATTTGCTCATATTACAGAAAATGATTGAATAATTTAAATTAAACCAAAAGAGTAATTGGTTTTTCATAAAGACAGTCTGTGTACATTTTAGTGGCTAACTTGCTTTTCCCCTGAACATGAATGGTCAATTTCACATTTCAGTGTGAAGCTACTCTAACTTTTCTTTACATTTCATGTTCAGTTAGTGAACACTTGCAGTTTATAAAGATATGTATCTAATCACCCAGGTAAATATTGAATGTGTTCTTGAAAGTAGTTTTGAGTTTTACAATTAAAGAGTTTTTTTTGTTGTTGTTGTTGTTTTAAGTGCTTCTTGAAGAAATAGTTTTACATGAATTTCTCAAATTTTATTTTGGCATTTATTTTTGTTTATCCTATAGTGTTAAATGCTCACTTTTAAAGGTAAGAGATGTTTCTGGAGAACTTGAATTTGAAGAATTTTAGTTGGGAAATACTGTTTAGTAAATTGCTTAATTTAATAAATCATCTCCTTTCACCAAATTTCTCCCCCAATCCCAACTCAGTTCACCAATGTACTATGACCTCTGTCTGAATACTCTTCCTGTAGATATTTATACAGGTGATTCTTTTCTTACTTAAGTTTACAGCTCAAATATCATCTCCAAGGAAGCATTCCCCTTTTAAAATACAAACCTACTTCATTTTAAGGAGCCACCCTCAACTTCACACTTAACCACTGTCCTCTATCACATCACATTATATTTATAGCACTTAGAAATACGTTTTTCTTTTTTTTTTTTTTTAGCCTTTACATAGTTAATCATACATTTTGTTTTCCTACTGGAATTTAACTTCAGTGAGGGCAAACACCATGTTAGACTTGATATGTCTGTATCCCAGAACCTGAAAAAGTAGATGAAGAGCTCAAGTAATGATGGTCGATAAACAAATAAATTAGGCAGCTTTGAAAATGACATATTGATCACCTTTGCTGAACCATTCTTTAGAGAATACTTGGTTTTGCAAATTTATATGAAATAAAGCAAATAATTCAATTTTTATCTTAGACTATCGCCATAATCTCTGAAATTTGATCACTTATATTACCCCAGAGTGCTGTGAGTAGATGGAGATTTGTTGATATATTTATTAAATAATTAAATATAACAATTTTAATGATAGTTTATAAAACATAATTTAGAGTAAAAATACTTATAATGGATATTGTAATTTATTTAAGCCAAATCTATTTCAAATTGTTAAATCTGGGCTAAGCTGATTATCTGTGCATAAAAAGGGCTAACATTTTATATCCTAAAGGCTTTAAGACTTAGAACTTCCCTATTGTCTTTATAATGCCTTCTGCATTGCCATTGGAATGTGTTTATCAATCTCAAATTTAAAGAAGCTAGTTTCCTAAGAGAAACAGCCCACATGATTAAGGATATGCTATACATGTGAATTATGAATGTTATCAACTTCACTGAGATATATGTGTATATAATATGCAATAAACTACATTAATTAGAGTTGGCAATTTGATGAGTTTTGTCAAATATGCATACCTATAAAACCACTGCTGCAATCAAGAGACATAACATTTCCATTCTCTACAAAAATCTTCCCATGGCCATCTGCAGTCTACCTTCACTGTTTCTGGCCTCAGGCAATCACTTATTGGCTTTTTGTTATTACAGATTTGCATTCTCTAGAGTTTTATATAAACAGGATGATGAAATGAGTTTTTATTGAGTATGGATTCTTTCACTCAGAATACTGATTTTTACATCAATCCATTTTACAGGTATCGGCAAGTGTATTTTGCTTTTGTTTTTGATTTCTTGGTATTTTTAAAGAAGTGATTAATATTCTACTGAAACTATACTACATTATGTTTGATAGACATCTGTTTCTTTTGCTACTATGAATAAAGCTGCCATGAACATCTGTATACAAACCTCTCTGCTTTCACTTCTCTTGAATAATTACTTAGAGCCTTAAAATATGTGGAGTAAAAGTTGACAAAAATCAAAAGTAGAAAATAATATAGAGTTGAAAGATTTGACATACCATTTTCAGTAACTGACAGAATGACTACACAGACTATCAGAATGGTATAACAAACATGAATAACACTATCAAAAACTTGACTTAATTGACATTTATAGAATAATCCACTTTAAGACAGAATATTTTATTTTTCAAGCACTAGGAAATATTCTCCAAAAATAGACCATCTGCTTGGTGCTAGACCATTTGCTTGACTCTAAAGCATATCTTAATAAACTTAAAGGATTGAAATCACACACTGTATGATTTCTAATCACAAGGAATTAAGTTAGAAATTAATTAACAAAAGGAAATTTGAGAAATTCTCAAATTTTGACAACCTACAAGCTGTAAATAACCCATGGGTCAAAGGAGAAATCAATAAGGATAATATATTTTGAACTGAATTAATGTGAAAATGCAATATATCAAATCTTATGGCATTCAGGTAAAGCAGGGCTTAGAGGGAAATTTATAGCATTAAAATTTTATATTCAAAAAAGAAGTTCTCAAAAATAAAGCATAAGTCTTTAAAACTAAAACAAACACATAATTAAATCAATAAAACCAATAAAGTTAAACCAAACCCAAGATGATAAAATGAGTGGAAAACAAACAAAACACCACAATGAAATAGAAAGAGAAAAAGAAGAGAATCAATTAAACAAAATGTTGATTATTGGTAAAGATAACAAAACACTGATGTATCTTTAGTTAGACTGGCCATAAAAAATAAACAAACAAACAAAAAACAAACAAAAAAAACCTAAAGACAAATTACCAAAATCATGAATAAAAGATGACATATAGGGGGACAGATCCAAGATGACAACATAGGAGGACCCAGAACCCCTAAAATGTGCTGTCCTGCAAGTTTGTCATTCAGAACAGAAGGAAAGTTTTACAAACAAAAACTAAGAGTTTATCACCACTAAACCAGCTTTACAAAAATTGTTAGAGTCTTCTTTAAGCATAAAAGAAGAGGCTATAAATAGAAATATAATAATATATGAAAGAAAACACGTCACCGGTAAAGGCAAATGTATAGTAAAGACAATGAATTAGTCACTTAAAAAGCTGGTATGAAGGATAAAAGACAAAAGCAGCAAAATCACCTACAACTACAATAAATAGCTGGGAAATACACAAAGCTAGAAGATATAAAATATGATGTCAGAGACACAATGTGTAGAGGAGGGAGGAGGGAATTAAAATGTAGTGATTTTAGAATGCATTTTAATTTAAATGCTTATTAACTTAAAAGAGACTGCCATATATATATATATATATATATATATATATATATATATATATATATATATATATATATATGTATGTGTGTGTGTGTGTATATATATATATATATATATATATATATATATATATATATATATGTCAATATATGAATGTCATGGTGACAACAACCAAAACCAAAATAGATACATAAAAAATAAAGAGAAAGAAACCCAAACATAACATTAAAAATAAGCAAATCACAAGGGAAGATGTTGCCAGGCAGCAGCCTACCCGTCTGTCTCCTTGTACCTGCCCCTAAAGAAAGGAGAGTCTGTGAGACATCCTTTCAGGGACTTTGCTTCCACCTCATGTCTCCCTGTTTGGCCTCAGAAAGATGGCTGGTCAGCCAATGATGAGTAAGATTCCCCACTGGGGGGATAACTCAAGCCAGACATAGTCAAGTGGGGACCACAAGGAGAATCCCCAGGGTTCATAGAGGTGGGCAAAGCCCCCTACCTTCCCCCGGCTAAGGAGAGTCTCTGCCTCTGTGGCTGCTTTCCTTCCCACAACCTGCAAGGGAAGAGATTCAATGATGTGCTCTCCATCTATTCATATGCATAAAGGTTTTGTCCCTTGGGGAAGTACATACATCCTGAGACTTATGGTTCAGCTGCCTGCAGGCAAGGGTGATTGGCTTGAATCAGTTTCCTATTATGATGTATATGATTCACGGATCTTGAGATTGACAAGCTTTATCTCCTTTATTTCCCCCACCTAACTAATAAAAGCTAATATGTAGGCCCAGTTCCGTGCTTAGTCCTTGAGGCTGCAGACCCATGGTCCTGCCTAACTCTATTCATGGCTACTGTCTTTTCTTAACCCTGCGCTGCCCTCCTCGCTCCCCACAACCCTCAGTGCGCGGGACGCGATAGGAGGAAACCAAAAGAAGCCAGGAACAGAAAGAACTCCAAAAGAAACCAAAAACAATTAAAATGGAAATGAGTACATACCTGTGAATAATTACTTCAAATGTAAATGGACTAAATGCTCCAAAAGACATAGGGTGGATGAGTGGAGGTGGGGTGGAAGAGCCATCTATATGCTATGTCCTCATGTCACATCCGACATGAGGACACAGACAGAAAGTGAAGTAATGGAAAAAGATATGTCATGCAAATGGAAACGAAAAAAAAAGCTGTGGTAGCTATACGGCCAACGGATGAAATAGACTAAAACACAGCACAGACCACATCCATTACAGAAGATGTCCATGGCGTAGTGATAGTGTGTTTTTAGTTCTTTACTCTTAGCGTTCCCTAGCAGGTAAAAGGCTGTAAACCAGAACCACAGTCTCCAGGAAAAGGTAATCCTATAGAAAAGCCTAAAAAAAGAAAAGGTAATTCCTGATGTGGGGTTTCAGAATAGACTTCTGGAGGTCACAGCAGAGAAAAGAGATTGAAAAACAGGTTTTGTTACAGTTCTGGTAATGGGCCCAACCTACTTTCTTCCCATTTCCCTAAAGACTAGCTTTTTATTATCTAAAGAAAAATTTCAGAAAGTGTCAGGCAAAATATATATATTATAGTGCTTGGCTCCCATGGTTGTGAAAGCCAGAAGCCCCATGATCTGTGTTTGCTGGAGAACCGGGATAGATGGTGGTGTGGTTCAGACTGAGTCTGAAGGCCTGAGAACCAGGAGAACCAATGTCAGAGGGCAGGACAAGTTGGGTCTCAGCTCAAGCAGAGTACTAACAGCCCTTTCTCTGCCTTTTCTATTTTCACCCCAGTGGACTGGATGCTGCCCACCCATGTTGGGGAGGACCATCTACCTTACTCAGTTCACCAATTCAAATGCTGATCTCTTCCAGAAACACTTTCACAGATACACTCAGAAATAATGCTTTACACCTAATCTGGGCATCCCTTAGCCTAGTTAAGTTGACACACAAAATAACCATCACAAATTTTAAGCATTTTTGCATATATATATATATATACACACACACACACACACATATATATGTATGTGCATATATGTATACATGTATGTATATATTTATATATATCTATAAATATGTATCTATGTATATCTATATCTATATATGTGTGCATATATATATATATATATATATATATATATATATATATATTTGGAAATATAGAAAAATTACATAAAATGAAAATAGAATCAGTATAAACCCAACAAAAGAAGTCGCAATTATTACTGTTATGTTTTATCTCTCCTACATTTTCCTATGTAAACCAAGAAGTTCAAATTATGTAAAAATGCTTCCTTTTAGCATTCAATCATGATGTTTTTACCTGATGGTTACCTAAAATAACCAATTAATGACATTGCAACAAGTTTGTTTTCCTAAAAAATAAAATTGAGTCCTTCAAAATGTAGTCTGTTTTTAAACCTTTACCTTAATACTTTTCATGTTTCTTCCCAGAGAACATTTACTTTCTACAATAAATAACAATAACATCCATTTATGATAAAAACTCTTAACAAAGTGGATATAGCGGAAACATCCCTCAAGATATTAAAGTCCATATATAATAAACCCACAGCTAACCTCATGTTCAATGGTGAAAAGCTGAAAGCTTTTCTTCTAAGATCAGAAACAAGACAACCATGCCTACTCTCACGACTTTTATTCAACATAGTATTGGAGGTCCTAGGCACAGCAATTAGGCAAAATAAATAACTAACTAAATAAATGACATCCAAATTAAAAGGAAATGGTAAAATGTCAATATTTGTAGATGACGTGATATTATATGTAGAAAACACTAAAGAACCCATCAAAAAACTGTAAGAAACAATTATCAAATTCATATTATTGTTGGATACAAAATCAATATATAAAAATCCGTTACACTTTTATATACTATTAATAAATTATCAGAAAGAAAAATTAAGAATATTCCATTTACATTGTATCAAAAATAATATGATACCTATGAATAAATTTAACCAAGGAGCTGAATAATCTGTACATGGGCAAAAATAAGACATTGACAAAAGAAATTGAAGACGACACAAATAAATGAAAAGATATTCCATGTCCATGGATTTGAAGACTATTGCTAAAATGTCTATATTACCCAAAGCAATCTACAGACTAACAGCAATCTACAGCAAACTACCCCTATCAAAATTCCAATGGCATTATTCATACAATGAGAACAAACAATCTTAAAGTTTTTATGGACACTTCCGTATCTTTTTAACTTAAAAAAGGGAAAGAAATTATGAGAAAAAGAAACAACTACAGGAGCTTGGAAAGACAGTTGTTAGAGTCATACGTCTGATATCCTCTGTTCCAAGGCTCTCTTTTATACTGCTAATACTTATGTACATTTATCTGATCTTTCTGGCTTCTTTTTTTTCTCTTACGGTTAATTGATACACTTACACTTTTTATTTTTCTTAGATAAGTGTGTGTGTGTGTGTGTGTGTGGGGGGGGTTACTTCCTCCTCAACCAGGATGTAAGCAATAGAGATAGTCTCCTATTTAATCATAGCAACTACACATGCTAGATTTTTATCATCTTCCTTCTACAGTTGAGGAAATACTGTTATTATTTTATTAATTCCTGTGTAGACTCAACTGCATAGAAAAATGTCATGTTACACATCATTGCTTGTCTCCCACAATACTGCACTTTAAGGGCAGGCTAAGGTGTAGGTAATATCAATGTTGGGAATTTGAGTTTCTTAAATTTTTCCTGTACATACTGTAACTCAGAGATGGGATGAGCGAATTTGTTATCTCAACTTCGTTAATTTTTCCTTGTTTTCTTAGATATCATTTGCAAAATTGAGTGGTACATTCATTGTAGTGTTTAAGTACAAATTTATAAGCAATTCAGAAAAGGTCAAATTATGAATTTAAAACTGGAAAGAAAAAATTTATAATGTTCACAATTTCATCACCTTGATAAGGTTAGTATTAACAGTAGCCTAATATTTTGGAAAATCTTTAATATGGATATGTATATGTATTGACTATGGATTCATTATTGTTTTGAAGTATTTTTTAAACTAATATGCACTCAATGTTTTCCATGTCAATAAATACTTATCTATATTAGCACTCTCACTGAATATTATTCCATTGCATGTTACATAATTATTTATCAGTTATTGACTTTGTGACCTCTATAGTGTTGAAGAATTTCCAAGATGTAAGAAATGTTATATTGAGCTTCTACAATGAGAGTGTTTTATTGTGAGATAAGAAATTTTACTATTTTGTATTTCACTAAAAATTTTATTTATCTCCTGAAACTTTTGTCCAGTATTAGATAAGCCTTGGCATGTACCACTTGAAGTCTATTTCCAGTTTCTAGGAATGTTATGTATGTCATTATTGAAAAATTGCCCTGAACTATGAGAAAACAAATGTAGTAAGTGCAGAATAACTAAAGTTAATCAAGTATTCTAAAGATTTAAGTGGACTTAGGGCCAAATTCATTGATTTAGAGTTCGGAATACTAGAGCATTAAAATATGTGTTTTCAGTTTTAATTCCATTTATATTTTACTAAGGATGAGAAATAATTGATATAGCACAGTTGTTTCCTGCCATTACTTGATTGTTATCTCTGCCTCCTTGTTGCATTTTTTGACATTTTTGATGTCAGAAGAAAGCCAAGAGTTAAGAGAACGATATGTTTTATAAGGGAAGCTTTTTCTGAAGGCAGAGTCAGCGGTTTGGGTCAAATAAGGAGGATAAGCTTAACCTCTTAATGTTCCCATGGCAACATTTTTATTATTCCTTATGCAGATTTAAATTTCTATTATTCCATATGCAAATTCAGACATTTTTTCTTCTTTCTGCAGTAGTTGTAGGTTCTTCATGTGACTGGGATTTTAGATGATATCTCTT